>NC_142484.1:23846818-24149848 GCF_049115385.1 Moschus berezovskii | reverse complement strand
AGGGACACGTAGCGCTGCAGGATGGGCTTGGGAATCAGGGACTCGAACACCAGCGAGTCCAGGCTGTTTTCCGCGAGCCCTGTGTTTGAGAGAGACAGGAAGTGTTCACAGCCTGGCAGAGAGGGTGGCTCTCTGTGCCCACCAAAACCCCAGGCTTTCCCTTTTCTGGGCAGCCTCCTCTTCAGAGACCCCCGCCCACCCAGTGACACTGCAGGCTTCCTGCTCACCAGCAGTCTGTACCCTGGCCCCTGGCTGGGCTGATGGTTCCAGAATCAGGTTTGCCTTTCGTATCTGGACACTCGGTTCTCATCTGTCCTCTGCAGAATTCCTAAGACTCTGGGCTTGGATTGTCGGGATTTACCGTTAGCGGTGGTGCTCGCTCAGATCTATCGTGAATCTCCCATGTTTACTTTGACCCTTTGGGCTGCCTCTTCACCCTGTTTCTTTCCTGCGTGCCAGGTGTCCCTGCTGCCCACACTGAGATACACCACGAAGGTATCAACATCTTTATTATTAAAATGAGGAAAAATGCAAGCACGGACCATTTGATTTGGGGATGTAAATACTGGCAGACCTACTCTGAGCCTCTCCACAACATGAGGATCATCTTTCCCCCTCCTCTCTTGGAATAACTTCATTACTCAGGGCCACTGACTTTCTAAGAGCTGTTTTCTTGATATTATTCTTGAGAGAGGATCCAGCCAACGTTACTTGTCCAGAACCTAAGGTAATTCTATTAAAAAAGCACCTCAACTTTCAATGACTGAGTCAAAGATCTCTCTTGGTAAATGTTGCATTGCACTTGAAAATATCTGTCGGTTATTTTCAAATATCTTTTGATACTGATTTCTAACATAATTCTACAGGGATTATGTAATTCTTTTTTTTTGCCTTTTTAAATTGGAGGCTAATTATTTTACAATATTATATTGGTTGGTTTTGCCATACATTGTGTAATTCTATAAGAGAACAGATTCTGTGTGATTTCAATACCTTTAGACCATGACATTTTTGCACCTCGTTTTATATGTCCCTAGATACATTCCATTGTTTCCTGGTTTACAGTTTATGGGAACTTGAATAGAATTTATATCCTGCTGCTGTGTGAAAACTGTGTAAATCTTGATTATGTTGAATTGGTTCATAGTGCTTTTCAAGTCTACTGTATCCTTCTACTTTTCTGCCTATTCATCCTATTAATTTTTGAAAGTTTGATATTGAAACTCCAACAAAAAAACTCAATTTATCTGATTAAAAAATAATTGTAATATAATAGAACTACATATAACTTTGTTCTATATTTTCCAAGTCTCCTGTAAATGTGTTATCATACTTTTATAATTAATTTTTTTTTAAAGTACCTCAAGAAAACAGTATATATAGGCAAAAAATAAATTGAAAGGAACTTATTCTGTTTTATAATAGCATTTTTCCAGCTACATAATTAATTCACTACAAACAGATCCCTATAATGCAATTATATGCTTGTTTCCAATCCTTCTCAACCAAGGATAGCAGCTAAATGCAGTGACTATTCTAGAACTGGCTTCCCTGGTGGCTCAGTGGTAAAGAATCCACCTGCAATGCAGGAGACGCAAGAGATGTCAGCTCGATCCCTGGGCTGGGAAGATCCCCTGGAGAAGGAAATGGCAACCCACTCCAGTATTCATTTTTTACTCCAGTATTCTGGCTCGGAGAAATCCCATGGATAGAAGAGCCTGGTGGGCTACAGTCCATGGGGTTTCAAATAGAGCTGGACACAACTTAGAGACAAAACAAAAAACAAATCACCCTGATGAAGGATCCCAAATGACATCTGGGTACAGGTCTAAAACCTTCCTAATAAAACTGGTCTCAATAGAGCCTACATTGGCTCAAAGCTCGATGCAAAGTATGGGGGCAGGGGTGGGGTCTCCTGTCTAAACTTAACAACAGACACAGGGCACGGATTAAAACACACTGAAACCCCTCTCTCTGCTCTCCGGTGCTGTCCCAGCCTCTTGCCATAAACTCCACGGGAGTGAGTATTTTGCAGACGAACTCACTGCAGAGCACACAGAACCACAGGCCCTGCCCCAGTGCCACTGAAGTGAATCATCTGCGGCTCACTCATCTCTTTCAGCTCAAATCCTCTGGTGGTTTTTAGTGCGTTGAAGGCCTAAGTGTCAGGCACTACAGGGAAACACAGAAGAGTCAGGTATCACTTAAAAACAAACCCAAGCTGACCCCTGGAGATGTTGAAACAACCTCATGTGCGGACAGCAGCACCAGCTGCAACTCCATGGTGGGGTGGCCCGTTTGGGAGGCAGATAATCCTGCTACTGTTTCTATAGAGGTCTGGTCTGATCTAAGTAACGGGTCATTCCTTTTACCTGTCAGCATTTCCAGTGTTCACCTGCTTGCCAGCGTGGATGAATGGCAATTTAAGGTCATGGCGTATCAGGCTTTCCTTAAAGGGTTCTCGGGGTGGACAGCTGTTGTTAGGGTGTGCCTGGCAGCCCTCCCTCCTCTCCTTGAAATGGGGCTCTTCTTTCTTGTAGGGAGTTCATTCCAGCTGTCCAAGCAGGGCTGACCAGCACCTGCATCTACCAAAGGTGGGCGTGTGTGACCGGGCTGAGCCAAAGCCTCTCCCTGGTCCCTGTGACTGGTTTGGTAATGTGATGAGTATTTGATTCACAGTGGGCCAGAATCCCAGGTAGTGTTAGTGGTAAGGAATCTGCCTGCCAATGCAGGAGACGTTAAGAGATGCAGTTTCAATTACTGGGTTGGGAAGATTCCCTGGAGGAGGGTGTGCCTACCCACTACAGTATTCTTGCCTGGAGAATCCCATGGACAGAGGAGCCTGGTGGGTTACAGTTCATGGGATTGCAAAGAGTTGGACATGACTAAGTGTCTTAGCCTGCACACACGGGCCAGAATCACCCCTAAGAATTTCCTGTTACGCTTGTCCTCTTTTAAAAGCTTCCTAAGCTTAGAAGAATGAGTCAGGGCCATTGATCAGCCATGTGCAGAAAACTCAGTAAATAAGCAAAGCTGAGGTAAGCCTGGTCCTGACGGCATTGCTGGAGCTCTTGGTTCCACCTGTGCTTAAAGTCCATGCCTAGATTTTCCAAGTACCTTAGCCTGTGTGTTTCCTTTTGGCTAAAGCTAGTTTTGAGTAGGTTTCTGTCACCTGCAGCCCAAGGCCACAATTGTGGAATGAATGCTAACAAATAAGGCTGTGTATGTGGCTCAAACACAGCTGCTTATCACCAGAGAAGCAAGACCTTCCTTCCTATTGATGAAGAATGCTAGGTGCTTCGGAAAACCTCCCAACCAACAAAGTTTGCATCAAACAGCCCCCAAACTACAGTCAAAATCAATGCCTTCTGGGGAAGATATAAGATGCTGTGAAGGTTGAGCTTAGAACAGTGTTTAGCAATCTCTTCTTTAGGTGGTTCATAAAACATAGGAAAAAGGGGTTTTGCAGTCATATGCATTTGTATAAGATTGGATCATTCAGCCTTTTCAACAGTTAAGAGTCAGGACATTAAAGTGTTAAGTGTTAGTCAGTCGTGTCCAACTCCTTGCAGCCCTATAGACTGTAGCCTACCAGGCTCTTCTGTCCATGGAATTTTCCAGGCAAGAATACTGGAGTGGATAGCCACTTCCTTCTCCAGGGGATCTTCCCAACCCAGGGATAGAACCTGGGTCTCCTCCATTGCAGGCAGATTCTTAACTGTTTCAGCCACCAGGGAAGCCCCAGGACGTTAAAGGACAGAGGCTTTAGAGAACCTATATGCTCCTGTTGCCCACCCCCAAACTCAGATGGGAATAATGATCATGAAATTTTCCCCCCCAAATACTCTGTGAGTCTAAAGTTCCAGAAAATACACTTTGGCTTGAGGTGTAGCCTCTCTGGGTGATGAGGCAATCAGAGGCTTTAGTAGCATCTTGCGTGGGCAGGAGGTTCAGTGTTTCTTCGGGCTGTTCTGAGCAACTTCTCCCTGGCCACATTGCACTGTGGTCTCCCATCTGTAGGATGGGACTGTGTCCAAGGCTTGCCAGCAAGAGTAACTCACAGGTATCAGCAGAACCCCATTTCAACATTAAGATTCCATTATCTCAGAGTCTTAAGGCTAATGGGACCTCTTGTTATGTAATTTCAGCAGTAAACTAAAATTGTGTTTCCAATGGTGGTTGAAAACGGTGAAGACTGTTGCTTAGGTAAGTGTAACTGTGGTGGCAGGGGAAAAAAAAAAACAACAACAACCCACATTCACACACACAGATGAAATCCTGGCCACTGGTTTCTGTGCCAAGTCACAGAACAAAAAGTGAAATTCTGGAAGCTCCCCCTCTGCGAGCAGCCGGATTACCTTTGACCGCCACGGAGATGGTCGTGTTCTCCCCCACCAGGTAGCCGCAGGGAAGCAGCTCGGGGGTCTCGGAGGTGTTGCTGCGCTTGACATCCCCAATGCTGTAGCCAAGGACGCTGTCCGAGTTCAGCCCCAGCTGACTCACTGGGTCAATGTGAATGATGTACTCCTAGAAAAATTCAAATAAAGACCCCGTCAAAGATGTGGGAAAAAAATCTGTGGAAGACTCAAGTTTTCATTGTGTGATTTATGATCATCTTCTCCTCTTCCCCAGCTGATGCCTGGGTTGAAACTGACCTGTGGAATGGGGGCGGAAGAGCTGAATTTCAATGGAGGGGGCGGTGTCCTCATATCACAGGCCCCTTAAAGCATAGATTTATGTGATTACTGATGGGAAGGTGGGAAACCGTAACAAGATGGTGAATGTGTAGTCTGGATAAACCAAGCAGGGAAGCTATGGTGCTTTTCCTCTAAGTTCAGCTGAAGTTTTAAAGACACTGGGGCCTGTGAATGGGGCTGGAAAATGCATGAAGAAGTGCGTGAAATGCATGTAAATTCTGATAAGAAATCTCCCCACCAGCCCCTTCTTTTGGCTCAGGTCAAGGGTCATACTAAATGACAAAGGAAACAAAACTCTGGGCTGCTAAAAAAAAGAGCAGCTCTAGAGTTTTACATAAACAAACGAGTGTTTAATTTGGAAAGTGTTCCAAATTAGATGAGTGACTGAGAGGTTTGAGGTCAATGACCTTGGAACAAAGTCCATAGGCTCTGTGGTAGCCAAACAACTGAGATGGAATCCTGATAACAAGCTGTTACCTTTAATGGTCTCACTTCTCACACGTGACACCTCCCTGGCTCGCTCCAGCCTGATCTGTGGTCATTCTAATCCAAGGATGACCCAACTGCTCATGAAAAGAGACAAGGTTCCGGCCGGGGCAGCAGGCCTGGTCTGTCCTAAGCCATTTCCGCCTTTTACCCCGTCTCACTTCTGCAGACTGGTCTGCCAAAATGGGAAGCAAGCTTGGGTCCAAAGACAGAATTTTCTCTGTGTGAAGCCACCTCAATCTAGACGCTGAGAAACTAGAGCGTACTAGGTTAAAAGTCAGATTTCGAAATCAGACCAACAACCAGACCAATATGGTCTCTGACACACAAAAAATGTGGGCTATTATTAGTACTTGGGGATGTGATGAATGAACACTCTGGTCACTGACCTACTTTAGGGCAACAGACCAAAAAACGTCCTAAAAGCTTCTTTCAAATCAACAACACATCAAGGTTCACCCAGATGCTCATTAGCTATTTCTCCTGTGGCAAACACCCACTCTGATGATGTGATTAGAACGAACAGAAAAGTAACTGTGCCAACATCCTTGACACTAGCCCTGGGTCAGAAGTCAATGTCACACATAGCACAAATCACAGACTCTGAAATGTTGGCACAGGACACTGGGCAAGGTGGATTAGATCCCCTCACCAAAACGAAGGGTGGAAATGTGATGTCTTGGCCCCAGCCCCAGAACACACGGTGCAAGACACACCCAATAGGACATTCTAAGGTGAAGACAGAATGTGGACATCAGCAGTTCACTTTGAGAGGTTCATGTAATGGTTCAAGGCTGGGGAAACGCCCCTCTCTGGCTGGCCAACCACTGCAAAGGGCAGACGAGAACAGCTGGTCCTGTTACCAGTCTGTACTTACCATCTCCTCCTGTTCCCTTGACAACCAGGCGATAAGTCCCAGCAACAGAAGAATGTGGGAGAGGGGACACAGCCCAAGAAATGACCAGGTTCAGGAAACAAACCACCCTTTCCTTGCCCGAGGCCCAGGCCCCCACTTGGATGGCTGTCTCCACGAAGCACTTACTTTGAAGAGCCGTCTCACCACCCCATCAAGCACGTCCCACTTTGTCTTGCCACTAACTCCAATGCAGCCGATGAGGAAGAGGTGTGGCCTGGAATCCTAAGGGTGAGATGTCCACAGGTGAAAAACAGGTGGATCCGTTCTGACTCAGGTTAGCAGAGGACTCAGATTGTCTTAGAACTCCACCAGTGGCTTGAGAGGGGCTCAAAGTCCTATTTGCTTTGATACCAGATATAACTTGGACTAAATGCAGCTGTCTTAAACTTATTTTTCTCCTCTATCACAACCCATGGGTCAGGAAGAGAGGGTCTCCTTTCTAGAATCTAGAACCTTTTACTGAAGGTGTACCTCATATGGATGTATCCCCATACCTCATATGAATGCTCTCCTCTCTCCTTTCTGCCATCTCTACCTTTCCAAACTTTGCTTATGAACTCACCTCTTCCAGGAAGCCTTCAATGATTAACCCACCACGCTCAGCACTCACACTGCTTCAATAGTTCTGTACACAACGTATATGATGATATATTTTGTACTTGTTTATTTTGAGGTATTTATCTTATTTGTCTATCAAGCTTGTCTCCTTGTTATATCTTAAATTCCTTTGGGATTTTTTTTTCTTCTGTTTTTCAATGATATTGATTTTTCTTCTAATTAAAATTTTAAACATGCTCAATTCTGAAAACCAGTAAGACTCCCAGAAGTTCACACAAAAAAATAATCTTTTTCTACTTCTTTTGCCTCACTGCCCACAGAGCTCTGCATAGTAGGGGCTAACTGATCACACTGACTAAAGGAAACTAGTAGAACATTCCATTCTGTTTGCTTTTAAAATATCTGACATGCTGATAAGAATATATAATTAGGAGGGTAGAGAGAAGTGGGGAGAGCTGGGGGTTTATTTGCCAGCTGAGCAACATCAGCAGAGAAGAAAGCACCTGTCTTGCAGTGAGATGATCTGGCCCACCACTTGCCTTACAGCCTTAGGTAAGTGATGCTGGGGTCCTGGGTTTCTCAATTGTAAAATGGAGATAATAAAATCTGGGCAGCCAACCTCATCCAGATGTTGTGGTGATCCAGAACACCATTTTGGAAAGGGACAAAGTTTTATAAAGTGTTAGTTTGTGTTGATGATCATTAGAATAAAAGGTATTCACAGGTATCATAAGTTAGATCATTAGAATAAAAGGCATTCACAGGTATCATAAGTTATAAGAATGACTCCCCCCTTAGTAATCTATCACTCTACCAGCCCAGCTCTGAAAATGGAGTTATTTATTGGATCTTTCTAAACTAGATGAATTGACTCACTGGAAAAGACTCTGATGCTGGGAGGGATTGGGGGCAGGAGGAGACGGGGACGACAGAGAATGAGATGGCTGGATGGCATCACCAGCTTGATGGACATGAGTTTGAGTGAACTCCGGGAGTTGGTGATGGACAGGGAGGCCTGGCATGCTGTGATTCATGGGGTCGCAAAGAGTCGGTCACGACTGAGCGACTGAACTGAACTGAAACTAGATGATTCTCAGACCACTAGCAGCTCCCCTCTTCACTGACACTAGATGGCCAGCCACATGTGGAATCCTCTGGCAGAGAAATCTGGCTAGAGACGCTGTGTTCTGATGGCCATTTTGGGCTCCCAAGATCTCAGAGCCTGTAATAGCATGTGGCTAAAATACTCAGAAATAATAAGCAAGCAAAAACTTCAAGGGACTTACATTAGAGGTTCATGAGGCCTCTCACTTATGTGAGAGGTGGTCATTCTCAGCATCATTCGGATTTAATCAATGACTAAAAATCAACTTTGATTATCAACCCCTGCCTCCCACCCTAAAACACTCTGATGAGGACATGACCTCTGGACCCTGGAAGAGAACATAAAACTCAGATGCTCCAGCTTCAGCAAGTCAGGATGCCCTACCATCTCCACTGCTAGCACCCGTGTGCTCCTGGGCTTGGCCACCAACCTCTGACGACTGGATAAATCTGGTGCTCTTGGTCACCTGAATTTGGTCAGCTTATTTTTGTACCTTCTGTGCTAAATGTGCTTAGCTGCCTTTGAAGAGTTTTGGGAACATACTAAATTCCGAAAAGCCATTTCTGACTGATGTTAATGTTCAGTTAGATACTTGAAAGAAGGGCAACCTGGACAAATTTTAAGAACTCTTTATAGATTTTCCAAACACGAGAGATATGGAAGGGCCGTTTGTTCACGTCTTTGGTATCAAAATGCTGCTGGGGATTTAGAGTTAGTTAGGGAAAGCATTAGTACTATTTCTAAGTCACCTCAGGCTCCGAGATGATGGGCGTGATGATGGAATCACTACGCTAGGAAGTTCTACCTGGGGAAGGGGCAGGCTGAGCAGGGTAAGGGATCCAACTAACCTCCTTCCACTTCATTTCCTCCTGAAAGCTGACAACTATCTTAACATGCCTGCCTCCTTCCTTCCGAGCCGAGCATTCACCAGCGTCATCCAGCAACATGTCTGCGAATGGAAAACATCGACAGCCTTAGGCACATGGGACAGCAAAGCCGGCCTCCCGACACCCCCGCTGCTAATCAGCACAGCAGCAGGACAGACCAGGTGTCGCCGTGCAGGGGCAGGGGGGTGGGGGTGGGGGCAGGGGATGGGGCAGAATGCAGAACGCAACCACAGAGACCAACAGCGGGCCGACCAAGGAGCCAGCGGGCCAACGATGTACCTTGCTGAATGGAAGTGCAAGGGAGACTCAACCAGAACGATAGCAAGAGCAGCCTTATGGATAAGAAATAAAAGCGTCAGCCTCGGTAGGCTTACAAAGAAAACCTCGATGGCGCTCGCTAATTATCCAGCCAGCCTAGAATCCAGCCCCAAGGCAGGAAGGTCATAAACCAAGCCATCATCCCAAGTGGGACTGTTTACCATGAGGGGGTGGTAGGCAGCATACAGCTTGCAGGTCAGCCTCTTAAAATGGATCAAACACAACTCAGCATGGTGGGCAAGGGATCCAAGCTCATGGCTTGGAGATCTCGGGGTGCTGGAGCAAAGCATGACAGCAGTCTAACGGCTGGGCTCATGTTGGTAGCAGACGCACACCCACATACACACATACGCACACAGACACACACCCTAAGTGCACACACGCCTCTGCTTCTCCATTTGATCTGCTGATCTGCTCATCTTGGGGCTCCTGCTTAGAGACCAGAGGGCCAGCTGCAGGCCCTGTGACACCACTCACCCAGGCTGCTGGACTCGGCGAGATTCAGGCTGTGCTGGGAGAGCCCCAGGGACTGCCTGGGGGAGGCGGACAGGGACACCTGGGAGGGCGCCCGGCTGCAGCCACTGCCTTGAGACTCTGACTTCAGCCGGTCATTCTCAGCCTTCAGTTTCTCTATTTCACTCTGTAAAGGGGAAGGCAGAAACTCACTGACTGGGCGGATATATTGTGACCAAGCCTTTTCTGGAGGAGGAATTTGAAAGTTTCCTGCAGAGATCAAATGCACATCCCGCCTGAGGCAGAGTACATTACACCCTCAGAGACATTGTTCAACGTGGTTCCTGTGCTGTATACAGAAGACCTCTTGGGCAGGGGAAGGTCTGAGAGCTGGCTTTCTTTGACAAAGACCTCAGAAATCTTTCCCAAAGTATGGGTAATAGGTGGAAGAATTCATATCTAAGAAGTTGGAAAACCTCTGGGTTTCTCAACCCAGGCCTTTACTGCAGGACTTGACTTCTCAGAGCCTTTAACGAGCTGGTACGCATTATAAATCTGAGAGGCGCACACAGTATGCAGTATCTCTCAAACAAATCTGATCAAGGAGCTTTCTTTTCACACAGCCTCTCGTGGAATGAGTGTTCCATGGAAACTCCTTTGGGAAACACTGCTCTCCAGTTGAGGTCTGATTTGGCAGAACCCGTAGGGGTCCTTTACTCCGTATTTGTGAAGGACCTCCTTCTGTGTGTTAAGCACTGGTGCTCACACATCCAGAGGAAGCGACGCAAAAGAGAATAGCTCAGAAGACGCAGATGCCTTCAGTCTGCATCAGAAGGTGAGAGGAGCTGGGGAGAGAATAAATCTATAGGGATTCAAAAAAGGGCACTGCACTACCATTCCCAGCTGCAGGATTCGAAAGGGCTTGGTGGAGGAAGAGACGTCAGGCTGAGCCTTGGGCGAAGGGTCCAACCCGGAAGTGCAGAAGGCCGGCGGAGCAGGGCGGGAGCATGGTGGGAACAGCTCCTCCCCTGCAGCCTGAGGCTAACCTGCATCCTGTTCATGGCCTCTCGCAGTTGGTCCAGCTGGTGGGCAGAGCTGAGGGCTTCCAGGCGGATGTCAGTCAGCTTCATTTCCTTGTCCCTCAGCTCGTTTCGGAGCTGCATGACCGTCTCGGCCTCGCTGTCCATACACTCCGAAATGCTAGGGAAAGAGAAGTGTTGCTGACCAAGGCGGCTCTGAGTGCAGCTCCTCTGAGTTGCCCCGACCACTACTCCATCATCAGGTTTGTTCAGGAGTAATCCTGTATAAAAGGGGCTTCCTTGGTGGCTCAGATGGCAAAGGAGCTGGTATATCCAACTCCTTGGTGCTTCCCGGAAGTGAAAGTGCAAGTTGCTCAGTTGTGTCCGACTCTTTGCAACCCCATGGCCTATGCAGTCCATGGAATTCTCCAGGCCAAAATACTGGAGTGGGTAGCCTTTCCCTTCTCCAGGGGATTTTCCCAACCCAGGGATTGAACTGGGGTCTCTCGCACTGCAGGCGGATTCTTTACCAGCTGAGCCACAAGGAAAGCCAAGAACACTGGAGTGGGTAGCCTATCCCTTCTCCAGCAGATCATCCTGACCCAGGAATTGAACCGGGGTCTCCTGCATTGCAGGCGGATTCTTTACCAGCTGAGCTATGAGGGAAGCTTCCTGGAAGTGACAATAGCAAAAGCACCTGAAATTCACAGACTTCATGCTTCTCTACACTGTTTCTTTGCAGAGTTCTGGCAATCTGAATGGTACGCCCTTCAGCCAAATTCCAGAGATTCAGGGATAAACAGGAGCTGGCCAAAGAGAACAGTAACCTTGGGGATTTGACACCCTCTGTGAAGTATACACAAGCTGGGCCCCTATAATGACACTATATAGCCCTTAATATCAAAACCTACTCAGAGAAACAAGGTTAACTATCTGTTTTAAAGATTAGACACTCCAGGCGCAGACAGCTGAGGGTGATTTTTATTTTCCAAAAAGGGGAAAAAACCGACAGATACAGGTGGGCAATGTTAGTCTGTCTCTGGTTATGTTCTAAAGCCCATTCCTTTAAAGGTGTTCAGAGAGAGAAACATTCTTTCATTCCCGCACCCCACACTACTTAATAAGCCCATGGCAAGAAAGAAAAACATCTCAGGTCGTTAGCAGAGAGGATGGTATGACATGAAAACCAAAACTTTTATCTGAAAACATGAAACACCTTGGTGCGCAGTCCTACCCCGGCTGGACACCAGATCAGGACACTGTGGGACCCCGTGAGTCCCTGTTTTAAGAGGTGGTGCTTCCAGGCTGGGTTCCTTATTTGATTACTGAGGTCTGTCCTTCTGCTACCTGGCAAATCAGCACAAACTGGAAGATCGTAAGAGTAGTGATGAACTGCAATGTTAGAAAAGGCAGTTCAATTTAGAAAAGGTTCTGTTAATTTCAATGATAGGAGCTGAGGTGCAGTGTGATCCAGAAGAGAAAGCTTGGACATTTCTTGGACCGAAAACAGAAAGAAAAAAAAAAAGCCTAAGTTCAGAAAGTCACAAAGCTGAATCTGATTATCTCTGAATGACATGGTGAGCATGTGGTCTGCAGAAATAATCATGCGAGCCCTCTCTCCAGGACCCAAGCACTGGATGTGAAGTCAAACCAAACCTGACCTGGAAACCGGGAGAGGGAGTGGACATGTTAATTGCCAAAGGAGACCCGTGATCACTGTTAAAAGGGACACAATTGTATTTGGGGGACAGAAAGGACTAGAAGAAAAATTTAACACCTGAACAGGCAAATCTTTTTGTGGTTGTTTTCTTGACCATCACCCTGAACTGTTTTGAGAGATACAAAACCACCTCCTATTTTAAAAAGTTGTCAGCAGCCAATAAAACTTCACTTCAAAATCTTCTAAGACCTCCAACAGACCCTTGAAAATCTCCTAATTATTCCCGTTTCATATCTGTGAGAAACAAATTTGGGGCCAACAGATTTAGGACTAAGAAAGAGTTGGGTTAGAGAGACAGTAATGTCTTTAGAAATCATATCCTCCCTCCGCCCACTGCCACCCTCTCCCAGCTCTCTGACCGTGGTTTGTAGGGTTTAACTAAATAGTCACATATATATATTATACATATATTTTTTTGGTTTGGGAGGTTTTCAAGGGGAACTTGGAAAAACTGCTTCATTCTTGAGAGAGGACTATGGTTTCCTGGTTTAAATGGAGTGTAAAGTCTGAACAAAATTCCACTGTGCCACTCTGGTCTTAGCCAAACCCTGTCTCATCCAAACTCAAAGATTCCAGGTCACTGCAAAGAACAATTGGCTTTGGTTCACACTGTCTGTCTGTCACGTGGCAAGGCATTTTGCTCCAATCTTCTTCACATGGCCTGTGCTTTTCCCCAGAAAGCTTCCTCAGCAAGGAGAGACTACATTTCCTTGGCACCCGCTTGGGGGAATTTATCACATGTGTTACTCTGTGAAGCTTCGCCAAACAATAACTTTACAAAGGGAAGCAAACTAAAACGAAGAAAGTCTGTTAAGAGTAACCCTACCAAGAGTTCAACACCCCTCCATGAACTGCCCCCCATCACCCCCAAATCGGTCATTTCTCAGAAACACCGCTTGGCAAGACTGCCCAGGAGGAGTGTCCTACAACTCAGATGATGCTGAAAATGAGCCCCAGCTAAGAGCCAGTTGCTGTGCCTACTGCCCACACCAGAGTTCCCCCCTGGTTCCTGCCTGCCCTAGACCTCTGCTGTGTCATCGATAATCGGTCCCGACATGACTGCTGATCCTGATCCTCTAGGACCAGGATTCAGCCAGATTCTGTTGCATCTGATCACACTGACCCTCACGTAACAGCTACTGAATACATGGACCACTGCACTGGGCATCTGCAGTGACCTATTTAATGTACTACGTACACTACCAACTTCAGGAAGAGGCGCTACAGTTACCTCCGCTTTAAGAGGGAGGCAGAGGCATAAAGAAATTGACATGCCTATTAAAGATGTGAGAAGCACAAAGAAATCCGGTGGGTCAGCTTAACCCCAGGGCCATGCTCCAGAACTATATCCTGCAGGCACTCAACACACGCTTGTCCCCTCCGTGAACCACTTACTGAAGCAACCTGATATTAATTTTTCCTACTCTGCCCCTACTACTTAATGCCAGCATATTCCTGCCGTCTTGCCCAGGAAGCAGGGTTGGGGGCATACCTAATTTTACACACCCCGAGTGTGGGAAACGCTGCCTTCCCACATGGCCATTCCTTCCGCCCATGTTGTAGGAACTTTTCCAAGCTCTGACTCCTCTGCCTTTGGTATCTTCTTTGAACGCCTTCTCATGTCTAGATCTGCACATTCTTACAAACCCTTCAAGGCTGGAAAGAACCATTTGCTCTCTGCCCACCCTTTGGAAAACCAGACCCAAAACAAACATCTCCAGTGTGCGCGGATGCTGTGGAATGTCAGGAAAGGGCTACCGAGTGAGCCAAGAGTGGGCCCCGCCCGGTCCCTCTGGGGAAAGTGGTTTGGGTTTGGAGGGAGCGCTCTGGCTCTGGGAGCCCCACAGGCTGAGAGTATCACTGCCACCCTCACCTCAATGCGCTTGGCCACCTGGCAGCTTCTGGCCCAGTTACTCCTCCCTCCTTCAAATGAACTCTTCTCTCTGCCCCTGGGTTTCCACTCACCTCCCTGGCTGCTCTACCTTCTCCTCCTGAACGTCGGATATCAGAGAGTCCCAGAACTCAGTCCTGATCCCTCTGTCTCTCCCCCATGTCTATTCAATTCCTTAGAGGATCCCAGCTTTTGAACCACCTGTGAGCTCATGTTTCCCAAATCTCAACCTCTAGGAAATCCAGGCTGGCTGGCATCTCCACAGGGATGTCTTCTGGGCATCTCAAACCTCATGCGGTCAAACCTGGTCTGCTCCTGGCCCAGTGTGTGTCTCCCACCCATCCCAGAAACAATACCTCCACACCCCCAAGTCCTCAAGTTGCAAATCTAGGAATATTCAACATTTCTTCTTCTCTTCCCTTCACACGCCCCATCACCAGGCGCTATCAGCTTTCCTTTCAGAATATATCCTAAGTCCACCCAGGACTCACCATTAGCACCTAATATCTGAATGCCCGCAAAACCAATAGGGTACCTAACTACTTGGAGCTTCACCTGGAGATTGGAGAATTGGGGCAAAGAAGAAATAACCAAGGAGATGCTCCATAACAGGTGGTGATATCCGCAATGGTGAAAAAATATAATGCACAAGGGGACTGGTGGGAGCACTGGCTGGTGGTGGATGTGATTTCATGCAAGGTGCCTAGGCCGGGCCTTACTGACAGAGAAACACTGAGCAGCTTGTGCCAGGCCGAGGGCACAGAAAGGGCAAAGGCCCGGGGATGGTGACTGTAAGTGGTGAGTTCAAACAATAGGAAACAGGCCCGAGCGCCTGGGGGTGGTGGGGGCTGGGGAGTGAGGGGAGCGCGTTGTCAGCCTCTGCTGCAGTCTCTCTCTTCACACTCCATTTGTGAGATGCTAATTCAGACGATCTCACATTCCTGCTGAAAACTCTCCAAGGCCTACCCATCACACGGGAAATCAGATGCAAACTCACCTACAGCTTCAAAGCCTCACATGTTCTAGACTGGTGCCGCCTCCTTCCCCACCACTTTCCAAGGGCCCAAGATGCAGCAGCCACGCTGGCCATACCCTGCGTTCTCAGACACACCAGGCCTGGTTCCGGGTCCCACCAGGAAAGCTGCCCTGCTCGCTGGGAGGCAGAGTCAGCTCCGTGTTCACTGAGATCTCCCACCCCCAACCCACGGGGCACACATATTTCACTTCTCCCCTCCCAGGTCGTAAGCCCTGCTCAGTGGTCAGTGGGAAGAGGCACGGTCCATCATGGCCTCCTGCAGGATTCCCACTCTGTCCCCTCCCTGCCTGCTGGCTGGACACACAGAGGACATGGGCCCACAGAACAGGCGGAGCCTGGGTGCCGGCATCACCACGTGGCAGGCCGCCTGCTCATGATGGGTTAGGTCTGGAGGGAAGCAGCGATCAATAGCCACGGGTGAAGCCTCTGAGCTTTGGGACTGAGTCTGTCAAGCGTTACCAACAAGAACTAATCAGGGATCCCTCCTGGCATACAGGTCTTGGCTGAAACATCACCTCCTCAGAGGGGCCTTTCCGGGCCACTCTATCTGCAGCTGCTGTCAATGTACTCTGCATCCCAACACACTGTTTCAATTTCCAGCATGAACCCTTCGTACTGTCTGATTCTTCTCATTTACCCAGCTTTCTGTGTTTAACAACCATCTCGCTCCCTGACACATGGGATCTACAATGGAGTGGGAACTTGACTCTCTTATATACTGCTGTCGCCAGAGCCAAGAATGGTGCCTGGCACAGAACAGACCCCAGGAGTGGAATCAGCTCCACTGTGTCATGTCCCATGAGCCCTAATCCCCAGGGATGGGAATCAGGTTAACATCCTCTTTGGTGTCTCCAGAACCATCTCAAACAGTGTCCTGCTCACATAGGTTGACATATGAGTAGTTTGTATCAACCCATAAAGAACAGATGAGGGGTCCCCTGGTCAGGAAACAACTGGACTGGGATGCTCTGGGATGACGGCAGGTGAGCCATGGGCAGCTGGCCCTTTATGTACCTCCTGGGCACCCTGCAGGTCAGATGGGACTTGTGCTCCAGAGAGCTGGTTTAACCCCACGCCAGCACTCAGGGCGCTGGGCAGGAGCCACAGTCCAGGCCTCAGCACTCCTCTCCCTCCTGGTGCTTGGGCGTACCCCTTTGCCCAGGATGGAAGTGCCCGTCTCCACCTTCTTGCCAGGGCACCCCCCACCAAGAGAGGAGGAGCCGCTGATTTATGTAAAATGGGGTCCATTCTTCACTGGAGGGTGGGTTCATAAATAAAAGTCAGGGCCCTAAACTCTGCCTCCTCTCTCCCACTGCCCGTCTTCCGTGTGGTCCGAGCAGGCGATGGGCTAGTCCCGGCTCACACTCTCACCTGCATTTCCTGCCCCTGTCTGGTGAGCTGGACTTGGGATGCTGGTGCAGGGCGCTGTCTTCTGTAGGCAGGCTGGCTGGCTGAGTGGGCTTGGGGGTGGCCCCAAGGCCCAGGCCTCCTGAGACAGGAAGGAGGCTACCCTGCATGCAAGGGATCTGACTCCTCCCTCACGAGAATCCAGTGACATAGACGGAACTCATCCTTCTTTCACCAGTGAGGAAACTGAGGTGTCCACCACCTCACTCAGGTGTCTACTCCCCACCCTCCACCCCTAGCTCGCTGGCTGATCTGACCCCAACCGCAGTGGTCCGCTTCTCCCAGGCAACGTCTTGTCTCATGGGAACTGCCCTTGCAGCCTACTTGAGCACCAGTTCTTCCGTTTCTTGCCTGGTGATACCAAGGGCTCTGAAGGAACTTAGTCCTGTGGGGTAGGGGCAATCTCTCTCGCTGCTGCAGGGAGTCAGCTGAGCCGCCTTCTGAGCAGATACCCGGGTCCCTGCCTGTTGGTCCCACGCCATTCCTGACCTAGCTTCTTGCCTCCAGAGTCTGGGCCTCGTGTTTTGAGATGGGACACAGAGGTGTCTCCCTGAACGCTGATGGAATAATGACCAGTGGGTGCTCAGTGGAAACCATGGGCGCTTGGCTGGGCAAAAGCAGATGACTCTTCCTTTCTATGTAACTGGGTGGCAAGGGGAACGGCACCTAAGCCAAGGCCAAGTGAGCAATCACCTGTCTCACTCAACCAGCTGTGTTCCCAAAGAGCTCTGTACAAACTGACTCATTTACAATCAACTGGGGGAGTTCAGGGTGTTGAATCATGCTACGAAATACAGAACCCCTTGGTAAAGAGAATGGTCACTGAATCACTCTATTCTTTAAACTTCTAGCTTTTGAGTGCTGACCTTAGAGAAAGAGTCAACACTAAATTTTGATCCAAGAAGAAAAGTGTAACCTCTCAGCCCTGCCACCCAAATGAACCAGAATTTCAGCCCAAACTGCCAATGCTTATACCATCACCTCCCCGACAGAGCATACCAGCTGCAGCTTTTCACATCTACTTATTTGTTCAATCCTTAGGACAGGATAAGGAGACAACCACTGTCCCAATTTGAGGGAGAAGTGGAAACAAAGAGAGGTTAAACCACTTGCCCAAGACCAGCCAGCTAATTATCCACACCAACGCCAGCAGAACAAAAAACTTTCCCGTCCTGAAACATGGAAAGAACATGTAGAGTCCCATGAATGCAAGACACAAGGACCCCAAGGAGAAGAGAGAGCGTAACAGGACTCCCAGCCTTTCCTGTTGGAGAGAGCTGTCAGGGGCCAAAAGATGACCAGAGTGACCCCAGCAGACAGACTTACAGAGAATTGGAGTGAGAGTTTCGCAGCAGGGGAGTGGAGCCCGTGGATCCATTGTGTGGTAGCTTCGGTGAGGAAGGCAGAGAAGAATCTGTCATCTCCTCAATGTCTGAATGGGAGGACGCTGACTTGGGAGACTTCTTCTTCCCGAAGGCTTGCTTGAAGGAGCTGCGTAACTGAACACACAAGATTATCAGGCTGGCAGAGGCCGGGCCCACCCCTCAGGCCTCAGCAAACAGAGACATGCAGCAGAGCAAATTACTTCTCCCCTGCTCTCCTCCCGGCCATGGAAAAGGTTCCCCACAGCTCTCTTGAATCAGTGCATTAAGGGAAGAAGAGTTATCTGGTGTTGACAGCTCAGCGGACTGGTCCTGTGGGTGACATTCCATGCCTACTCTTGGGTCAAGACTAGATGCCAACAGCAAGACAGAGCCTGGCTCAGCAGATGATGTGGGAAGGAGGGGGTGACACGGCAACACAGCGGGGTGCTCAGACATGGCGGCGGATGCGGGTGAGGTTAGTCATGTCAGTGGATGGGTTAGCTTGGTATCCGAGATTCACGTGGGTCTCGCTTACCTCATTGACCTGCCAGGGAAAACGCAAGCAAAAATGGGGAAGGGGAGGAAAAAAGACACATTTTTAACAGAGAAAGCCAGAGACAGGGAAAGCTTCGGACTTTTCAGACACGGCATGGCTCATGATAAACACCATACAGAGAGGAGGTGTCTGGTAGGACCAGGGATCTTGCAAAGCTTAAGAGCTATCTTCTCCAATTATGGAAGGAGAGGAAGAGCGTGTCTGGAGGTGCCTACAATCTAAGCTCTACAAGCTTCTTTGGTTGAAATGACTGCCCCATCTTCCTACACTCCTCATTCCTTCCCACCTCTAATCAGTCATCTCTAAGTCTTTTTTTTCTTTTTTAAGCATGTCTTCTTTTCTCACCAAGGGTAGCTTCATTGCTGCACCAGTCCTAACATGGCTGCATAGCTCTCTGACATAGGTACTTAGGAGCTTCTACTGTCCTTCTATACACATAATAAAAGCAGAAAATTAGCCATGTCACTCCTTGCTAAAAAAAAAAAAAAAAGATATTTTAAAGAAATGTATTAACCATATTGGGAAAAAGAAACTGGTATATCACAAATTCCCCAAATCATGAAATGGATCTGAAAATTCTGAGAACATAAAAAAATTAAAAGTATGATGTTTTCTTAGCACATACTTTTCTAGGACCAAAAAATACAGCTTCATCTTGAAAACGTTCTTTTAGAAAGTAAATTTCTTCTTCTAAAGTTTTTTTTTCCTTCTGAAAACACATTCTGGGAGTTTCCTTAACCACTGTGAAATTCAGAAAATGGGTCATTCAAAAATAATGAGAATTTTCTCCTATCAAAATTTCACCCATAGCAAACTGCACATCCAGCTTGTGGTCAAGTCTGTATCCCATTTCTCTCCCATTTCCTACATCCAGTCATATTTCCAGAGAGTAGTCAGAGAAACAGAAGGATCTGCATACATCTACCGAAATCCTTGCTCAACCTCTGGTAAGATGCCAGGTAAAGGAGGAGCTTGCTTACAAAGATCAGACAACATTGACCTTTGGAATTAACTGAGGATGCCAATTGTCCATCCTCCCCAATGGCAATGATAACCAAAAGCTGTCTTAAAAACTTTAAGTTTTATTTCCTTAATTAAGAAAAAAGGATGGTCACATTTTTTCATAGAAAATAATTCTCTCATCACTTTTTGATAATCAAATCAGATCATATTTAGCAACAGCATATTAGAAACAAAACATGAGTTAATTTTATTTAAGTCACAGCAAATGAGTTGACTAAAAGCCATCAGTAACATAAGGAAAGATTTAATCAGAAAGATGAGAGAATCATCCGGAACTGGCCTTTCCGCTTGCCTCCAATGCAAGTCATCAATAATCAAAACGACTAAATCCTCAACTCCCCCATCACTGGACCTCGCCACCCATCCAAGATAACACAAAATGAATGAGAAGTGTATGGAATGAGTGCGGACACTGAAGCTACTATGAACACATGACGCTGTGAGCACTGACAAACGGGGCTCTGTGAGTCCTGGCCAAGTTCAGATCAACCTGGGGTGTCCCTGCACTGAAGCTGGGGAGCAGTGAATGACAATCAGAACTCCATAGCCAGTCAGCAGAACTGAAAATCGCATGGGGAGAGGACAGTGGCATTTTCCATGAAGAATGGGAAACCCTGTTCAAGAGGCCATTGTACAGAAAGTCCAGTAGCTGGAGGGAACTGTGGAAGCATGGAGAAACACAATATGGGAGACTGCTTTTATTAAATTTGCTGTTTTGAGTTATGACCTCCGACCCCTCCCAATCCAACCACTCACTAACTGCTAACAACCACTTCATGAAACTTTTACTTTCAGCAAAGGGTCAAAAATATTTTAAAGAGAAGGGTGGGTGATTTAATGCTCTCATAGGCAATCATGTAAATAAGTAGATAAGGACTATGATTAATGATGGGATGGCCAGTGATACACACTCCAAAAAATACTTTGGAACTAAGGGGAAAAAAACCACTTAATAGTAACCCTGGTCTAGTATCTGGAACTTTGCGGCCAGCCCATGATGAGGAAGAAGTGACGCATATGAAATGAAAGACGAGTGCTTCACATAAAGTCTCGTGAGACGGTAAAACTACAAGGAGGTGGTTATTTCATAAATCCCAGGGCTTGGCTGAGCACAACACTGACTTTAGTAGAAACCTGTCCACAAGCCACTTCACTGGATTGACTCCCAAGGGTCTACATTGTGAAGTTAAGAGGTTTATATCCAGGGCACACTGTTTCCGAGACCAACTCTGTTAGTCAGCACGAGAGTCTTTGGAGGCACACTCACCCAGTTCTTTCTCTTCTTCTTCTTTGAATCGGTCTCTATGTTACTGCCCACGCTGGAGTGGCTGGTGGCGCTGTTGATGCTGGAGACGCTGTCGGAGGAGTGCTGTCTGCGGATGCGGAGGTCTGTGGCCTGGGAGGTTCCATTCCCTGGAGACCCAAGATCCAAGATGTCAGGAGCTGCTGACTTTGCCCCTTCCTTTGCCCCAGGATTTACACCCAAATTCACACACCCAGGGACTACTAGCTATTTCCCATTAGACCTCACCTACTGTTCCCAGATGCTGGGTTTAAGGTCCCTGAGTAGGTGGAGGCCATGCCCTCTCTGATCAGTTAAAGGAGAACTCTTTTTCATTTTGCCCAACGGAAGTAAGGGGAAGCTCAGGGAGAATTCCCCCACACCTGCTCTCTTGAGCTTTAGACACGACCACGTGTCCCCGAGTTGCAGCAGTAGTCACCTGGGTTGTGAGCGTCCCCTCCTTTGCTCTCTCTGCTCCTGCTGCACCAGCTTTCTCATGCCCACGGACATGCCATGCCCACGTCCTCTCACTGCCTGACAGCCACTATTCTCCTTTCCTGGGATGCTCTTCTCCCTCTGTTCTGCCTTGCCAGCTCTTATCAATCCTTCTCACGTCACCCCTAGCCTCACTTTTCCAGGAGGCCTGCCATCTGAGCTGACAGTGGTACCAGAAATAACACTGCCCCCAAAAGCAGTGAGACCAAAATAAACCTTGCAGACAGCGTTCCCCACAAGCACAAGACGACACCAACAGTTCTGTCTTTATAGCACTGGTTTCAGGGGCAGACGTGGGTTCTTGTTCCATTTCTGTTTCTCACATTCAGTGGCCTCAGGATGGGATCATCGGCTCTAAAACTCAATATTCCCCT
This sequence comes from Moschus berezovskii, assembly GCF_049115385.1. Lineage (NCBI taxonomy): Eukaryota > Metazoa > Chordata > Mammalia > Artiodactyla > Moschidae > Moschus > Moschus berezovskii. Next base: position 24,128,261 of record NC_142484.1, on the reverse strand, counting down.
CAGTACAATGTGGAGGGAGGACCAGCATCGCCCTCATAAGCATGTTGTGGACAGAAGACGGGTTAATGAAATCATTAGAACACTGAGCGCTGTGCTCAGAACACAGTGACTGTTCCGTAAGTGTCAGCACCATCACCCATCAGTGCTCTTCACTTCATTTCTGATGTAACAACTCATGCCCACATTTCCCCCACCACCCCAAGTAACTAAGGACAAAGCAATTCCTTCCAAAATGTTTCCCAGGACAAATAAGGGATGAACCCATTCCAGGCAGCCCCACGTCAGTAGGCAGAGTATCAAAGAAGAGAAAAGAGAAATAAGAAAGCCTTCTTGAGTGAACAATGCAAAGAAATAGAGGAAAAAAGTAGAATGGGAAAGACTAGAGATCTCTTCAAGAAAATTAGAGATACCAAGGGAACATTTCATGCAAAGATGGGCACAATAAAGGACAGAAATGGTATGGATCTAATGGAAGCAGGAGATATTAAGAAGAGGTGGCAAGAATACACAGAAGAACCATACAAAAAAGATCTTCATGACCCAGATAACCATGATGGTGTGATCAGTCACACAGAGCCAGACATCCTGGAACGTGAAGTCAAGCGGGCCTTAGGAAGCATCACTATGAACAAAGCTAGCAGAGGTGATGGAATTCCAGCTGAATTCCTAAAAGATAAATCCTAAAAGATAATGATGTGAAAGTGCTGCACTCAATATGCCAGCAAATTTGGAAAACTCAGCAGTGGCCAGAGGACGGGAAAAGGTCAGTTTTCATTCCAATCCCAAAGGCAATGCCAAAGAATGTTCAAACTACTTCACGATTGAACTCATTTCACATGCTAGCAAAGTAATGCTCAAAATCCTTCAAGCTAGGCTTCAACAGTAAGTGAACCAAGAACTTCCAGATGTACAAGCTGGATTTAGGAAAGGCAAAGGAATCAGAGATCAAATTGCCAACATCTGCTGGATCATTGAAAAAGCAAGAGAATTCCAGAAAAACATCTACTTCTGCTTCATTGACTATGCTAAAGTCTGACTGTGTAGATCACAACAAACTGTAGAAAATTCTTAAAGAGATGAGAATACCAGACCACCTTACCTGCCTCCTGAGAAACCTGTATGCAGATCAAGAAGCAACAATTAGAACAGGACATGGAACAACGGACTGGTTCAAAATTGGGAAAGCAGTATGTCAAGGCTATATATTGTCACCCTGCTTATTTAACTTATATGCAGAATACATCATGCAAAATGCTGGGCTGGATGAAGCACAAGCAGGATTTAAGACTGCCAGGAGAAATATCAATAATCTCAGATAGGCAGATGACACCACCCTTATGGCAGAAAGTGAAGAGGAAGTGAAGAGCCTCTTGATGAAAGTGGAAGAAGGGAGTGAAAAAGCTGACTTAAAACTCAACATTCAAAAAACGATGATCATGGCGTCTGGTCCCATTACGTCATGGCAAATAGATGGGGAAACAATGGAAACAGTGACAGACTTTATTTTCTTGGGGTCCAAAAATCACTGCAGACGGTGACTGCAGTCATGAAATTAAAAGACACTTGCTCCTTGGAAGAAAAGCAATGATAAACCTAGACAGTGTATTAAAAAGCAGAGTCATTACTTTGCTGACAAAGGTCCATATAATCCAAGCTATGATTTTTCCAGTAGTCATGTATAGATGTGAGAGCTGGACAATAAAAAAGACTGAGTGCCAAAGAATTGATGCCTTCGAACTGTGGTGCTAGAGAAGACTCTTGAGATTCCCTTGGACAGCAAGGAGATCAAACCAGCCAATCATAAAGAGAATTAGTCCTGAATATTCATTGGAAGGACTGATGCTAAAGTTCTAATCCTTTGGCCACCTGATGTGAAGAGTCAACTCATTGGAAAAGACCCTGATGCTGGGAAAGATTGAAGGCAGGAGAAGAAGGAGACAGAAGAGGACGAGATGTTTGGATGGCATCACTGACTCAATGGACAGGAGTTTGAGCAAGCTCCAGGAGATGGTAAAGGACAGGGAAGCCTGGTGTGCTGCAGTCCATGGGGTCACAACGAGTCGGACAGGACTGAGCAACTTAACAACAACACGTCAGTCTGTAAATATCAAAGCATTAGTGAAATTAAGGCTGTGGAATACTCTGATACTTGGTCAATAGAGATATATCTTCTTCCATTTTGAGATATATCAGAGAAGAGGACGAGCCAGAACAGCTCTCTTCCTAGAAGCCGAAAAAACTGGATGTAGTGTCTTCTAAGACCTGACACAGACTCCCACCCTCTGGAAGGGTGGTTGCATCATATGTTGTCAGGGGAGGGTTCCTAAGGGCAGGCAGGTCGCCAGACTGAAAGCTGTTTTTCTTCCTTTACCTTTGCAATTGAGCTCCGGGGTGTTAATTACTCCATTAATGGCAGCCTGGGCAGCTGCGTTCTGTTTCTTCAGCAACTCAATGGTTTTTCTTAACTCATTCAATTCTGAATCCTGAGGAACAGAAAAAAAGACCGGTCATCCCCAAATCATTCTGTACTGAGTTCAGCTGAAGTCAGCTTAGCATCAGCTCAGAGGAGAGGAGAGAATGAAGGAGCTGTAGGAAACCTTTGTCACAAACATTAGCCTGGATCAGTTTGCAACAGGCGTTTGTGAGCACAGGAAAGCGAATAGGACTAAGATCTGTTGCCAGTGCAGTTACCATCACTCCGTCCAAGTCATCTTTTCACTCAATAAATTCTGTTCTTTCAGATTCAATTCCAATAGTCCAACAAGCACACTACAATCTATACAATTTCCTGGAATAAAACAGGATCATGTTTTTAGGTTTGTTAATTCTAGCAGGGAGGGAAGAAGCATCCTGTTTTACCTTCTGCTCAGCCGTCATGGTTAAGCTCTGGAGCCTGATGGTCATGTTTCCAAGACTCTGCTCAAAGGCTGCCACAAGGTGAGCCTAGAGGGGAAAGACACATTTCCCTGCAGTTACATTATCTTGCACGTTTGCTGTTGCTATTTAGTTGCTAGGTCATGTCCAATTCTTTGAGACCCCATGGACTACAGCCTGCCAGGCTATATAGGCTTTTCCAGGCAAGAATACTGGAGCAAGTTGCCATTTCCTCCTCCAAGAGGTCTTCCTGACCCAGGGATCAAACCCATGTCTCCTGTTTGGCAGGCTGATTCTTTACCACTGAGCCAGCCGGGAAACCTACCTTGCAAGGCAGGCGTGCCTAAAGAGTGCTGGGTCTTAAAGACAGAAATCTTAATGGGGCCACGTGGGTGAGCCCATCAACTTCTTCAGCCTCTTGAGCCCCACTCCCCACCGCTCTCTGGGATCTGGTTACTCTAGCCTTCCACGTTCTCCAGTGTCCCGTGCCTCTTCCCACCTCAGGGTCTTTCTGCGTCCTTTCCCCTCTGCCCAGAATGCCCTTCCCCTAGCTGCCTCCCCAGCTGATTTTTACACATACTTCTCGAGAGAGTTCAGCACATGTCTTCATGAGACCCCCAGATTGGGCTGCTTCCCTCCTATTCACTTGTACAAGCACACTGGTCTGCGGTGTACTTTGTGGGATCACAGTCAAACACACACACAACACACACACACTTGTGATCACTAATTTACGCCGGTCTCTACTACACTGCAGGATACCTTTCGTTCCCTAGGCACCAAGCTCACAGTAGAGGCTCACGTTGAGCGTGTTTACAGAATGGACGAACAAAGTGGTTGGCAGATGTTGCCTGTTATAATCCTGGTTAATAAAAAGCCACCAAAAGGCCCATCTGCTACCACCTCAGAGAACCTGCCCCCAGTTGCCCCTGGAGTGAGGACTTCCCCTGGGGCTCCCCTGCACTTTTATATATCTCTGTAGAAGACAGCATCAGACATGCGATTATCCCATATATTACAAAGACAGCTTTAAAAATGCTGCCAATTATAGCTGAAATACGCATACAATTTTAAGAGATGTTAGAAACATAAAAAAAAAATGTGTATCTTAGAATTAAGAGATGTGACGTTTCCTTGTCCGCCCCTTTCTCTGCAACCGTCTTCAAGGGCAAGATGCAACTCTGTGTCCCAACACTAAACGTCCTTCCATAGAGCAGCAGGAGAGAGAGCAGTTAGTTGACTGAGGATCCTGATAACATTGTGAAAACCAAGGATAAAGAATGGATAAGTCATCTAACCCTGCAGGCCTCAGTTTCTTCATCTATAAAATGGGAGCCGTATCTATCTTCCTCCCAGGGTGATTCTGAGCACTGAGTAAAACAATGTGGTTGAAAATGATCTATGAGCTGTTAAGGAATTGCAAAACACAGGCATGACTAGAGACTGTGGGGAACAGAAGGGGTTTGGGAACAGATATTCTGAGAACACAGGTGTAGAGAGATGAAGAAAAGGTCCTAGGAGTGGGGTGGGTAGATACAGGCGGTCAGAGGAGGAATCAGAAGGGCCAGCAAGGTACCTGAGTCTTGGGAGAAGTGAGACCTGATGGTTCTGGAAAATTCTCAAGACAAATATGATAGATGCACAGAGTGAAGAAGAAAAGGGTGGGAGAGGAGCTGTCACCCTAGGCTGTAAGGGGGTCAGGGTCAGCACACATTTCAGATTAGGGAGGAGAGACTTGAGGGGTGAGTGGGAGGCCTCTGTTACTGGACTTCATGAGACAGGGAGACGGAGGATAAGACACCTCTAGGATCAACTGTCGAGCCTCTTTTCCATTGGCCGTAGGAGCTGGCAGGGCACGGGGCACTGGTGATACAAATGTTAAATGAACTGGCCAGCTTCTTTCTGATTGCATGCCCTCTCTCATGAAAAACTGAGAGAAAGCCTTTGCATTTTAAAATAAAGTGATACGCTTTCGTCTGCCCTGGTGTATGTGGCAGGACAAAAGCCAACCAGATTGGAGACAATCACATAGTGAGTGAAGCCAGGGCCTGGAGGCGAACAAGGTGACTGCTACCATGGCACGTCAAAGGAATGACAAGGTCAGATTTAAATGACTGAATTTCCATTTATTTCAATTCCTCGTTTGATTGCCACCCAAGATTCTATTTGTGGGCATGAAAACTTTCTGTTCATTTAAAAAAAGCAAAAACCTGACCCCACGAAGACTGCTTATCGAGAGACTGTTTTTGCAAACTCAAGAAGAAACCACATGTGCTCCAAAGAACCAGAGGATTGCATTTTGCTGGTGAGCAAAAGGACTGAGTCGTGATCTCAATTATGAAAATACGGGCCAAGAGGCTGGTTCAGAGCCGCACAGCAGCCTCCTCAGCAAGCAGCATTCTCACATTCCCAGGGAAAACAAACGCAAGTAGTATAAAAACACCCAGAGAAGGTGGCTTTGAGTCGTCTGTCCTAGAAAAAACAAACACAGCTTGGCCTGCGAGAAAGATGGCAGACAGTAAAACACGTTAGCACTGCCGGTGGTGTGTGGCAAGACTAAATATTTGCTTTATTTTTTTTTTTAATTTTTTACTTTTTTTTTTATAGCAGCTTTATTATAATTGCCATTGTTTTTTTTAAAATATTTAATTTAAAACAATATGGGATTCAGTGGCTTTTATGAAGAGCAAAACGGATTAGTGAAATAATAGTAATGTGAGGGATCTCACTCTTACTCTTCTGGATCAGAGAGGAGGGTTCCAAATGGCCCAATGAAAGGTCCCTTGGGGGCAGCATGAGGTCACTGGAGGAATTAATCAAGTTCATTGATAAATAAATTACTATTTTTCAATTAGTAATGGGCAGTCATTGATAGCTGTAGTTCTTAATAAGGGCAGTATTTCCAAATCACCTGCTGTCAAACCTCATGTGTTTCAAGGAAACCCCCTAGCTCACTGATTCTGGATTCATAGACATGAATCTGATTCCTGAGATAATGTCTCAGTAATTGATGATGTCTCAGTCTTTGAAAAAGACTCTAAACCTCAAATTCCAGATCTAACATCAATTTCTGATCTTCTTTTTTTTTTTTTTTTGTATTTACTTATTTATTTGGCTTCACCAGGTCTTAGTTGCAGCATGCAGGATCTAGTTTGGTTCTCTGACCGGGGATTGAACCCAGGGCACCTGCATTGGGAGCATGGAGGCTTAGCCACTGGACCACCAGGGAAGTTCCAAATTTCTGATCTTTTAGGATACAGCAATAGAGAAAAAAGTTAAGAAAATAAAGAAGGATTTAAAAAAAAAACATACAGTAGCCTAGTATACTAGTATTTTGGGGAAAAAAAAATAAAAAAAGCAAAGATTTCCAGAAATGTAAGAGCACAGGAGAACGAATAGTTCAGAGCAGTTAGCAATTACTGAGCCTATAATTAAGGTCAAGCACCCTGCGAGGTACTTCATGTGCACGCTTTAAAATGAAATGGAAAGTTTCCTCAAGTAGACTCAGGCTCAAACCAGGAATTACATGGGCAAAAGTTCCAGATATTTACTAATTACAGTCCTGGTCCAAAGGAAGACAAGCTTTTTGCTTTTCATTTTAACAGCATGCTGGGATCATGCAGGTGGCTTTCTGACAGGCTCGCACTCACAATCTATGGTCCTAGACTGGTTGTGCGCTCCCAAGCAGGAAGCCCTGCCTCTGAGGCATCTCAGCACCTTCCAAAACCTCAGGCTCTGCCTCTGAGCCGCAGCCCTTGACGACTCACAGCCCTGTGGCAGGGCACCTTTACAGACTGGTCTGATGTGGTAGGACATCTCTGCCTCTACTCTGACCCCGCAAATCCTGTAACCACACCACAGTTAGGAAGCTAACTTAACCACCTAACAGATGAATGTGTTCATGATGTGGCCTGACCCTCGCCGTTCTTCGATGCTGCCCTCATTCCCACTTCCTTCTCCTTTCCGCCCCATCCCTCTTCCCCACATCCATGCCTATAGACTCTAATCACATTGAGCTTCTTATAGTTTCTAATGCAGCAACATCTTCACCTTGGGCTTTTGCACAAATTACTCTCTTTGGTTAGAATGCCGTCCTTCCCATGCATCCTTCCCTACCCAGCAATCTTAAGATGTAACCTCCTCCAGGAAGCCTTTCCTGACTTCTCCCAGCCCCATCAAAACTTATCTAGGCGTTTCTCTTAGGTATTCCCACAACCATCCCCCTTTATTGCTCTCGTAACAGTTATCATGTCACAGCAAAACTGTTTTGTCTCTCTGCTGTACCACAGAAAGAACACTAAGATGACAGTGATTATGCTTGCTTTGCTGTTGAACCCACATTGCCCGGGGCATAGTTGGCACTTAAACAGTTGCTGAATTGAATGCCGGTTGGCAGTGCCTCCTGAACACGTAATTGTGTATATTATATAATAATTACAGAGCAGTCAGCCATTTATTGTGGAGTCTTAGGTTTTCTTCTTTTTTTTCTCTTAAGATGAAGATTTCCAGAAAGAGAAAGGAAAATGAACCTTCTGAGCACTTAATCTATGTCAGGTACTGATCACATTACACCCCTGAGAGCTAAGTAAAATCATCTCCCAGCGCACTGAGGAGCCAAGGCAGGCTCAGAAGTGAAAGAATCTGCCCAAAGCACAGAGCCAGTAAGTGTCAGAGCTGACACTCACACCCTCGATACCAAAGCCTGCGTCTCTTTCGTTATACCACTCTGCCTCTAAAATGCTGAGGCAGCAATGGCTACTGCTCTGCGTCTATACTCACATTTGCTGTCAGCTGCGTGGTCAAAGCAGAAACTTTTTCTTGGGAGGCATCCAGTTCCCGCCGTAGTTTGCGAATCTAAAGACGACAAGGGACAGAGTTACTTGCTTTGGGAGTCTACTTCCAGGATGAGCGGGGAGAAAGAACTGACCATAGTGAAAGACGAAATCCAACTAGCAAAGTGTTCCTTACCTCTGACTGGCATTTTTCTTCTGGCTGTAAAGAAAAACATAGGAGAAATTAGACCAATGGACTTCTCTAAATAAACCAGTTCAATTCATGTGACCAATCAGAAAGGCCAAACACAAACAATGTATTATTTTAAGAAGTCAGGAAGAATTAGGAAACACTCTGGCTATGTTGGTTGTGAGGAACCCCCTGCTCCCACATGGAGGTGACGACAGAGAAGGGGTGATGAGAAGGGGATAAGCCAGGGGAAGAGTTGCCAGATTTAGCAAATTAAAAAAAAAAAGGAAAAAGAACAGGGCACCCAGTTAGATTTTTTTTTTCTTTTAGTTTAAGTATGTTTCATGCAACAGTGAGAACACACTTAATACTAAAAAATTGTTTGTTGTTTATCTGAATTTCAAATTTAATTGGGCATTCTATATTTAATCTGGCAATCCTACCTGGGAGGCAAGGAGGACAGCTCATAGGTTAATTCTGCCCCATTTTATTCCTCCCTCTCATCTCCCTAGGGCACTGAAGCAGAAACAGCAGCAGGGAAGGCAGGTTCCAGAAGTGAAGGGGACTGGGAGGCCCCATCAGCCAGCCTGGTTTCTCCCCAGCTTATAAGAAGGAAGATGGCCGGCGCGTCCCTGCTGCTTCATCTGGAGCCCCCGGTTACCTGTGACCCTGGGGAGTAAGGACGAAGCCTGTAGACTCTCTTACTGGAAAAACCTTCCATCCGGGGCCCTGGGTCTGTGGTGACACAGCAATTAGCCAGCCAGAGACTACAAGCTACTTCTCCCATAGGGGGAGCCCACATGGGTTGGGGGGAACCTATTGCAGGGGGAACCATTCTTTCTCTCTTCCGGAGTTCCTGTAGGGGCCCATATAAGAAGAAACCCACAACCTCCAACACAGGCTTTCTTGGAAATGTTGGAAGTGTCCAATGGCCTTCTCTCCACACGCCATTTGTACTTTCTTGGGGTGGAGCAGCCAGGTAGGTGAGTGAAGATCAGTAAAGACTCAATTATGTCCTGAGTCCTCTATGTGTGTCCTAATCCAGTTTCACTAATGGCAAACCCATTACTTTTAAAGATCAGCATCTAACTCTGGTGTCTCCTCCTCTCAGTTAGAATGCAAAGGGATATGATTCATCAGGCCCTACAGTTCCCTATACCCATCAGCTGAGACAAGTGGGTAGCCAGTCTGACTGCTCCTCACACCTTGCTCCCCACTTGTGATCTTGCCCCAGAGGGCCCTCTCTCCAGGCTGATTCCTAACAGCAGAAACTAATTTTTAGGTAATAAACCTCTATGCAGGTCAGGAAGCTACAGTTAGAACTGGACATGGAACAACAGACTGGTTCCAAATAGGAAAAGGAGTACATCAAGGTTGTATATTGTCACCCTGCTTATTTAACTTCTATGCAGAGTACATCATGAGGAACGCTGGGCTGGAAGAAGCACAAGCTGGAATCAAGATTGCTTGACACTCACACCCTCGATACCAAAGCCTGCATCTCTTTCGTTATACCACTCTGCCTCTGTAATGCTGAGGCAGCAATGGCTACCGCTCTGCGTCTATACTCACATGCAGATGACACCACCCTTATGGCAGAAAGTGAAGAGGAACTCAAAAGCCTCTTGATGAAAGTGAAAGAGGAGAGTGAAAAGGTTGGCTTGAAGCTCAACATTCAGAAAACAAAGATCATGGCATCTGGTCCCATCACTTCATGGGAAATAGATGGGGAAACAGTGTCAGACTTTGTTTTTTTGGGCTCCAAAATCACTGCGGATGTTGAATGAAGCCATGAAATTAAAAGACGCTTACTCCTTGGAAGGAAAGTTATGACCAACCTAGATAGTATATTAAAAAGCAGAGACATTACTTTGCCAACGAAGGTCCGTCTAGTCAAGGCTATGGTTTTTCCAGTGGTCATGTATGGATGTGAGAGTTGGACTGTGAAGAAAGCTATCACCGAAGAATTGATGCTTTTGAACTGTGGTGCTGGAGAAGACTCTTGAGAGTCCTTTGGACTGCAAGGAGATTCAACCAGTCCATTCTAAAGGAGATCAATCCTGGGTGTTCATTGGAAGGACTGATGCTAAAGCTGAAACTCCAATACTTTGGCCACCTCATGTGATGAGTTGACTCACTGGAAAAGACTCTGATGCTGGGAGGGATTGGCGGCAGGAGGAGAAGGGGACGACCGAGAATGAGATGGCTGGATGGCATCACCGACTCGATGGGACATGAGTTTGAGTGAACTCCGGGAGTTGGTGATGGACAGGGAGACCTGGCGTGCTGTGATTCATGGGGTCGCAGAGAGTCGGTCAACGACTGAGCGACTGAACTGAACTGTGATCAAGTTAGTTAATCCTTGCAGTAACTCCACAAAGTAGGATGGTATTCCTTTTGAGGTTCAGAGAGGTTAGGTATCTTGCCTGAAGTTACACAGCTGGACAATCTCCTTATCTAAGACATGCTTTCCGAAGGTTGGGAGATGTCCTCACTGCTTACTCTTCCCTCTATGATACTACTCAGCGATCCCTCTTTGTCTGTCCGTCTGCTGTCCATCAATTCATCCCCACCACCACCTATCGAATATTTATTGATTTCCAGCTTCGTGTCAAGCACCGTTTTAATAATCTGGGATACAGCTACGAACATGACCGAGTCCCTCGTGTCTCACGCTGTTTACATCCTGGTAATAATAAGTAGCATTTTATTAAACATGCACTATATGGCAGAGACAGTTCCAAGCACTTGACATTTATTATTCATTGAATCCTCATAACAACCCTTTGAGAAGGTACTAATATAATTTGCCCATGGTGACAGCTTATAAGTGGTAGAACTGGGATTGGATCCAAGGTAATCTGGCTCCAGAGCCTATGATCTTAAACAGCACATACTCCTGGCTCTTCAACTATAGTGACATTCTCCTGGAGGCCTTCCAGAAATAAGGCCCTGGCTTCTGAGTCTGATCCAAAGGAGAAAAGTGAATGGTGATAATGTCACAGCTATCTAACATTTGGGAGGCGAGTGGGAGGTCTGTTAGCATGCTGAACCATCCACAGAGGACCAGCCCTACTTCTAAGCACTTCTATCAGCAGGACTAATGCTCCTTACTCAGGCTGCTACCACTGTCTGTCCCAGTGCGCACCTGTCTCCGGGGTTGGGCCCAGGGTTCTCAACAGCAGCCTGGAGCAATTGTGTGTTTTGTATCTTGCTCCCAGCTGCTGTTGCACTTCTGTGTATCTGGGAGCTCTGAGTGAAGCTCTGGAACTCAGAGCTTCCACTGGGCAATTCCCCTGGGAACTCAGCTGCCGCTCCCTACTGACCAAGAAAGCAAGTCTGATGCCAGATGTGCCCTCCGCAATTTTTTTCTATTCTGAGAGCTGGCCATGACCTCTCCATGGCATTTGGTTAGTATCAGGCTGTCTTTCCTTTCCTTTGTAATTAAAATTACAGGCAGACTTCAGCCAGAATGAACATACTTGAACATCTAAGAATTAGAGATTTCAAGGTGGGGGGAAGCATGTTATCATCCAATAAGAGCCTTTAAAACACCGGGGTATTAAACAGACTCTTTGGTCTGAGTTGGTGGCAACATAACAGACTCCAAAGATTTCTTTCTAGACAACAAATAAGAACTTGTTTACCTTAACATTTGAAAAGGCGCCTAAGCATCTGTTTCAGAATTTCATCATCATCAGGAGCTAATAATAGATAAGGGACCACACACCACTGTTTGGTGGGAGCAGTCTGGTCAGACTTGAAGTTTTCCTTGGAATGAGCATCCCACTCCATCAATGAAAACATTCAAAGGTTAGACTTTTTTTTTTTTAAATCTGCAAAAGCAACTTATATTCTCAGAGAAGGCTCATGTAAAGGACAGTACATGGGAACCCTTGACTCACTGACCTCAGAGACCACCTGGCCTAGCTCCCTGAGGCCAAGGGTAAAATGGAGAATAAGGAGGTAATTTGTCCAAGTCATACAGTAAGAAAAAAACAGGATTAGGCCTCAGGTCTCTTGCTATCCAGATAAACATGGAATTAAAAAGCTTTCGTATTATTAGGTCTTTGGTAATTTGTAAATTTATATCAACTCTGAAAGGGCAATTTCAAATTTCATGAAAACACCAGCTTCAGGTCCACACACCAGAACAAGAAGCTACCGAAAGAGAGCCTGTGGCTGCGAGAACTCCCAGTGGCTGGCATGAATGGCACGAAGGGGAAGCGGCCGGGACCTGCACGTGATGGCTTCCTGCCGTCGAGTTCTTACAGGTGAAGAGCTCCTGTCCTTTCCCTCTGAGGCTGGCTTAGGTAGGCCAGCCCCTAGTTGTTGCTTTTCTGAGTGAAAAACGTGTGAACAGGAAACCCTGGGAAAACTTGGGGCTTGGGCACTGAAATGACTGCTGCAGCAACACCGCACCAACCCTGCGGAATTAGAGTCCCACGCTCCCCCCACCCCGCCACCCCGTGCCTTCCATGACTCTGGATTCTGCTTTCCGCAGCAGGCTCCTCTCCCCACCTAAACCATGTCCGCAGGGCTCAGCCCAGAGCCCGGCATGTACTTGGTGCCAGTAAATACTGTGGCGGAAGTGACTCTAGGTCTGCAAGTATCCCCTCTGGTACCCACGTCACAGAGCTTCACTCTAGAGGGGAAGACTCGGAGGTCTCAACCGCTGACAGTTAGAAGGCCATCCTTGTGCTTTCCTGGATAATGGCTTGAATGACCCCTTCCCAAAGTTACTATCTATAAAGCCTTTAAGATGAAAGCCCAGGCTCTGATAACATTTCAGACAAGATGACATAGCAGAGGAAAGAGGTTATTTTGGAGTTGGAGGGACAAGGTGGTAGGAACAGAAGAGAATGTTTCTAGGTCCTTCAACTCAGACCATGTCAATAACCACTGATGTCTGTCTGCTTGCTATACACCCAAGAAGGAACAGTCAGGCTCTGGGCTCTTTAACTTGATTCTGGGATGTCTTTTAACTAGGTGGTCTTTAACTTACAAGGGGCTATCTACAGTTTGTCCCATGACATAGTCCAGATATCTGGCATTACCAAAAACTGAGTTATTAAAACATCTGTCCTTCATGGAATGAAGGTCTAAAGAACCCCCAATTTCCAATTAATGTTTTTTTCCTTATATGAATTCCCGAATGAAAGTTTTTAAGATAAATAGTAACGCACAGAGCTACAGAAAGCATCCTGAACAAAACCAACTATTTGGTTACACGTGGTGTTTCTTCAGTAACCCTCGGCTGACAGCTTTCATTTATGAGAGCTTCCTCTGTGCTGTGTGCATTCTATTCAATGCATTATCTGCATTTGCTTATTTCATTCAAACCTGTTATTTGAACACTATGTGCTAGGTGCAGTTCTAGGCACTAGGAATAAAACCAGAAAAAAGTCCTTGCCCTCCAGGAATTTATGTTGTAGTGAATAGTAATCTTCATAAATTTAATTCTCAATACAACTCCAAAGTAGGGACTTCTATTCTTTCTATTTTACAGACAAAGAAACAAGAAGATACAAAGTTGAAAAAGCCATCTTGGCACTTCCTTGGTTCAGTTCAGTTCAGTTGCTCAGTCGTGTCCGACTCTTTGCGACCCCATGAATCACAGCATGCCAGGCCTCCCTGTCCATCATCAATTCCCGGAGTTCACTCAAACTCATGTCCATCGAGTCGGTGATGCCATCCAGCCATCTCATTCTCTGTCGTCCCCGTCTCCTCCCACCCCCAATCTTTTCCAGCATCAGAGTCTTTTCCAGTGAGTCAACTCTTTGCATGAGGTGGCCAAAGTATTGGAGTTTCAGCTTTAGAATCAGTCAGTCCAATAGTTAAAGAATCTGTCTTCTAACACAGGAGAAGTGGGTTCGATCCCTGGCTAGGGAACTGGGATCTCACGTGCCACACAGTAACTATGCTTGTGTGCTACAACTAGACAGTCCATGTGCCACAACAAAAGATCCTGAATGATGCATGCCATAAGACCCCATGCAGTCAAATAAGTGAGTAAATATTTTTTTAAAAAAAGACAGAAAAAACAGTAAAAGGCATCTCATACATTCTAACGAGTTACTACCTGAAGTGCAATGCCACTTTATCAAAAGTCAGCTCCTGATTTAGTGGTTGGTACATTATAATCAATAGCTGTTTGTAAATTTCAAATCGTGTTCCCTAACTAATTGATCCCCTTATGATGGAAATACTTTCTCTAGGAGACATGCTTATATTTTATTTTTGACATACATAGCCATACAGCATTGATTTATACTCACTGTAGAATAAATTGATGACGTGCTGGAAACCAAGGAGAGTGAGGATCCATGAACTACGAAAAAAAGAAAAAGAAAAGGTCAACTGTATAGCTGGCTACTAGGCAGCCCAAAAGGGGAAGGGAAGGAAAAACTTGGCATCAGAGGACACTACCAGGCTTGGAGCAGCAACCTCACCGTGACCCAACCTTGTCTGGTTCGATGAAAGGTCAAAATCAAGTAAGGAATAATTTTCTATGCGAGTCATTTTTCTGTTGCCACATTTTATTTCTTACAACCTTCTAAATACTTCCCCCCTCTGACTATCGAAATAATACATAATTAATAAATGTTTCAAGTACAGAGAAGTGTTAAGAAGCATATTCCCTGCCACCAATTGTGTGACTCACAGTTCTATTACCCAGAGGCAAGTGTTACCTGCTTTGTTCCAGCAGATTTTATTCCTTTCTTTTTTCTTATGTGTCCCTTAATGTTAAAATTGTGTTGCAAATGTATTTTTTATTTTGCTAGCATCTGTCCTTTGTACAAGCAAAAAGATGACGAGGTGATTATTCTGAACACAAGAGGCTGGCTGTTGGCTGCAGTGAATTCATTCAAGATGACCATGTAGTAGAATATTGGTTAGAAAACAGATCCACTGAAATGTAGGTTCTTCGTCTGATTTTTGTCATGTTTACAAAGTGTCCTCTTCCTTGTTTGTGACTGGACTTTGGGACTGAGAACCATCCTGTACTTTCCTCCTTCACCTCCTGCCCCCCACACTCCCCCACCTCCCGCCCCAAGCCACGGAAACATTTTATTATCTGTTTTCATGTAATTTTAAGCCATGGTCTTTATCAGGACTAGGTATTCTGGCTGACTTCTCTTCTTGGAAACCAGATTCTTTAATGTTATTTTCCTAGTAATCTCTCAAAAAACTACCTGAAAGATAGAAATATGCCTGTGGAGAAATCACAGACCTTTTGCATTGGTCACAGCTTCCCTGATCAGGAGTGGAATGGCCCTCCCCTCCCCACCACACCACACTCTCACCTGTGATCTGAGAGTGGGAAGCTGGGGAGGAATGCACGTGTACTAAACAGCTTTCACTTACCACCCAAGGAGTGAACTCAACTTGGATCAGCGGTCAGTGGAAGCTACCTGCCCACAAATGTCTCATGAACAGCTGCGCCAACCTCCCTGGTGCCTCCACACCGTATTCCCAATGAACGTCCCGAACCCCAGCCTTCCTTCAGGCGCTCCTATCACACTCTGAATCCTGTCCAGCTCTCTCACGCATGACCTGTGAAGTACTTTGCCATTTCAGAATCTCTTCTGGTACAGCTCCCTTGGTTTAGGAAGTTTCCCATCCCTGCCGGCAGGATCAGCTCAAACGTCATCCTCTCCAGGAACCCGACCTCATTTCCCAGATGGCCACCAGGACAGCTTCCTCTCTCCTCTGGCTACACAGATCCTGGGCTTGCATTTCTGGTCCTCTCCTCTCTCAGAAGTTGCCAGCTGCCCTGAGGCCGTCCCTGCACTGTCACTTAATATCCACCCTCCTCAGCAATGCCTGGGGTTCTAGATCTTTCCCTCCATTCTTCCTCCACCTATCATTCACCTGGCCTGTAGCCATAAAAGATCAATTTAAGGTGTTAATGGCCAATAATGGCTTTCAGTGTTAATAAGTCCACACATTAAAATAAGTCTCTCATGCCCCAACCTAGTGGTCTAACGATCCAAAAGGGTAAGTTACTTTAGCCCCACGACACAGACTCTGGGGGGAAATGACAGTGGAGGCCAAGTTGGAGGAAGAGATGTGAGTAGCACGGAGCCGCCCTTCCATCACACTGCCCTGCCAGACGCCAGCTCCGGAGGCCTGCACAGGGCTTCTGTGTGGACTTTGGCTGCTGAAAGATGGAAGTCTGTCTCTTATTTCTCTACCTCATACACATGGATTCACTGACACTGCCTTCAGCAACATCTCAGGGCAAGCTTGGGGCCGCACGCAGAGAGAGGCACATCTGGTAGGCTTCGGGTGGAGGTAATTATTTTTCTCTATAATTAACTCCTCTTACTCGTAACTAGCAACAGCAAGGCTGTGGTCCAAAGGAAGAGTCCTTGCTTTCCAGATGAACCCCGAGCTGAATGTGGGTGCATGAACCACTGCAGTGGCCCTCCTTCAAGTATGCTGAGCCAAGGCAGAGACGGGGTAATGCGGCTGGGATACTTCTGGACAACAAAACGCACACAAGACTCGAAAGCCCAGAGCAGCAGGAGCATGCCCTGCAGCTTCCTCCCTAGACCTATACTTCCCCAAACTTGAAGCTACAAGGAACCAGAGAATATCTAGGCTACCTCTGCCACCGACTACCTGAAACCCGGAGAGGGTAAGCGACCCAGGTAAGGTCCTACAGTATTCAGGAACAGGATCTGCGGACCAGGATTCTGGAGATGGCTTTGCCCTTGAGTGACCTCATTTACTGGTTTCTGAGGTTTACTTTTCTGTTTTTGGTAAAGCCTTCTGGTATATTCAGAATGGTTTCCTAAAGCCCTCATTCAATCTACACAGGCACAAGCTGGGACTAAGCAAGCACACAGTGCGTGTTTGAGAAGAATGTGACTTCACTCCAACCTAAAGCACAGATGGGGTGAAATCACATGATGGAATGACAACTGGGCATATTCTAGACAACAGAGCAAACAAGTGCCTCTGCTGTGACACTTGGGCATCATATATATATATATATATATATAAAATGTACATATTCAGCTTCATACTAATCAAAACACTTTCTGACTTATACTACTGTTTGAAGTGATCCTCAACATCACAGAGACTGTAGGTAATATTCCCAGTAGGGCAGGAATTTTCACCCCTAATGAACGCAGGAGTAAATTAAGGTCCAGAGGGGCTAAGAGATGTGGTCAGGCAAACACAGGTAGTCAGGAGTGCAGAGAGGACGTGGATCTGGCCATCGCACCCTAGATCCCCCTCTGCTACTGGGGGCTGTGGAGGGACTCAGTGAGATGGGATGAGGTTCTCGCGGCTACTGGGCCACCCTCTCAACCAGCTAAGAAAGCGTAACTAAAGACGGAGACCACACTGAAGAAGGTTCACGTAAGAGAGCCCAGCTATGGCCAAGGAGAAGGGTAACGCAGGACTGAGCAGAGAAAACAGAGGGCTGAGAGTTCAGGACCCAGTAGTCCTGGCTGCAAAAAGTCCCGAAGTCGCTTCTTCTGTTCAGTTTCGCCATAAACAAAATGGGGCTGAAGTGGCCCACGGGGGGAAGGATACAACAAAACACACAACCGTTACCATAGCTACCACTGACCGAGTGCCGACCACAAACCCCTTTCAGAGGCGTTCTACCAAATGCCGCCAGGGTTTATCTCACCGAATCTTCATGTCAGTCCTCTGAGGTAGGTACAATTATCTTCCACATCTTAGTGAACAGGAAATAGGCTGACCAAGGCAAGCCCCTTGCCCAAAGTCACCGTGCTAACAGTGGAGGGACCAGGACTTGAATCCAAGTGTAACTCGGGGGCGAGAAGCACGCGAGAGCTGCAATACAGGATTTATTTACTAATAAGCTGCTTCGTTTCTGTGGGCTCCAGATAAACTGGTTTACACTGCACCAGTTGTTAGGGATGACTGGTAAAGTTCTGGATTTTTTTTTACTCCAGAGACATTCATTTGAAAAATGCCTCAAGCGTCTCTCTAAAGTACGCTATTAAAGCTGACTTGAAGATTTCTTAATGTGCCTGATGGAAATTAATTTACCTGAAATAACTTTGAAAGGTTGCACCTGGGCCATGCTTGTGCTCATCTACATATTTATAACTTTTATTTCCTTCAAAAGGCAAAGTACTAATTAAATCCCACAAAAACCTCACACAAGGACTTGTGCTAATTCTTCCTAAATTTCTATTAATATTTGCTTTCTGGCATATGACATACCTAACTGCCTCTTATGAGGAGGTTCTATTTGGTCTAAACATGAGATATGAATTTTTTTCCCAGCTGTTTCTGCAATGCCAGGAGTATATATATTCAAGGGGGGGGTGGGGGCGGAAAGTCTTTAGCCAGTGGAATTAAAAACACCTAACTGCACAAGCCCTATTTTGCTTTTGTAATGTAACAGCTTTGGAAGAAATAAAATCAATCTGATACCAAATTTCCCAAAAGATGAAGATGTAACATGTTTGTTAGTACTGACACATTGACAACAGCCCCTACTCCTTCTCCCTGAATCTGATTTTACCTCTGCACGTGAGTTCCACGTCACCATGAATCACCAGGGTTTACAAAAGTCTAGACACTGCTTGCGGGCAAGCCCTTTTTATCAATGTCACTTTAACATCCCAGATATCCCACAGTTGTGCTGCCTGACAGCAGCTTGATTCCAGATGGAATAAATAAAAGCCATCTGATGATGATACTGTAATGATGATACTGTAATGGTCCTGGACCTTTATGAGGCAAAGTGTGGAACACCATTCACTCAGGTACATACGGGACAGAGCAGATGAACAGGGCACACTCCAGACTTGAGTCATCATCAGGAGGGCGGGGAAATGCTTTGCAGCCATGCTCCACTTGCCCACGGAGCAGAAAAAAGTTCAAGACAAACGACCTACTCCTTCACCTTAGGATCAACACGCCCTCCTCTATAACTGCTCTGAGTGGTTAAAGCACTGGTTTCTAGCTCTTAAATCCAGCAAAACATTCTCAGTAACTCAGGCTCCACTCCTCCGTAATCCACCATCCCAGTAGGTTCCCATATATGGATTTACAGACTAGTTAGTGTCTGCTCCCTGGATACCACTGGATGCAAACGATACAATCAGAGTGGAGAGAACGAAGGAAGATTAACCAGGGGGCAACTGCTCTGTAACTAAACTCTAAAACTTCTGTTAAAAAGAACAGTGGGCAGAGCAGAAACCAACATCCTGCATTTCTCCCCCTCTGGACTTATTTAGGATTTCCTCAACAATCACAACTTCATCTGTTCTACCAGGAGGACGCTGGGCACATTTTCCCACTCTCACAGGGACTAGGAGCAGAGGGATGCGTCTATGACTATTCTATTCTGTCACTGGCGAAGAAGGCACAGCTAGGGCTAGGGCTCTCAGCCTTGTTTGGCCCCAGAGTCCTCCCTCCTCTGGCTGGGGACTTTCAGCTTCCAGGACATCAATGCTGAAGCTGAGTATTAAGGCTACGACAGGTACCAGCATTATTGGATTAACATTTATATATATTATCTTGTTTAATTCTCAGAATTTCGGGACCCGGGTACTCCTAATCTTTATCAGTGAAAATACAAAGGCACAGAGAGGTGAATTTGTCCAAGATCATTTACCTAAGAAGTAGTGGAGCTGGAATTCAAACCCCCGCAGTATTACTCCATATCCTTAACCATGCTCAGCACTGGTAAGACACCAGTGATGAGAAGACACAAGTGTATTATCAACGTCATCTTTGCTTTTTGGGAGGGGGATGGCGGGATGTGCCTGACATTTTGACTGCTGGCTTCCCTAACTCACACTTTGCCTGAAGGAAGAAGAAGAAATGAATTGAGGTAGGAAGATGGCTGATGAAGGTGCCCACAGTAGTTTTCTCCCCCAAATTCTGATTAAAACGAATAAAACATAAAAATCCTACCCCAAATATTCCCAATTAGCAAGCAAAGAAGGAAATGCAACAAACTTAAAAAAAAACTGGTGCTTGAGAAAAGAGATAGAAGATTCTGGAGAGAAGTGGAGAAGCATGGCGGCCCACAGCTCCTCAAAGTGATCCAGGTGCATTGGCACAGAAAAATTAACTTTCTTGTAACTGGTGTTGCCAGGATGGTGCACCAGCAGCTGAGCCTCACAGCGGAACTCAGTCAACTCCAGGGCTCACCAGTGTTTTGTCAGCAGCCTCTTCCCTAAAGACCTGCAAGGTTAACTGAGTGTCAGACCCTACTGTTCAGAGATCCCCAGCGCAAGTGGGTGACTTGGAAACTCGGGCAGGTGGGCTCTTGCATTGACTACGCGAATTCAGCCTAGAGGACCGCTAACCACTCTGCATGCCAGGAGAGAGGGTGAATCTCCTGGCTTGCTTACCTTCCTCAAACCCATCCCGGAATGAGCCTGAGCGGCTCATGGTTCTGCTCTTCTCGTCCAGGGACATGGAGCTGTTGCGGAAGCGGGTGTCGGTGTACGGGTCATACTGCCCGTCGGCATTGGAGAGGCTGTGGGTCCTCAGCATGGTCGGGTTGGACAAGCTCATCTGGGTGACGGTGGTGGGACTCGCTGCAAGGAAAGGAGTTAGTCAAAAGGTTGGAGGCTCACGGCCCTAAAGGGGACGGAGAGGAGGCTGCTGACGATCGGCCATCTCTGGCCCTGTCAACTCTTCTCCCTTTGTCTCTTTTCTCAAAGGTAGTCACATCAGCATTTGAGAAACACACTTAAGAGCTAAAAATAAGGGAGGAAAGGTGGGTCAGAGTTCCAAAGCGAGACTCCGGGCCCCAGCTTTCCCACTTGGCACGTTCAGACAAGCTAGTGTCACCTTCCAGGCATGAGCTAATTACTCTCTGGGCTCATCTGGAACAATTCTCTCTAAAGCCAAAAGCCCAAAATAGTTCAGCTGGGCTTTTGATCAGATGGGAAGCATTTGTGCATGACAAGAAACTCTTGCCTCAAAGAGTTACAGCCGAAAAAGAACAGGAACACAGGTCTCACCGTCTCTGATGGGGAGATTTCATAGTGGTGCCTGCAGAGCTTCAATGCAAAGGGGGCGCATGTACTTTAGCGGAAACTGGCTTTCTTATTAAACTCCTGCCCACTTCAGTAATGTAAAATAGTTTAGAAGTGCATTTGGTTCATTAAAAATGAAGAGTTAAGCCTTCCTTGATTAGAAGTCCTTAAAGACTGAGTTTCTTATTCACGATAATCAGAAAAGGCTGCCTCTCTGAAAAATGACATGAGACTGGAAAAAAATACTTTCCTCTGTATCCATCTTGGAAGGCTCAGCTCTCATCCTGCCACCTCCATGTAACCTTCTTCAGTCATTCAAGCCAGGACTAGTCCTTCTATTTGCTATTAGATCACATTCAGTTTTTACATGATTTCACATAAAACATTGAACTATTCTCGTTTACCTGTTGATGAGTCTGCGTGGGTGTCTGTCTCTCTAAAAAAGCATCCATTGACACGCCAGCAGGGACTGTGTTACAAATTCTTTTCCTTTCCTCATTGTGCCAGTAAAAGTCTTATGTCACCAGTAGGCACTTCCAAGAATACTCGTTCAATCAAAACTTGATCTTTATTTCCGGTTTAATAATGCAAGGATGATGACCAAATATGGGATATGCTGTAGAATGTACTTCTTCAGAGATCTTAGAATACATGCTTCTCATTCCACGGATAGTTTGCCCTACCTCCAGCAACCATGTAGAGAAAATTATTGGTAGAGAAGCAAGAAAGCTTTCTCTTTCCTTTTGCTATCAATCGCCTGTAATCAAACTTCACTGCTGAGGGCACATCAGATACCGACAGCTAGATGACCACATGTCTCTTTCAAAATGCAAGATAACCTCTGCCCCAAGGTGCCGATCAACATCGTTAAATGCCAAGTGGCTACTCACCCAGCTGAGAAAAGTTGAATCTTGTTCCAGAAGGAGAAGTTACACTGGAGCCAGAGGAGAAAGGCGAGTTGGCGGCGGTGTCCTGCAGGCCTCCTGCAGAGTGGGACCGTAACCATTCTTTTGCGTCTTCTTGCGTGCGGAGCTGGGAGGTGGGGGTATACCTGGACAGACAGAAATCAGGCTGGGATTAACTAGGAACAACGTTTATGAGAATGAGTGCCCTAGAGCGGATAATAAACATATAAAAAGAAAATATATATCCAAACATATAAGAAGAAAGTCTGATGTTTGAAAAATCAGATGGCTACACATTCTGCAACTCACACATTTTCTCAAAACCTTTTTGGCTACTTGGCTGTCTTTGGGGAAAACTGCAATGCCTTTCAGTTTAAAAGGAATTACATAAAGGGAACGAGATTGGTAAATGCTCAAAGAGCCGTCCCTGGGCGTATCTGTAACATGTTGATTCATGACGGTGTCATTTCAAAGCCCCCACCTTGACAGGACTGAGGCAATGAAACAAGCTGCTGTCAGAGCTTTGAGGAAGTTTTAATTAGATAGCTCCTGGCATCTGCATTCTGAAGTGCAAATAAGCGGCCACGAATCACAGAGCATCAGAAACCAGACACGTAGCAGAGCTGTGAGGAGACCAACGCTGACAGCAGTGGCTGTGACCTAGCAGAAACCAGTCTTCAGAAGGGGACCCCAGGTCACTGGGTCTCACACGAGGCCCACCTCCTCGTCGATTCTGAAACGAATTTGGTAATGATGCACTGAGTGTCTCCAACGTGCCCGGTGCCTTCACAGACATTATCTCGCTGAAGCCGCAGACTCTCCCAGCAATGCAGGTGCTATCATTCCCATTTTACCAAGGTTTCAATCCACATGCGCCTGATCCCCAAATCCATGCTCTCCTCATTATGCCCACAGGCAGCATCTCAAATTTCTAAAGTGCCCAAGTGACCAGAGTACTTTGGATTTATAAACAGATTTTGGTGGGGTGACTACCGGATATGTGTGTGTACAGGGTGCTGCTGCTGCTGCTGCTAAGTCACTTCAGTCGTGTCCGACTCTGTGTGACCCCATAGACGGAAGCCCACCAGGCTCCCCCATCCCTGGGATTCTCCAGGCAAGAACACTGGAGTGGGTTGCCATTTCCTCCTCCAATGTGTGAAAGTGAAAAGTGAAAGTGAAGTCGCTCAGTAGTGTCCGACCCTTAGCGACCCCACGGACTGCAGCCTACCAGGCTCCTCCATCCATGGGATTTTCTAGGCAAGAGTACTGGAGTGGCTTGCCATTGCCTTCTCTGGTGTACAGGGTGGGTGAGCCATAAAGAGAGCCACAGCAAGAATTCGGAATACAGACATGGTTCTTCCTTCATGTTTTTACTAGAATGGGACTTTCCAGGTCCCATTAATTGGCTGAGGACACCATGTCACATATCTCCATTCTGAATTTAAAAAAAAAACAAAAACAATTTTTAAAAGCTGCTGCTGCTGCTGCTAAGTCATTTCAGTCGTGTCCAACTCTGTGTGACCCCATAGATGTCAGCCCACCAGGCTCCCCCGTCCCTGGGATTCTCCAGGCAAGAACACTGGAGTGGGTTGCCATTTCCTTCTCCAATGTGTGAAAGTGAAGTGAAAGTGAAGTCACTCGGTCATGTCTGACTTGTAGCGACCCCATGGACTGCAGCCTACCAGGCTCCTCCGTCCATGGGATTTTCTAGGCAAGAGTACTGGAGTGGCTAGAGTTACATAATTTTCATAGGACAGATCTGCTCCAGAAATATACACAGGATTATGAAATGCTAATATTCAGAAGTGAGCTTCCACATGAAGCAACAGTGGGGGCATCAAAGTCAAACTCTGAGTGGATACGATTTAAACACTAGCCTGAGTGCCAACAAGCAGCTCTCACAGTCATGATGGAAGCTGTTAAATACAACAGGCCTTGCCAGCTCCCCCCTCGAAGGCCACAAGGCTGAACCTTGCTCCCTTGAGAGGTCCGCTGGGGGTTTTTCATTACTTCTTAGATTCTTAGATTTGGCTGCACTCGGAGCTCCTGTTGAAAGGAAGCATTGATACCTACCTTCCATTACTGGTCAAAATGCTCTCAGCCTTAAGAGCTGCTGGATATTAACTACCGACATACATGACAGCAACGGAACATTTCATTCCAACTTCCATGTTTTGCGAAAGCTCTTAATGCTTAGTGCGGGGTGAAGCCAATGCTACAAAGAACGAGGTGTTTAGAGAACGAGAGAAATGACAGCTGCAACCACATGACATTAAGGTCACAGGACAGGCGGTAGGACTGAAGTTCTTCTGGGTGGTAAAGTGAGGTGAACGGTGTGAGCAATGGTGACTTATAGCATCTTGTTACACCAGGACCAGAGTCAAAAATGAGCCATCACTTACAGTGAATGAGAGGACACTCTCTCTGGGAAAGAAAGTCTTTTCCTTCTTTACATAAAAAAGAAAAAAAATTATCGCCCCCATATCTTGTGGGGCATTGAAAACCGGCCCGATTTTTTATTAGAATATTCAGACAAGTGCAAAGCACCTGTCCTTAGCAACTTTCTATAGGCCAAAAAGTCAAAAATCCTCAAACTGCGGGCGGGGAGGGAGGGGAATATTTCTCTCCTTTGCTCATGTCCTGGCTGACAAATCAACATGCTACAAGTCATATCCTTTCTCTCAGAAGACAGCAGTGGATGGAATGGTCATGGCGAAGTGATCAGCGATTAAACCCACTGGCCCCAGAAGTAGCAGTAACTGCTCTCCGGGTTTGCAGGGATGGCTGTCATGAGATGGTCTGACCACAGTAAGCCCGAAAGAGCACAGCCCCTGCTCAAGCAAAAGAAGCCAACAAATGGAGACATGAGAACAAGAGGGTTGCAAGGAGCGCCGCCGTCCGCAGGGTCCTGCCACGTGGCCCAAAGCGGGGACCCCCGGCCCACCCGCATCCCCGTCAGCCATGAGCGAGTCACACAGCCAAGCCCCAGAGCCACAGCAGATGGCACGGATGCAAGGAGGAAACACAGATACCTGAGTCCTTTTTTAGGCAAAGTGTTCCTATCAAGGTGCGGGTCACTGTAGGAAAGTTAAAACAAACATGAGAACCTCGGAGAAGCACAGGGAGAGCAGGCAACGTGAGGTGGGACAGGCCAAGAGATCTGGAGGAAGAGACTCACTTCACCGGGGAGAAGTCCATTGCATGCAACACAGCCACAGCCACGGGGACAAAGGAAACCGAGGCCCAGGCTCACACCTGGGAGCCTCCAACCCCGGCTCCAGGGGGCCCGAGCCACTCGGCCCCAACTGCGCTTTCCTTTTCCACGGGTTCAGAGCCGAACCCAGGGGCTGCCCCCACCTTGAAGCAGTGCCCACGCCTTCCTCGGCCTGTCGCCCATCAGCACCGCCAGCGCTTAAGGCTCCCTGCACCCGTAACCACTCTGGCCCACCCCCAGATGCCTCCGGTGATGACTTCAAGTGAAAGAAGGGACTTGTTGGACGGTTTCAAGAGGCCGGCAGTCTGCATATTTGGAATTCATCTGTAACAAGTGTATTCCGGATCCCTCTCAGTTTCTGAGGCCCTCAATGGGTGGAGCTAGAAGCTGAGCCTTGGGCAGAGTTGGGGCATGTTACAACTTGCTGGCTGACAAAGTCACAGCATTCGGATTTCCAAAGACCGAGGTTTAAAGGCTGGGTCTCTGAGTCTGACCAAAGCAACGTTTTTGCTGTTGACACGGTGAAGAGGGTTTTTGCTAATTTTTTTGTTTTTTTTTTTTCCCCCTAGCATGAAACAACATCTGCTTATTATGTTTGGCCAAGCCACGGCTCCCCCTACAAATTCAAGGTCAATAATCCATCTCTGAGGCCCACCCACAGGGCAGCTGGGGGCCAACAACACTCCCCATGTTCTTCTTATCTTTATAGAAAATGGGCACCCAGAATACAACAGCCCACGAGACACAGAGCCGAACTGCAGCAAAGGCCTTGGAGAGGGCAAAGAGCCAGCTGTGTGGGGAGCAGGGGTAGAGGGGAGACAAAGGTGAGGGCCAAGCCACGAGGTGGGTGGTAGATCATGTCTGGGCCTGGAGGGGGAAGGGAGGGAGGCAAAAAGGCAGGAAGCCAGGGAGCAAGGAGCATGCCGCGGGGGAGGCTGACATGCCAGTGAGAGCTTCTGCCGCCCCTCTTCAGGTGGCAGGTTTGAGGTTCCATCCCAAGCTGGGAGAGCGGGGCTGGCCCCAATGCACCTCTTCCTGAGCTTTGTGGACAGCGGAACTGACCCTCACGGGCATGTCTCGGATGGGGGTGGGGGTCACAGAGTACACCGGGGCCACGAACACAAGCGGAAGCCACAGGCCAACAGCCTCACACGAAACATCCGGCTCGACACAGGGTGGGGCAGAGGATGCTGGACGCTTGGTGGGGGTCCCCGGCCTACGATGTCATTACCTGTCCTGTTTCCGGGGCAGAGTACTTCTGCAGAACTTAGGGCTAGCGGCAGGGGAAGAGAGAGGGCTAGAAGGCCAGGCAGGTGGAAAACAAGAGAAGGAGCATTAGATCGGAAGGAAGGGGGCAGGGCGTCACACACAATGACTAGAACATTTTCCTCATTCCCAGGGCTTTCTTCCCCATGTGGAGAAGGCAGATACGTTATCACTGCTGCAGTGAGATTCGCAGCGCTGAGGAAGACTCTGGGTGCGTGATTTCCTATCACTCTGCCCGGCAGCCCTTTGGTAGGAGGGTGTTTGCCACATCGACTCAGCTGCTTAAGGAGCACCCCACCACGCAATCCGTGGATGCAGCCGCCACTGATTCGGCCCGCACCGTTACAAGGGCAGGGGAAGAAGCAGGTGATGAACAAACAGGATAAAAGGGAAGGACCTCGCAGGTGGAATGCCGCTTTAAAATGGAAGCATGAAATCTGCCCCCAGGAGACTTGCAGCAACTCCACGCACTGAGAGTAACCACAGTGAGAAAGATAACAGGAAGCAGAGCCCGGCCTACTCCAACCCAAACTGGCTTCCCCCTGGAGAGACAGCAGTGATCCGAAAGAGAGAAATCGCCCAGCAAAGGTAAACACCACCTGGGCTTCCTAACACAATGTCTGGACTCTCGGAGGGGCGCCTTTCGGGGAGATAAAGGCAGCCAAACACACAGCACCAACCTTTCCGACAGTGTGGTCTTCACACTGTTGGTTCTGACAAAGGGGGTGAGGGCATCGTCCTTGGAGGCAGCGATGAGGCCGGTGGAGGAGTTGTGACTCAGCGCCCCTCCGCTGCCCAGGGAGATGTCAATGGACTCGCAGCTGGTGTGGAGGCTGCTGACCGACTGGAAGCCCAGGCCGTCCTTGCTCACGGCCGAGGAGCTGCTGGCGTTCGTGCCCCAGGTGAGGCTGTTGGAGGGGCCTGAGTGGGCAGAGCCAGGGCTGGAGGCCAGGGGGGACTGGGTGCTGTCCACGTTCTTGCTGTAGAGAGGGCTGCTGCTCCCGCTGCTCAGGATGCCGCTGCCCGAGGGGGACTCTAAGTTACCCTGCTGGCTCAGGGTGGCATGAGGGTTGGAGATGACCACCGAGTTTTTCATGTTTTCGGCTGTGGCGATGGGCACTTGCTTGGTAGGCTTCCCACCAAAGAGTCTGCGAAGAGACAAAGGGTTGTGTGGGTTGAATACCCAAGGCCAGGGGGCGCTGGGCTGTCAGAGGAGGGTGGGGCACAGGAGCCAGTGGGAGTCCCTGGGGAGGGAGGCGGAGTCCTTCCCAGGGCTTGAGGCAGTCTCCTGGGAAAGGTACAAGGGGCCAGGTGCTGGTGGAGCAAAGGCTCCACCTTCAAGTTCTAGGCTGCCACTGAGACCCTGGATCTGAGCAAAAGGGAGACGGGCAGTAATCTTCTACCGGCCTATCCTTCGCTATTTCAAGATCTTGCTTCTCTTTCTTTACATAAATAGAGTAACTAGAAAACTGCCCCTGTCCAGGAAACATCTAGAGGGGAAAAGAGTTGTCTTGATCATCTTTGTATCTGTGACCCCAGGCACAAAGCACGCCCTCATTGATGACAGTTCAGCTCCGAAGGATTTGGTTTCTCTGATCTCTGAGCAAACATGCAGCATCAGGAACAGGAGTCTAGATCTGAAGGCAACCTGGGCAATGTATCCTCCAGATTTATTCTCACATGAAAGCCTGGCAAGAAGGAGGTGTCTTTCAGGGCCAGAGAGCAAGTGCTGCCCAGTGATATGCACAAAACCTTGCAGGGTTCACAAGACGTCAGACCAGACACGCCAGGTGTGAAGGGCGTCTCTGTGACACACAGAAATGCCCTTGCACATCATCTCCCCCACCGCCCATGACCAAAAACATGCTACCAAGGACACAGGGAATGGCACAAACACTCCCCTGTTCCATTGGCAGAGAGTTCTCTGGTAGGATGGAGAAACTACCTTAAAGTCAAAGGACAGTCCATGCTCTTATAACAATGGCCTTATTCCATCCACTAAGACTCTTATGAAACAGGTATCTCAGAAAAGAAATGATACCCCCTACATATTAGATAGGTTGCCTTTCACCCAGCTAGTCAAAGTCATGTAAATTTGATCTTCTATCCTCTCTAATGGAGACGGAAATAGCAACCCACTCCATTATTCTTGCCGGGAGAAT
The DNA here is from genome assembly GCF_049115385.1 of Moschus berezovskii. Lineage (NCBI taxonomy): Eukaryota > Metazoa > Chordata > Mammalia > Artiodactyla > Moschidae > Moschus > Moschus berezovskii. The sequence goes on along the minus strand of NC_142484.1, from coordinate 24,099,883 downwards.
CCCATGGACAGAGGAGACTGGCAGGCTACAGTCTATGGGGTCGCAAGAGCTGGACACAACTTAGCAACTAAACCACCACCACCATCCTCTCTAAACAGTCCTTGTTGTTTAGTTGCTAAATCGTGCCCAACTCTTTTGCGACCCCATGGACTTAGCCCACCACACTCCTTTGCCCCTGTATTTCCCAGGTAAGAATACTGGAGTGGGTTGCCATTTCCTTCTTCAGGGAATCTTCCCACCTCAGGGATCGAACCTGAGTCTCCTGCTTGGCAGGCAGATTTTTTACCACTAAGCCACCTGGGAAGCCTAAACAGTCCTGACAAATCTTAATTACTATAGAAATAAATAAACATAATCAACCCTCACTACAATGTCTGGTGACAGAAGAAGAACACTTTCTGCCTGGTGACAGAGAAAGAACTATTCTGTTGCAGAACGTTGGCTTTAGAGTACTTACATATCTGCAGTGACAGGCGCCTCACTACTCTACTCCAAAGGCTAACTGGCTTCACTGCCAAGAACTTCCAGTTGTTACAAAACCAAAATCTAATCCACCTTTTCCTGACTTGTACTCATTGCTCCTAATCCTACTATATGTAACTACACAGAAAAAGTCCAATCTTTTTTCTGCTAGTCCTTCACACCACTTGAAGAGAGCCATCACCCTTCACCTAAGACTCCTCTCCTTCATATTAATACACAATGAGAGAATTCAGAACACCTTACTAATTTAGGAAAAATGTAATTGCTAGGAACGGGCTGAAAGGTGCTTAGTTCAGAGCCTAAGAAGCTGCATGCATTTTCAAGAATTCTATTACACTAGCCTCAGGGTCTAGTAAAATGCCTTTGTAGCTACTAAAGGAAATCTATAATACCAAAGAGCGAATATTACATATAATACTTGAGGCAAGAAGCAGAGAAAATTTTCATTTACAAGGCAACCTGTTAAAACAACAAAGAACAGCCCAATAGGACCTTCCCCTGAAAAAATAATCATTACTGAAATTCTAATAATCAAGTCTAGACAAAGAACAGTGAACTGCTTCATTATACCTTTCACGTAGAATGCTTCTTCTGAAGGCTTTGCAAATATGTACATGTGCACAAAAGTTTTATTTTTCCACTGCTAAATTTTCTATCCTTGGGACTTACTCTTTCCTGAAAAGGTAGGATGAACTGTGCCCTATGCGGCTGCAGTTTTAAAGATGGCCCACTGTATGTTATAATGAGGCAAAAAGTTGTATAAACTGAAAGGAAATTCTATTTTTCAGAAACGCTTCTGCTTTAACAATTGTTTTTCTTCTTTTTTGTAAAGGAAGCTAACATTTCAGAGACTAATTTGGAATCATGTACACAGAATAAAAAAAAGTGTCGGGGGGATACTGGATTATTTGGGGAAAAGATCGGGCCAAGATCACTATCTGGCATAATGATAAGGAATCTGAATTACAGCCTTAAAAAAAAAAATTTTTTTTCCTTGAGCTCCTCATCTAGATCTAAGGGTGTATTAGGAACTCGTCTTCAATGGTAACTAACTTTTACTGAGTATTTACTATGGGTTAAATATGGCTGCATAGATTAATCGTCACATCATCCCCATTTTACAGACGAGGAAATGGAGGCAGAAGTATTAAGACAGGTTACACGGTGGCCACATAAGGTGGACCTAGGATTCAAACGCAGGATGATGGATTTCAGAGGCTTATGTTTTTCACACCAACACGGGAAAATACTCAGTTGATTACAAAGCTGCTGGCAGCATTTGACCAAACAGCTTATTCGAGGGCTGATGCGGAGAAAACCAGAGATGATTTCAGCTAAGAAACAGGAAATTATGAATCCAGGATGCCATTCCACATCACATATTCCAGTTCCACTCAATGCTATTTACCCACTTACCTGCGGAGCGTGGGAGAGGCCACATCAGGGTACTTGGCCCCTGGCTGGAGAGTGGCCTGAGCCACACCGGACACAGGCTGGGGTGCCGGGTTCACCTTCACCGAGTTACAGGAAGCCACACTCTCGTTGTCGGAAGAAATGCCTTTCTCCTTATCCGTCTGGTTGACCAGACCTGGCAGAGAGCTGCCCAGGGCTGTTTTGGAAGGCTCCCTCAGCTTGGGCACCGGCAGGCCAGCTGACTTGCTGCTGATGTTGGAATCTATGCTGCTGGTACTAGACCTGTTCCCGGCCCCGTTCCGGCTGGTGGACTTACTGGGCCTTGGCAGACTCCGGTACTGTAAGTTCGTCCGGGAGCTGAGAGACAGATACCCATCGTCCTGATTCTGAGCCCCATCCATGCTCGTCTTCCGACCAGTGGACCGACCAACAAGCGCGGATGACTTCGGGATTTTGCCCAGTGTGGCTGACCTGCTGGTGACAGTGGCCCCGCTGGCTGTGATCATGGCCAGACCAGCGGCAGAGCCACTCTGCTTCTTGAACCCAAAGCTGTTGGCGTTGGCGGTGGGTGTCCTGGAGCTGCTGGGGAGGGGCTTCTTGGATTCATCACCACTACTGCGGCCAGCATCTGATGGGGAACGCTTCACCTGAGCGGCTTTGGGTGACAGCCTTCCTTTCTCAGACACTTTTGCATCGTCTGTTTTTCCTACGACAGAAATCAGCAAAGTTAGCCTGCAAATTAAGAAGCCAGCTCAGTCAACTCAGACTATTTAAAATTCTCACCTACTCCAAAGAACTACTTTGTTTTCTCCTGGGGGAAAGCAGTCCCCTTGGGAGACAGAGGAGAGAGCTTTTTATAAAAATAATCTCATCTACGACTGTCACCATGAGCCTTTAGGAGATGTCAGTGATTTTCCTCATTTGCAAAGCAGTCTACATTTACCCAGAATAAAGCAAAGCCAGCCAATCACTGACACGTCTGGGAAGAAGACCTTGTCTTTTACTGACCATTCTCCCTCTATCCATTAAAAAGCTGTCTCCAACATTTTCAGTGAGTATCCTACCTTCCTGCAAAAACTCTGCCCTTGTTTATACACATCCTTAAATCACGGGCAATATCGACTCAGCATATAAACAGCTCATAACCATGTGCCCTTGAATAGTCTTCACTGGGTACGTTAACTTAGAGCCTGCCCACGCTTCAGTCAATTGAACACATCTCAGCAGCTGAACCGTCTTCAGACTTTAAGAGGCTCTCATGCTCACAAATTTCCACTTGGAAAAAGGCAAAGATATGAATCTTTCTGAAAGCTGGCTATGAGCAGAGTCCAAACCCTAAGAAGTAATACCTGAGCATTTACAGGGACTTAAAAACATCAAGCCCTGCTAGCGTGACTGCTTTTCCGGTTTTGAAACTGACAAATGCGCATGCCAGACAGGGCATGCCTCCGACTCACCGGTTCCGGGGGCCTTGAGCGTGCCTGCCGGAGCAGCCGGCTTCGTCCTGGGCACGGTGATGCCGACCTGAGCCGTCATGCCTCGCCGCCACGAGCCTGTCTGTGAGATGACGGGGTTCTTCTTGCCTGACGTGCTTTTGTCAGACTCATCAGACACGTCAGACGGATTCCGCCTCCACTTGGACCCCGACTCCATCTTTATGCCGCTGTCTGAGCCCCCGTCTGACTTCTTGACATCCTCGCTGGACCACAGGGAACTCCTCTCCACCTGTGAGTGTTTCTCGGCGTCAGTCTGTGAAGGAGACCCTCTGAATCAGTCTTTCTCAAACCCCAGGCTAGGGAGCCCCTCACTCCGGAGCAAAAAGGCTCATGCCCCCGGACAAGTTAGGGGGAAAAATAACAGATGCCCACTTTAAAATGTTTAAGCCTTTGTACCGGTTATCTTGTTAGGAAGCCTGATTTGTTGGGTCCAAGGGAAGTGAAGAATACGAGTATGTCCGAGAAGGGAGTGAGAGAGGAGAGTGAAAGGAGCCAGAGGAAAAAGAGGGAGCGCTTTCCATGCAGGAGAACCAGAGGACAGGGCTGTGGCGAGAGTTGAGCCCCCCAGCTCTGCCCCTTGGCGACGTGCCTCCTCCAACTCCGGCAGCCCGAGCTCTCTGCAGCTCCCAGCCCCCCAGCCCGGGTCCCCTTTGTTCTGCCAGCTCCTGAGCACCACAGTCGATCACATGGAGAGTCTAACACATGGAAAGCCTAACACGGAGAGCGAGGAGAGACGGAGGCTGCTAGCTCCCCTCGAATCAGGGACAGAGAGGGGCTGAGAGAGGAAGCGACTCCTCAGAAGTCACGTCCCCGGGTGCTACAAGCCAGAGGGTGCCTGCTCCCAGCCCAGCTCCATCCATCTGCCACGGCTTGCTCCTCTTGTAGGATTCTGTGCGGACAGGGGATATAATTAGCCAGCTTTCTTTGGAAGAGGCCTGACCTGGCCATGGAGCCCAGGAGGGGACAGAAGTGTGATGTTAATGATTTGCTGCCATTAAAAGGCGTCACTTGCCAACCAGAAAAAAAAGCTTTGGGGCCTCCCTCGGGGTTGGGACCAGTCCGAGCAGATTTCAGCACTGACCGGGGAAGGGAAGGGAGGTCAGCAACACTTTGGGGTGGGTCCCCTGAGATACAAGTCCCATACGTGCCATACTTCACAGCCAAGAGTGGGCAACATCTGCAAAGAAGGAAACAAAATGACCCCCTGGCAAGAATCTGGCCTGATGCCTGTCATTTGAGATCGGTACCGATGGCTTCCTCCAGGGAATACACTGGCTGAACGGGAACAAAGCTCCATACAGACAAGCAGCCCAAGTTCAACCACCTCTCTGTCACCACCACAGCCTCCCCGCTCTCTCCCTCTGCCATCTCATGCGTGCCTTCGGTTACTCGACCATTCTTCAAACATGCTGAAGTTCCCGCTAGGTATGAGGCATAGAGAGAGGAGGACAGACACACTCCCAGGCTGTGAGAAGCTCGTCATTCAGCTGCGGCAAGGGACACAGACAGAGGCGTGCCCACGGCAAGTGAGCAATCAAGGCTGGATGATTAAATGTGTGAAATCAGCGAACACACGCTTCTCGAGCTATCGCACACTTTAACAAAATGACCTCATCCAGTCCTGACCGCCACCTGGTCAAGGAGGGTAAGAAGGTAAGTATTACAGAACTGTCTTCATCCGTTTTACAGAGGAGCAGAGACTCGTGGGGCTCGCTCCATGTCCCAGGCAACCCAGCCTGTGGTCCTCCCTCTCAACCTTCCCGTGCATTCATTCAACCAGAATTTCCTCCATACCCGTGGTTTGCCAGGCACCATGGTGGGTCTGAGGATCTATGAGTAAGACTGGATCTCATCCCTTCTGAAGCTCATGATCCAGTGAAAGAGGCAGGGCTTGGAAATATAAGACAAACACATGGAAAAGGACAAGGAGTCTGAGAGAGTATTACAAGCACTGATGTAATTTAGATTATGACGATGGGGATAGGGAATGGTAGGGCCTTTTTGAAGATGTGTCCTAAAGAATGAACAGAAACTTACTGAGAGAAGAGTTTAAGGGAAGAGCATGCCAGGTAGAGGGAAGAGTACATGCAAAGGTCCTGAGGCAGAAAATATCTTGGCTTTGGAAACATTCACTCAACAAATATTTACTTGATACCACAATGTATCAAGCAAGTTTTCAAGTACCAGAAATACTATACTTAATGAGAACAAAGCACAAATCATTAACCTCCTGGAGCTTATGTTCAAATACATTCTAACACATTCTTTTATACACTAAGAGGTACTAAAAACTTAGCACAGACCACATCCTGGGGTACTGCATTAATTAGTCTTTTAATGTTCCTGTACCTTATTTTCCCTGATCAAATTATAGTGATACTAATAGCAATAGCAATAACAATTAAAATTTATTACGCATTTACTGTGTGCTAGCACTGGGCTAAAGTGCTTTACATGTATTGTTTAATCTTCACCAAAAAAAAAACCTGGGAGGAAGTTTCCGTTCATGAGAAAGCTGAGGCTTTCGGAGTGGAAAAGAAGATTGCCCAAGATCATGCAGTGCAAGGATTCTGCGGAGCCTGCATGCAAAGCCCATATTTTAGCCACCATCTATGCTGCCTTCCCAAAGGATAAGCCCAAGGACGAGAGGATGCTGCATGGCCAGGGCGCCTAACACATCACTTACTCTCAGAAACTTTTCTTTCCTTCCTGGTTGGTCAGTGGTTCCCCAAGTCCAATTCTCGAGCAGTTCCTGCCTCTGGGTGGGACCCCCAGAACTCTGATTCCCTACCAATGGCAGAGAGAGTGCACATATCCCCAGTCTGACTACAGCTTGAATACGCGTCTGGAAAGAACAATCATCCAAGCACAGCCCCCACAACATGGTCCAGGGTGGAAGCTATCCCAGCTGCTCTCTGCACTGCAGCATGTGCCCTGGGACACTATACTGGCTTTGAGTTCACATCCCCTCTTGAGCTCTGGGCCAGATCATGTCATGGCACTAGGAGGGATTAAAAGACGAAGAAGGGCCAGCCTCTCTGTTCCCAGAGCTTAACATAGGAGGGCCAGCAAGATGGCCACGTGGAGACACACCCTCCCCTTTGCCAACCGTTCCCTTCTCGAACGGTACCTCTTTTCGGTAGATTTCCCTACTGCCCCTACCTGCAAGTCCACTTACTCATTCAATAGTCAAGAGGGAAGCGGAGAGACAGCCACACTCAAGGAGGGAGGGAGAGAGCCTGGAAGATGCGAGAGTTCTTCCCTCAAGAGCCCAGGCTCCTGAGGGACTGTGGAGAGGGGGTCAGTCTTCTGAGAGTGAGAGAGTGGAACTCAGGCCCTGGGGAGCGAGGTGCGGCCGTGGGGCAGGATGCTGGGGTCAGAAAGCAGGGGCTTGGGCTCTGACAGACTTGAGTTCAAGCACTAGGTGCTGCCACTCCTGTGCATGTGTGACCTTGTGCGTGAAACAGGGATGATAGTCAGACAGGTGTCTCAGAGAGCTGACAGTGGTTGCCATGAGCTCAATGTGGAGGGACCAAGAGTAGCTTTCTATCACCAAGTGTCCTGTCTCTGAAAATCTCCAGCATGTTAGCATTTAACCTAGTTCTGTCTTGCATGAAGGTAAACAGGGTATTTCTATTATTAAGTTTGGCTCCAAGAAAGCATGTTCAGATAAAGTATGTCTGTATCTCTCTCACATTCACCCTTCAAGATAAGTCTTAATTACTGTGATTTTTTTTTTTTTTTAATGGATGAGGAGGCAGAGGCTTGGAGAGGTTGAGCTCATCCAAGGATGTCACAGAGCTGAGAGCTCAACCCTGACTTCAAGGCCATGTTTTTTTCCCTGTCACCGCAAGCAGACTCCCCAACTTTCCTGGAGAAAGTCGATCAAGAGGCGGTCAGAGCTCAGGCTGGGGGATTCTCTGCCTAGCACATTGAGGAGCAGTGAGCAGAGGTCAGTGCTGGGTATCTGGGCATGTGTGCCCCATCAAAGACCCTCCCAGTGCTCCTCAGCACCCTGGAGGAAACAGTCACCCACAGACAAAGGGGATTTCCATCCCCAAGGATCACTCCTCCGGCACCCGGCTCCTCTCTCAGCAGCTAAACGAAGCTGCTGCTCAGGCTTCCAGGTGATAGCTTCCTTGTTCCTTAGATGTTGGCTGGTCCTCAGAGGCTTTTCAAACATGGAAACCTAGGCAGGCAACCTGGCCTCAACCTGCTTTCCCGACACATTGGACCACTTCTTCCTGCCTCTGTGTGTCTTGCCTGGGACGGTCTGTGCTGCCTGTCTGTCCAGGGAAACCAGCACGTGAATGGGATCCTGAATGAGCCCTGAGAGGATGCAGCACACACTCTCCCGCTGTCTGACGCTGCCTGGAGAGGAGTAATGGTCCTTAGCCTTCCTGGGAGTAGTACAGGGGAGGAGGAAAGAAGGAGGTGATTTATGTGGATCAGATACTCAGGGATGCTTCCTGGACAGGAACAAAGGGATACCAAATAAACCAGCTCAATAGGCATCTTAGTAACTGTGGTTGCAAATCTACATTTTATTCTGGTATCTACTTAACTTTACTTAAATATTTTAAACTCAGGTAGTTTTATAGCAAAAAAAACAACAACAACAACAACCCAGTCCAATGAATCGTAAACTCCTTACAACACTCTTTCTGCTCTTGATCAAAAGATATGCTTGTGTCATATCCTTGAAGCTTTTCTGATGTAACCTTTGCTAGATGAAAGCAAAGAGCTGGTCAGAGAGAAGGGGGTCTTGGCATTAACCAAATTCAAATGCATCATTTGTAAGCTCCAGATGTTTACTCTGTGTCGGTGTGGAAAACAGGTTCTAACTCCAGCTCTATGGGAAGGGAACAAAGACAAGGAGAGTGTTCAGAACGTGTATTGTTGGCTCAGCGAGCATCTTAGGAGCAAGCTTCTCCCTGCCTGGCACATGAGCAAATCCACTTTACAAATCTTTCTCTCTTCTGTCTCTGTCTGTCTGTCTCTCTTAGTTCCACAGCTCAGTGTCTAAGGCCAGTCTAGAAGCTTGATTGTGGTTACCCTGAAACTAGAAGGAGTCTCAAAAATACCATTTAGTGTCCATAAAGAAAGGAAAAGGATGTATTATAACATTTGGCAAGTGGCAGGAACACAGTCTGACTTGGTGTCTCTAATCTGTATCTAATAACTAAACACTCATTACTTGGGAGGTATGGCTAGGTTTTTTTAATCAACTTTCTTAAGTTGAGGTATAGCATCCATACACTAAATGTGCAATCTTAAGTATATAACTTGAAGAAATTTTATGAAATTAACATATTTACTTAAGGGACCACTCAGATCAAGACATGGAACATTTCAGCACTGCCTCCCCAAATCTTTATGCTCTCTTTCATTTAGGCAGCTTTTTTTTTTTTTTCCCTTAACAAGCACTACAAGCCTCTCTCATTCACCAAGAGTAATTAGAAACTGGGGCTAAAAATGAAAACTCAAGAAGTCATAGGCAATCCCAGAAGCAACACCTCACAGATTTCATTAGGTGGCCTATGTTTACATTTCTGTGGGACAGAATCACTCCCACACTCTGACACGTCCTTTATTTAGCCCTGTCCTCAAAGAAAAAGATACCTTTGAAAGCAGAGAGACTCTGAAAGAGGCTCCTATCTGTCCAGAGGGAGAAAGAGCAGAGAAAAGAAGCGGATGTGAAAGGAAGGGAGTGGGAAGAAAGGGGATGTGCTAGCCCTGCCCTCGCAAGGCCCCTCTGGGAGACTCTGTCCCCATCAGACCTTCACAGGGGTTCACCTGAGGCCGCAGCCCCCACCGGTGGGAGGGACTCATCACGAAAAGGATTCCAGCCCACGTGTTCCCGTGTCACCACAGCCGGTCAGTCCCAAGGCGAGCAACCAGGCGTGAGGATGGTCACTTCGCTTGTCCACTAGTAAAACGGGCTTATTAGAACCAACCCCTCTGACCACTAAGGGATGCTGTGAGCACAAACAAACATGCCCACACAAAACTGCTTTGGAAGCACTGCCTCTGAAATATTAACTCTGAGAGTGTACAGCAGGGATGGGAAACCTCAGTGACCTGGCACAGTTAGGCAAGGGTGCAGCTGGCCAACACACTGAGGAATGGGTGCCCTGTCCAAAGTGTGTGTGTATGGGGTAGGGGGGACACTTGGACACTTGTTGGTTGTGGAGAATGCAGACTCAAAGAGGCAATACTGTCTGATTTTTCAAGAGAAATCAGAAGCTCACTTTTTATGTGAAATAATGAACTTATAAAAACTTGAGTGATACTGTGGGCCAAATAAAACACACTGACAGGATAGGACCCATAGATCAACAGTTCCCAACCTCTGGCTGGTATGTACTGGTCTTCTGGGCCAGGGCTCTAACCCTGCTCCCACCCAGGGGCTCTCAAGGCCCACACTTGTACTGTGGACATACATTCCACGTTAAGAATGGCCAATTGAGTCCAATATCCCTGTTGTTGTTGTTTTCTAAATAGATGATGAAACTGAGTTCTGGGAAGGAAAGGTTATTTTTGCCAAGGCCACCACCGTGAGAGCAGTGAGTCCCCCCCGACTCCTATTCTTAGTACCCTGCTGCCCACCCCCCTCTCCCTGCAGGGAGAGGACACAATCAGGAGACAAGACCACAGGCAGTGAGCAGGAGGCTGGGCCTCCTCTCACAGACCTGGGGACTCTGCTCACCCTAAATGGCTCCCGTGGCCCACAAGCCCAAGACTGTCCACTGGCAGGGGCCTTGGGAGGAGCCTGGGAGGAACCCCATTCCTTACCTGCACATCCAGGTTCTTGCGCGAGGAGGCAGGCGTGTTGGCATAGGAGCTGATGGAGGAGCTGGTGTTGATGTCATCCGTGCTGAGGTTGTCTATGGTGTCACTGATCCCGCTGCTGACGGAGCTGCTGTCATCCCAGCTGCCAAGACAAACACACCCTGAGCACGTCACGCCACACCAGCTCAGCCTGACGATACAGACAGGCGTGTACCATCCCCAAAGGCTCCTGGTGCACAAAGCCCCAGACAAAGCTTCTCTGCCTCAAATGTGACTCATCTTCAAGGGTGACATCCAACTGTTTCCATCTGGCAGCTGGAAAGGCGGTGCTTTCCTGAGCAGAGGTGACTAAACACATACACATTACCTACCCCATCCTCAACATCACCTGGGGAGCTTTCAAAAGCCAAGGGCCACCTCCAGAGACAGAGGAGGAGCAGGGGGTTTGGGGACTGGAGCAGAAAGTGGGCAGAGAATGAGTCAGCAGGGGTGTCCTCCCTACGGTTCAGAGGGGGAAGAAGAGCTGCTGTAGGGAATTCTCTGGACACAACTCCCGGCACAGAAAGCCAAGAGAAGGGAAGTGCAAAAATCGGCAAAAACCCTATCAACTCTACTGGCAGTTCTTACTCTAATAATTGGAGAAGGGAATGGCAATCCACTCCAGTATTCCTGCCTGGAGAATCCCATGGACAGAGAAGCCTGGCAGGCTACAGTCCGTGGGGTCGCAAAGAGTCAGACACAACTGAGCGACTAACACACACAACTGTAGTAATATCTCGAGATGCATCAAAAATAGAGTCCTTCATTTCTCAATCCTCAAATCCATCAAGACCCTCCTCCCCCACCACTCAAGTCAAATCTCCAAGCAAAGATTCTTCTTTTTCCTTCTACCATCTCCTGCTTCCCAACACCAAGACATTTGGGCCGCCCCCTGGTTCTCCAGCCTGTGCTTGCAGAGTCTCTCCCAGTGTGCACGGCTCCCCTACCCCCCGCACCCAGAGGTTCTGGCTGCTTCTGCCCTGCCTGTGACTGCCAACAGGCCAGCTGGGCTCCGGGCTCCTCTTCTGGTCCTCAACCATCTAGTCTCCCCACAGCAGCCAGAACGGTCTCTGTGAAACACAAGTCAGATCTATTGCTCCTCTGCTTCAAATCCCTCAGGGCTTCTTAGGACTCCCTATCTCTGGCCCTCAAGACCCTGTGATCCAGCCCCTCCTCCAGTCAGTCCTGCTATGGATGCCCATCTTTATCGCTCACCAGCTCTGGGTTTTCGCCTTCAAGGCTTTGCATTTACTGTACCTCTTCCTGGACGCCTGTCCCCCACTCCTTCTCTCTGATGAGTCACCTCCCCAGAAGGCCTTCCCTGGTCCCTCTATCCACAGTGCCCTCTCTTCCCACCCTCTCCCGATCCCCGGCATCAAGTCTGGTTGCAGGGTGGCAGATATACAGCAGGTGCTCAATAAATACCTGCTGATTTAGACACACAGAGTGGGAAGATGAGGAAACTATAAAGTAAGCTTCTAGCATAAACTGTGACGCCGCTCTACTTGGCGGAGTGGGAATAGCTAAGTATTACTGTGTTTCTTTGGTACAGGCAGCGAAACCAAGGCTGCGGGAGGTATGACACCTTGCACAAGGTCAGACAGCATGACGGGCAGGACCCGAATCCAGCTGCCCCCTCTTTCCTGTGACGACGCAGGGCTCTCTATTAGGTCCAGTTTCAGCACACACGGGCAACGGCATGGCCCACTTCCCCAGGAGGAAGCCCAGGCTTGGAAGGCCGGTGTGTCACAGAGCAGGCGTGCAGGGCCAACATGTGCATCCGGGGCTGTGTGATGACAGAGCGTGACTTCACCACATTTCCCCACCACTCAGCCCTCCACAGGCAGCCATGTCTACTGAAAGGCCCTCACGGAGGCTCTCTGATGCCTCAGAATGCCAGTGTCAGAACAACTCCACTCCTAGGTATGCATCCGAAGAACCAACATACTAATTCAAAAAGATACACACATCCCAGTAAAGCTGCATTATTTATAACTGTCAAGATATGGAAGCAGCCTAGGTGTCCATCAACAGATGAACCATCGGATGAAGAAGATGTGGTATAGATACACAATGGAATATTACTCGGCCATAAAAAAGGACGAAATTTTGCGATTTGCAACAACATGGATGGGCTTGGAGGGCATTATGTTTAGTGAAATAAGTCAGACGGAGAAAGGCAAATACTATATAATATCACTTACATGTGGAATCTAACAAAATACAACAAAGTGGTGAATGTAACAAAACAGGAATAGACTCACAGAACAAACGAGCGGTCACCAGTGAGGAGAGGGAGTAGGAGAAGGGGCATGATAGGGGCAGGGGATTAAGAGGTACAGACTATGTACAAAATACATAAACTACAAGGATATATTGTACAGCATAGGGAATACAGCCCACGTTGTACAATAACTATAAATGGAGCATAATCTTTGAAAACTGCGGCATACATTATATATATGCATATAAACACACATCCACAAAAAGAAATGCCACTGTCTGAGATTTAGAAAGTCAGGAGCACCCCAAACCACCACTCCCAAGTAATGAAAAGGAAGTTCTAGTTTGTTCCACCAGCTCATAAGATGCCTGTCTGTGCTCTGCTGATCAGGCAGGAAGGGGAAGCTTAGTGGAAACCTGTTTTCATCACCTTTCCCTTCAGCCCGCCGATTTGGCTTCTAAAGCCCACCTGGAGGGTCCCACACAAGTGCAGGGGAAACATGCAAAGGTGGTTTTCAAGCAGGGAGGATAAAGGGAGGCAGTGTGAGGGCTCAGGAGGAGGCTTACTAAGGATGAGTTCGCAGGGAACTGCAGTTCCAGGTCTTAGGCAACTTCCTGCCTGTGATTCCACTGGCTTGGCCCGGACTCCATCTGGTTCCAAATCCTCCTTTAAGGCCTTCTCCAAATATTCCTGCCCACCCTGACAATCCCCTCCTCTGAATCCAGTCTTCCACACTTGGGTTCATTCTGTGCGCTCCTGCAGTTTTCCAGTTGTTCTCTCTGAGATGGTCTGTCCTACTTTCCAGGCACCCGCAGGGATCTGCCGAGTGACAGTAAGCAGTGCATCCTGTGTGTCAGGCATCATGCCAGGTGCTTCCAATAGGTCGTTTCTATCTCTACTCTTCACATCACACCTGCAAGGGACCCGTTCTCCTCCCCAGCTGACGGGTGGCAGGATCAAGGCTGAAAGAACGAGTAGCTTGCCCAGTGCCCCCCTTCAGTCCACGCTGGAATTGGGTTTAAGGCAGAATTGTCTAATTTCAGAACATGTGCTCCCTCTGGCCTGCATCACCCGGCCATTCGCTGAGCACTCGCCACGCGCCAACTCTTCGGTACCTGCACGTGCTCGCGGTCCTATTCCCTCACGGGTGCCTTTGCTTCCTAATGAGGACACAGGCTTTGAGAGTGCCGTGCAGGGCAGGGCTGGCCGGGAAACTCTCCCTGACCCCGACGCCCACCCTCCCCACCATCACCTCCAGGGCAGTGGTACAGCAGCAATGCCAGCCTCCCCATCCCCCATCTCCAGGCAAACAGTGTGTATTTATTGAACGCTTGCTGACTGAACTCACAGGCAGGACAGGCGGGGCAAGTTCTGATGCAGAGGCAGCCCCAGCAGTGGATTCTGAGCCCATCCCTCCCACTTTGTCGCCTGACATGTCACAACCTCTGTGCCTCAGGTTTATGGGTGACACATGGATGTGGATGACACGACCTAGGCTGGCAACCATTTAAGGCTCTGCTGGGAAAAGGGTGACATCACAGATGGAGAAGGACTCCGACCAATCTCATGATGAGAAGAAAATCCCGAGTCTTTAATTGCACCTGCTCTCCGGGGTTAGCCTTTGAATGTATCTGAAATTTCCTATAATCCAAGGATGAAGAAAGAAGACATGAGGAGAGAAGCGTGGCTGGAGAGGAGGAAGGAGGGAAGTTAGTAACAGACGCCCACGAACCTAAGCTCCAGATTTTCTTGCTTTGAAATTGTACCCGCTCTTCCTCTGTACACTGAGATTCTGTTGCAGAGGGACACGTGGTACTTCTCACACACACGATTCTTGCCGTGTCTGTGCATAGAGCATCATGGGGCCACCCTGAGTTGATAGAGGTCCTAGCAACTGAGTCAGCCCAGAAGGGGCAAATCAAGGATCTACCCCACAGAAAAGTGGGAGTGGGGAGACTGAGAAGGAGGATGAAGGAGCAGTGACACAAGAGAAGTCTATGCTGAACACGAGCTGCCTTGGGGTCCCCAGCGCTGTCTGTGCACCAGAAACAGCTGCCCCCAAGCTCAGAAAACTAGCCACGTCTCCCTCACTTCTGGCTCTGTGGGGACACTGGTGAATCTCTCTAGACATAAAATCACTTAGCTCCAACTTGTCCCTTCTCTAAAATTCAGGATATTCTAAATGGTCCTGGGCCACCAAGATCACTGTCAGGGAGTTCCAAGAAGCATCCCAAGGAAAACTAGTTCCGTAAGATGCTCTGTGATAACAATGTGGTCCCAACAAGAGAATGTATGGTATGCTAGCCCCCTCTCTGAGAGATTCAAGTTGCCCATGAACTTCTTGTAAAGTGCTGGCATGATCTCTTTAACGTTGCCTAAAAGAGCACTCCCCACACGGGAGATGCTGAGAATGACACACACTTTGGAAGAAAAGCAAAGGAAGCCTAAAGCTGCCACTGGGCCCTTCATCCTTGGCTGCCTAAGAAGGCAGCTAGCAGGGAGGGAGGGAAGCAGAAGCAGGAGCAATGACATCACATGAGCTCCTGCATCCAGCCAGACCAGAAGTTAGAAGCCACCTCTGGGAGACCAAACAGTGAGATCTAATAAATTTCTTTCTTTTACTCAAAACTAGCTTGCTTATGCTTTTGTCACTTGGTACACTGGTGCTAACTAATGGGGGATTGCAATTTGTTTGTAAAATGACTCCAGACATGTGGCTGAAAGTCAGATGGGAAAAATGTGGAAAGCATGCAGAATTCATTCAGGCAGTAAGAACATTAGTTGAATCCAATCAAGTGGCAAAGGAAATTAGGTACAACGTGGGACGGGGTACAAGTCTGTTGACCCAAGTCAGGCGATAAATATTGAAAGAAGTTACAAAACCTGATTATGACTGAAATTTGAAAGAAACTCAGAGGATTTGGGTTTGCAGTGTGGTGACACAAAATTCCAGTGAAGAGGCTTGAGAGACGGAAAGAACTACAGTGCACTCAGCCATAGTCCCAGAACAATCATTCTGGAATATGGTTTGGCCATTGCTGCACCCTGCTTTTGAATCTGATTGTAAAAAAACGGATGATGGTTTTGAGCCCACACGATAGGATGAACTTCCTCCCCTTAGTGGGGAGTACAGTGATTTTAAATCCTTGAAACGGTTTAAAAAGATGAAGGGAGATAATGAAATAAATCCTAATATTAATGCTTAATTTTATAGAGTAAAAGCTTGGCGATCATTGGGATAATCTATATAATTTATACTATTTTTTAAAAATACATGGCATGTTAGAGAATCTAAAAATGTCTTGTGCTTCAAATCTAAGTAAGTACAAATTTTTCATTTGAGATTTTTAAGATGAAAGATTTAAGAATTGGATTCAGACTATAAAATGAATTGAAGTGTTTTGGACAAACTGAAGTTACAAATGCCATAAGTTATTTGATTTGCAAAGGCTGTTGAAGTGCTTAGAAAGATTTTGCTTGTTAGGCTACTAAAGTCTATCCAATCCAACATTTGAAGAACTTGAGGAAGCCAGGTATGTTAAGTTTACAAATGTGATCTAAAATATTTCAGGAAATTTATCCAGACTCACAAATAGTACTAATTAGTCAAATACGATTTGTTAAGTTTGAATTAATAAAGTACTAATCAAAATAACATGTGGAAACATTCCTACTTTATGCAAAATACTTGACTCACAGATAAGATTTGTAAGAAAACACAGGTTTAAAATTAAAGATTCAATAAATTGAATAGTAAAACCTAATTAATTCTAACACACTCTTTTTGGGTACAAAAGTGTTCCTCAGACATTGAGAAAAATATTAAAGCAGATTTCATTTTGTGAGTGAATGATTTTTATATATGAGTATATATATGAATGAATTTTATATATGAATGACCAGAAGACAGATCTATTCTCTTTACCAGTTTTTCCTGTTCCACTTCACTTCACTCTATATTGCAAGATTGCCAAGACTACTCCAAAACTGTTCCAAAAGTGTTAGTGGAAATAGCACTGTGTTCAACAGCCTTGGGAAACAAGCAGAAGAACCCGAGGGCCTCCTCCTCCCCAGATTCTGTAACAGGGAACTAAAAAGGGCATAGGGCCCACAGCTTGGCTGGTTTCCCTGTCTTTTTGTTTCAAAACAGCATATGATGTTTATGCCCTATAAATTCTTTGGCTGGGACATCTAGAGAAATGGCAAGAAAATGCTTCTGTTGACTTCTCAGAACCATCAACAAAAATCATTTCCCACCCAGATCACGGCCACGTCCTTTTTTCTCTACTCAATGAGAAGCCCTCCACTGGTGGTCAAATGGCACGACTACAGGTATAAGTGATCAGACTGGAAAACGACCTTCACCTGTTCTTGCCAATGGGTGGGTGGAAAGAATTCCATCAAATATTTGCTATTTTTCTTCAAGACTCCTAAACTCCAATGTTTTTGAATGTACAATAGGAAGGTAAGCAAAGGACACCAAGTAGAAACTGCACTGGTTTCTGACATTTCTACAGATTTCAACAGCCCCTCACACCACCAGCCAAACGCCAGCATAAGGCACCCATCGGCAGTGTGCCAGAGCCCAGGCCCACTGATGCTCTTTGTGTGCCTCTCTCCCCTTCAAGACTTGCAAGTGGCAAAGCAAGGAACCAGGAGAGCCAGGTCCTGGCCCCAGCCCTCCCCACAACAGCCTCCTAGAAGACTTGAGACACCTCACTTACTGTCTAGTTCTCCATCTCCAGTGAGGGAGCTGGACACAGTGGTCCCAGAGGGTGCTTTCTAACCAGCATCCTGGGGGGTTAAGCTCAGAGAAAATCTAGTAGAGGCAAAGGGCACTGAGGTCCCCACTGATCAGAGCATCTCCTTCCGTTCAGTAAAAGCTGCCAAAGAGGTCACTACACTTTCTAGTCTCTGGGATTCCTCACTGCTGATTTCATCCCTTAGTGATTCTTTCTGAAGCCCACGCTGAGTCTTTTCAATATTTGGAATAGGTGTCGATATCTTACACACAGGAGACTATTACTTACCGCTGAGCTGTACCTGCCCTCTTTAGACGGAGCTGAGCTTTCCTATTTGACACCACCCCCACCTGAGCCTTTGTACTCATACAGGCTACCTGAGTTTGATCAAGCTTTGGGAGATGGTGAAGCCCAGGGAAGTCTGGTGTACTGCAGTCCATGGGGTCGCAAAGAGTGGACACGACTGAGCAGCTGAGCAACAACAAGCCTACCTGATTGACCCCATAATACAGAGGCATTACAACCCAATCCACAACAGAGGCTCTGCATGACCACACTACTTATCCACAAAGGAATAAGATGCAATCTTACCTAATGTATAAAGCCACCATTGGCAGTGTTTACCAAATGCCAGGCACTGTACTAGGCATGGTATGTATGAGTTTCAGTTCAGTTCAGTCGCTCAGTCGTGTCCGACTCTCTGCGACCCCATGAACCACAGCACGCCAGGCCTCCCTGTCCATCACCAACTCCCAGAGTTCACTCAAACTCATGTCCACAGAGTTGGTGATGCCATAGGAGTCCTCTAATGACTCATCAGAGGGAAAGTACACACAGGTCAGCTTCGAAATCTCTGTCTGCTAACCAGCCTCATCTTAACCTCCACTGACTGACAGCAATCAAGCATAATATCAAAGAGACCCTGTGTGGGCATTTTAACCAGAGTCAAGGCTCTCAAAAGTGACCAGAAAATCTATTCAAAAATGGAAAGGCCCATAAAACAAGGAGATCCAGTTTCAGAGTCTTACAAGAGATGCTGACATCACTGTGTCAGGAATTCAAATGCCACTCAGAGGGCTTAAAGCACAATTTTAACAGCCCAAACACAAGCTGTCAGCTATGAAAAACGCAGGTGAAAGAATCGTAAATTATTCAGCCTCTCACACTCCCTGTTTTCCTCACTGTTGTGGGGAGTTAGCATTCCACAGAACCTACTTTCACCAGGCTCCCCTGAGAAATCACCTCTAATCTGGACAAATTTTTAATATCAAGCTCTTCTGGGGAGTCTCTAGATACATCAGGAATCTGTAATGGTTCTGAATTAATGTAGTATTGTATTTACAACTTCATCTCAACAGCAGGGATCTGCAGTGGTTCTGAATTCATGTGATACTATATTTACAACTTCATCTTCCATGAAGTAAAAAGGCAAAACCGAACCCCAAGGTTAGAAGGATGATTAAACAGATTTTTCCACTAGGATTTACACGCCCAGGCATGAGGAATCCAGGCTTTCAGCAAAAGACTCTTGACTCTAAGAAGAGGAGTTACTGAAGGATCTGGAGGGTCATTAGACTTTCCAAATGGAATCCCTGTGAGATAATGTTGTTTATGCAAGGGAAAGACATGCTGAAATGATGTTGTAAAAAAAAAAAAACTTGTAGAGAAACTTGAAGAGAAATATTCGTTCCCTGCTCACTAATAAACCACAGAAGGTTAGAAGAGATGATGTACTGAAATTCTGGTCCTCAAAAGCAGCCTTCACTAAGCAAGGGATCTTAATCACTCTCCACCCAAAACCCCCACCCAAAGACTGGGTCTATTCCAGAAGGTCCTAACCGTTCTTAGGAACTGACTTGGCCAGCCCCTGCCCTCCTGTCTGCCCCTCTCCTGGGGACTAAACTTGTGCTGTAGAGCCACCCAGGGCTGGGTCGAGGCTTTTTACCTGCTCACTTTTCCAGTTTTGCTCCGGAATCACGGCAGAGCCCATTTCCAGGGCCTGGTGCCCCCTGCCAGACAGCTGCATTCACTTGCAAAAGCCCAGACTGGTGGAACTTGTTTTCTGGCTATTGTTCAAGGCAATTGTTCCTGTGAAACCCCAGGGCCCAGCGGAATGAGATCCTTTGGTGTGGATGAGTGAGCAAGTCCAACCAGGGCTTAGCAGTAACCCCCGGGGAAGGGAAAGGGTTTGGCTACCTCCATTTCCCACCAGACAGGTATGTTAACTATTTCCTCCCCAGGAGCTTTTCTCAGGAGCATCACCTCCTCTAACCACTGCTGGGGCCCATTAAGAAAATCCATCTTCAAAGAATGCAACAGGACTCCTGCAAAATCCTTTTGCTGCCTATCTGAGAATGATAAGAGCCAACTTTAATTGAAGTTTAAAGCTGCACCAGACCCCGTGCTAATTATATTACTTGCATTCTTTCATTTAATCCACCCAACTCTATGATAAAAATAATAACTAGTATTGAGGGCTTACCTATATTTTCTCCTGGGTACCATGAGATCGAGACTAATTCTATACCCATTCGAGAGATGAGACAACTGACCCTTGGAAAGAAAGGCCCAAAGGTCATACAACTAGGAACTGTTGAAGCTGGGATTCACATACAGATCCAAGAATGTGCAACCATCTTGTTTATCTATTCAACTGACACATTTTCATGAACACTTGTCATGTGTATTAGAAGGGTGTCCAAGTTTCCCATATGAAAAAAATAAATAAATAAAAGAGAGCTACTTGAAAAAAGCTGTGAGCAAGCAAGTCACCCTTTAGGTTTCCCCCTGTGATCAGCCGACACAGTTTGCTGTTGCGGTACAAAATAGCCCAGAACCTGAGTTCGAATGAAAAGCCAGGACAGAGTTAGATACTAATCCAAATAAATTAAGTTTAATCCAGCAGTGGGCCAGGGTACCGTAAACCTCTGAAGCTCTAGATGGAGGCAGCACATGCGCTGAAGAAGAAAAAGCAAAATATTGGGCTGGCCAAGAAGTTTGGGTTGTTCTGTAAGACACTTTGGAAAAACCCAAATGAACTTTTTGGCCTATCTAACAGATCTTGGTTTGAACTCTGGCCCTGCCATTTGTCAGTATCTTCGTCTCCAGAAGACCCAGACTTCCTCCTCTATGACCTGGAGGGATCGACACCCAGTCCCCCGAAGCCTTTCGTGGGGACCAAAGGAGAACTCTAGGCACAGAGGGGATGACCAGCTCCCGTCAGCTGTAGGGCGGGATCCAGGGGCTGTGCAAAGACCACAGGAAGGAGAGGCAGGCCCACAACATGAAAAAGACGATGAAGTTCTAGTGCAGGAGCTCGCTGCCATAAATGGGCAGGGTCCCGGGGGAGAAGCAGCTTCTACAGACGGTGCCAGGTGCAAGGCCAATCATTTGAGGTGGTGAGAGGGAAACAGGAACCCCATAAAGAAGGCTCCGAGGGGATTTAGTAGCACTCAGAATGTCAGGGGTTGAGTTTCACCCCACGGCACCTTTGTCCCATTTTGGTAACTCATTCCCTCAACAAGTAGGTGGTCCCCTGAGTAAGCGTGAAATTCCTCCTTTGGCTCCAGGGGCTGGTTGAGCTACCAAGCCCAGAGCTCTGGTCCGGATGCCCTCTACCCTCATTGTTAGCATAGGCACCAGCATGTCTGCTGGCCTCAGCTGCACAAAGGCCTCTCTCCTCCAAGGCTCCACCAGAGAAAGCTGCTGACACTTGGTCCACAGCCACCTGGCTTTTGCCAAAGATTGCAGCGAAGTCATTCTGCTGTTCTGTTTACCAGAAGATAAGAGTACCCTAAACATCAACAGAATCCAGCATATCACATACAGCTCAGCCTATCATATAGCTCATGAAAATACTGACAAACACAAGCTGAAAAGCTTTAACAGTGGGCTCCAGGGATTTTGCTAAAGCACTTTACATTCATTATCCCACACACTTCTATTAGACTATAAGGCACAAACTATTAATGTTCCCTTTTACAGATGTGAAAACTGAGGCTTATAGAGGCTATGGTGACCTGCCCATGGTGCCAGAGATAATAAATAGAGCTGGATTTCAAGCTAGATCTGCACAGTTCTAAAACCCAAGCTCTCATTCTATGTAAGAGCAGAGGCAAAGAGGCTTTCAAGGAATTACAGTCAATTAAGAACTCAGAACTCCCAACTGCTATGCAAAAAGCCCAAGACACCTTTTTTTTTTAATTGATTTTGTCTTGGAGTATAGCTGATGAGTAAAGTTGTTATAGTTTCAAGTGAACAGTGAAGCGACTCAGCCATACATATGTATGTATTCATTCTCCCTCCAAACTGCCCTCCCCAAACCCAGGACACCTTTTAATGCAATCAAAGTATTCTCCATGTAATTATAGAAAAGCTGGAGTAGGGAGGAAATCCCAGACAGGGCACTGACTGGCTGCCCTAGGTCTAGAGTTGGTGGTGGAGGAAGATGTTAGGGTCTCGACACTTCCATTAACACCACCCACCCACCCACACATACTCCCGGTCACCTCCCAATACATCTTAGGCGTCTGGAAACCTGAATGCCCAGGATAGAACAACAATTGCCTCACTCAGGGCAGCTTGTCAGGGGCCTGCCCTTCAGCTACCGCTTCTAGGCCAATAGGATGGGAAGGGAAGGAAGCCCAGGTCAGGAAACAAACACTCTGAATCAGCTCTGGGACCCGAAAACAGTTCCACCCTAGCAAACTAGCCACCCCAGGCACACATGTGAGTGACTACTGCCAAGCCGGGGTCAGCCTTAACACGCCGGGGTGGGGACTCCGGGACTCCAGCAGCCCCCAGCCAACTTCAAGACCATTGACCTTCCCACGTTTGACTTTCACCTGGGCTTCCACCTCCTCCCTCAACCACGTACAAATCCAATGAGCAACAAATCCAGTCACAGATTCATCTAAAGTCCAAAAGCCTCAAAGAGATTAGCAAACTCTCAGGTAGGTCTTACTGCCAACATTCAGTTCTTTTTAATGCCACCCCTCTCCCGAAATCAGCCGAATTGGAGAGGCCCAGGCAGGCCATGCTTGCAAGTATCCTGTGTACTTTGGCGCGTCCTCCACAATAAAAAGTGCCCTTCATCCAGCTGAACCCACATTTAAACTTACAGATAAAACCATCCTGAGCCATCCGCCAAGCCCAACAAGGAAGGCAGAGCGGTGGCCAGTCCCAGCTTTGCCTAGTGTCTGTGTGACCTTGAGTGCATTCCTTAGCCTCTCCTGGCTCCCACTGCCTCACCTCAAATTAAAAATAATATTGTTGGCTTTGCAAGAAAAATTAACTGAGACAATGTCTGTTAGATGCCTGGCCAGTAGTAGGTGGCAATGAACATTGTTTCCTCTCCCCCTTTTCCAGCTTAAAAATAGAAATGTTCCTCTTTGGGCAGCTTGAGAGCAGTCCTAAAAAACAGAAAAGGCCTCCTACTTCAATCTATGACATCTCTCCTGGAGCCTAGTTTCCAGGAAAAAAAAAAAAACAACCCACCCGGTAATTTGCAGTATTAGTAAACACAACCACAAGTTCAGCCGGCTTCTTAGATTCCAAACAAAACCAACTGCAAGTCGTTTTAATCAGAGCCCTCTGCACCACCAGCGGTCCTTGCCCGGGGTCCAACGTTGCCTCTCTCCAGTTCTCCCACCGCCCCCCACCCCAGGCTCAAAAGTCTCCCCTAAAAGCTAAAATAAGGACCTAAGAGAGCCAGTGTTGTGGTCTCAGCAGCCTCATTTGGTAAGACGGTCTGGAATATACTGACATTACCCAAATGTCCAGGTGAACCAAGGACATTTGCTCCAGCTGCCTTTAGGACTATCAAGGTTAAAATAAAAAGGGATGGGGGTGAGAAGGAAAAGGATGAAGAGTTTCCAGACCCGTAACTACCACCCCGCAACTACGTAGCCCACGGCAATTTTGGCAGCTGAACCGCTGGCTGCTCTGTCCCGCTCTCCAGTACCACCCAGGGCAGCACGAGCACCACACCCTGCCCCAGGCCCTAGAAGCTTCAGAATATCGTCCTACCTTGTCAGGTTCCTAGGCCAGAGCATTCTACATTGTGATCCTTGGAGAAAGCAGACAAAGAAGCTGAATGAATCTCACGATGGCAATTCCGTCAGCCAGCCAGCCAGCCAGGCAGCAGAGCCAGCCCACACTGGGCCAGGGAATCCCAGGCACCAGCAATCGGCTGCTAAAGTACCAGCTACAAGGGGATCTCCATTCCCCTGCCCAGGAAAGAAACTGGATCCACCGACAAAATTAACCCCTAAAGTGCCAGAGGAGCGAGAGGTCAGGCCAGAGTGCTGGTATCAAGTCAGCTGTGAAAAGTTTCAGCAAAGCAAAAGCTAACACCAAACTTGGAAACTGTTACCGTAAAGCACCTAGTGGAAGGGCCCTCATATGGTCCCAAGGGAGCCAGGAACAGTTGGTCAAACTGAATAAAATCTAGATGTGAAAGGATATTCTAAACACCCGTGGCCTGTGCTAAAATGTTAGGAAAAGTCTCTCTGCCAATGCTGCGGCTGTTAACGATGACACAGAAATCGCTGACAGTAACATTTCTTAATTAATTCCACCCACAACTGAATGCGGAGCATTTGATAGAAATGATTAGCCTACAGAGATAACTGTGGAACCTGGGAAGGAAGAGACACCTATTTGTACAGTTAACAATGACACAAATTGTTTCTGGTGATGTCAATTTTGAGGCAGTGCCAACAAAAATATGCATTAATTTCTTGGTTTTTGTTTTTTTTAAAGGAAGCTCAGTGTATGCATGGCTACGTTAAACATTATGGTATACAAGCTGGGAGGGGAGGTGGAATGGGAGAGAGTCTCAGTTCTGGGATGGGAAGGGGTTGCACCGACTAATCCCTATTAAAACCTGTAATCAAGGAATTCAGGAGAAACTATGTAAACAGATGCTGAGAACAATGAACAACTGTTTTACTAGTGAAAATTCAAAAGCAAAATAATGTCAGAGCCACAAGCCTTTATTTTAAAATGAAGGAGGACTAAGATGCTCTCCAAAAGCCCTATTCCCTCTCCAAATATCCTACCGGTTGGCTCCTGGCAGCTTTCACAGGCTTTCCCAGAGAAAGACTCTCCCCCTGGCCTGGGCTGCCTCTCCAATCAGAGTTCAGGGTGGAGGGACGTGGGGAGGGGGTAGGGGTGTGTGGGGGCGGGGGCATGGGGAGGGGGTAGGGGTGGGTGTTTGTGTGTGTGTGTGTGTCTGGGGAAGGGGGAGGGTAGGCAAGGAAGCAGTAACTGGCCCAGAGCAAGGTCTCAGGGTGGTCAACATTTGCTCAGCAAACAAAAGCCTTTCAAAGGGGGAATGAAGAGCCACCCCCGCCCCAAAAGGGGGACAATAAAAGGTCAGCTCAGAAAGGAAGTGAGGGTCTAGTGGGGCTTCCCAGGTGAAAGAAAAAGCAAGTGTGTCCAGGAGCCGAGATTATAATCTTGAAGGAGTCTCAACCAAAGTTAATCATTCACCTTTCATCCCTCCCGTAGGGCCCTCCCCCAGGTGAGAACCTGTGGCCGGAGCCTGTCTCTGCAGTGGCGAGTGGAAGGCTGAGGCCAGGACCCGGAGGGGTGGGTTCAGGGGAGGGCAGTGTAGCCCAGACTTACTGAGACAAAGTCAGGATGGACCCAAACTCTGGCTGACAAAGATGCTATAAACCATCCCTGTCTCTGAAACTGAATTTATCTTTACAGCATGACTTATTTGAGAATCTGGCTGGCCTCTGGGTTACTTTAGGTGGAATGAGACTACATATATGGAGACATACATACATATAGACACACATACATACATACCAAAAAATTTCCACCTTTTGCTGCAGTTGTTCTTTGTTATAAGCTAATACAATATGTAAACATCCACATTAACTGCCAAGGTAACTAAGGGATTTATTCATTTAACTGATATTACCCAGCCCCTGCTATGCAAGTCAACAGAATAGACAAAATATTCCTTACTCAAATGGAACTTACTGTTCAGTAATAGAACTATACAATCAATGAGACAAAATGTAAATTATAGAGTATGTTATAGTGATCAGTGCTAAGGAGAAAAAAGTAATGTAGGAAAGAGGCTGTGATTTGTCAAGGAGGGTGTCTGAAATTTTACACAGGGTAGCTAGGGAAGGTCTCCTGAATGGATGAGTCTTGCAGATCTGAAAGAAGTGGGGCAGCTGGTTAGGTGACTATCTGGAGGTAAGAGCCTTCTGAGAGAGGGAAAGGTCAGTGCAAAGGTCCTGAGACAGGATACAACTTACACATTCAAGAACCACGTGTGGCTGGAGCAGAGTGAGCAGTGAAGCAAAGGAAACCAAGGAGGTCAGGTCAGAGGGTTAAAGGGAGGTAGGAGGGTCCCTGAGGAGAGCCTGGCCAAGTCGCTGTAAGCATCTTGGCTTTTCCTGAGAAACGACACACTGGCAGGGGAATAAAGGAACTTCCACTCATGTACAAGTTTCTGTAAATCTCCTTCAGCACTAAATATATAATCTCAATGATGCACAACTTTTTCAAGGGCGACTTTTATACATGAGACAATGCAGTTTAAAAGGGTTAAACTCCCTGCTCTTAAAACATCCATCTTTAATACGAAACACTCTGAATTCTCTGCATCTGCAGGGTAAGGTTTTAGGTAGAGCTTTCCCATGCTCTGAAAGGCAACACACACTATAGCTAAGAGTTCCAGCAATAGCAGGAGATAAGAAAGGAAGACGGGTCAGCCAACCCTGTGGGAGCAGATGCCCTTTGGCTCTTTTCAAAGAGCTAGTCTTCCCCTGTCATTTCTGACCCTGGTTTCCAAACAGGCCAGATTCCAAAGACCTTCTAGGACACATAACATTTTTCTCCACAGAAACAATGTTATCAGTGATGTCAAGGTTCGCAGGTTAACTTTCAGAGCTATTTTTTAAACCAAAATGCAGCTGATCAATTCTAACCAGGTATCAAAGAGCAGAATTAAACTGCATTCTTAGAATACAGCAGGTAATTACAGAAAACATAAAACCACTGAAATGAATCTTAAAAAGATGTTCGCTTATTTCTATGAATACTTTTATTAAAATAATACTAACGAGTCTACTTTGTTTCTTCTTCAACAACATCAGCTTTTGCCCTTTTCACTGGCTCTTCCCTACTAACTGGCCAAGGAAATATATCACCTATTTCATCAAATAAAACAAAATGTTCTTTAACCACACGTCCATATTCTCCTCCATGACTGTGTTACAGCAGAACACGTCAAAGAAGCTGTCTACATTCCAGCTTCTACGGTCCACTGTCTCCTTAACCTGCCAGGCAGACTTGTGTTCCCATCACCCCACTGAAACTGTTTTGTGTCTCCCAAGAACATCCGTGGTTTAATTTTTGCAGAGATCCTTCTGCTACCTAAGTGTTCAGCAGCATGTAGCCAGGTTGGCAGCTTCTTCCTTCTGGAATGGGTGTCTTCACAGGTTCCCATGCCATCATCCACACCTGGTTACTTCCTCCCTCACTGGCTGTGCCTCTGTGTCCTTTTGCTCAAGCTCCTCCTCTCCAGACCCCTCGGGCTCTATCTCTTGTCCCCTGCTCTTTCCTACCTAGCCTTTCCCTAGATGATCTCATCCACAGCTTCAAAGACTAGGCACAGACAACTCTGAAGTTTGCTTCTCTATCCTGACCCCCTTGGGTACACACAACACATCTCAAATATAATGCATCTCAGACAAAACGACTGTTTCCAACTTCTAATTTGTGTGCATTCCACTCCCAAATGGAATCCTCCCCTTCCCAGTCAATGTACCACTACCCATCAGTCATCTATTAATCAGTATTTCCTTCATAGCTCCTATAAAATCCCCTAGCAAGTTCTTTTGCCTAAACCTCTCCAACACACCTCGAACCTGATCACGCTTCAGCATTTACAGTAAGATAACCTCGATGCTTTTGAACTGTGGTGTTGGAGAAGACTCTTGAGAGTCCCTTATACTGCAAGGAGATCCAACCAGTCCATTCTAAAGGAGATCAATCCTGGATGTTCATTGGAGGGACTGATGCTGAGGCTGAAACTCCAATGCTTTGGCCACCTCATGCGACGAGTTGACTCACTGGAAAAGACTCTGATGCTGGGAAAGGTTGGGGGAGGGAGGAGAAGGGGACGACGGAGAATGAGATGGCTGGATGGCATCACCGACTCTGTGGACATGAGTTTGAGTGTACTCCGGGAGTTGGTGATGGACAGGGAGGGCTGGCGTGCTGTGATTCATGGGGTCGCGGAGAGTCGGACACGACTGAGCGACTGAACTGAACTGAACCTTGGTCCAAGCCACCATCACCTCTCTCCTTCAACAACCACCTCCCGGATTGCTCGGCCTTCCCTCTTGCTCTGCTAGGATCCCTCACCCACACGGCAGTGACAGTGATCTTACTCAAGGAGACATTGGGTCAAGTTGCCTTTCTGCCTAAAACCCTCCAGTAGCTCCCCGGGGACTTAGAATAAAATCCAAATTCATTAGGATAAAATCCAAATTCGTTCCCTTGGCCTAAAAGGGATCTGACTCCTGCCTACTCCCTCTGCCGATCTGTGCCTCTCCTTCATTAAGTTCAAGTACAGGGCCCACATGGGCCTGGGCACATACTAGGGCTTTCTGTTTCACAGGCCCTGAGCTGAGTTCCACCTGCCCATGATGCTCTCTGTCCACATCTCCCTATGTTCGCCTCCGTCTCCTGGTTCAGGTCGCGGATGGAATGTCACCCGCTCAGGGATTCCCTCTAGACTCTGGGCCAGTTACCTTCCTCCCCATAACAGTTCATGGTACTTAACCAGTCAGCCCATTATTTGTTTATTTTCAAAGAAAAAACAAAACAAAACACCAGTAATCTCTTTGAGGGCAGGAGTGCTGTCTGCTTTCCTTCTGAAAGATCTCCTCCCAGGGCCAAGGGTAAGACAAGATATCACCCATTAGTAACAGGTGATCCTGGTGCCGTATCGGTGAAGATACTGTCAGACTGGAGATGCTGTCAGTGTGCCTTGACTCCTTCATTTCCCCCGTTCTTTGCTGGGGCTCAGAAACTATCGGATAAGTGAAAAATCTCCCTTTCGTGATGAGGGGTTTTTGGCTCATTCTCTGCATTTACAGATAGTGGGTCCCACTCTCCTTTTCCAGGGAGGAGGTGACACTGTCCTTCAATCTTACCATAAAGGCACAATGAGCCACCTTTCAGCGTCAGATGTTTCATCTTAAGGGGCTGCAGTTTCTGTTACCTTCAGTTGGCTAATTCTTGGGGTTTGTCTGGAGCTCACACTTGTGAGCCCTCACATGTGAAAGCAGACACACATTCCTCTGTCTCTAAACAAAAGGTTTCATTCACCAGGAAGAATACCCACTCTGTTATCTGTGTTTACCTCCCTCCCATCCTGAATCTGAAACTACAGGCTTGTTAACAAAACCTTGGACAGGGAAGGCTAGAGAACATGACCCCGGGTACCAGCATCTTTGGCCTAAAATCATAAACCTAGACTTCTCATCCTTGACCCAACATCAGAGATGCCTTTTCTAACAGGGTGCCAATCAACAACAAACCAACTCCCAAATGGCAGCATTTCCAACAAAAGACATGAGGTCAAAGCTATTTTCAATGATAATCAACAATTCAGATTTATACACTTTACTGTCTACACATCTCAATTCTCACAACTGGGAGGACACGTTCATTATTATCTTTACGTCACAGAAAAACAAACTGGGACTCAGATAACCTAGTTGTCTTGCTCACAGTCAAAAAACTATAAGGGACTCACAGCCTCAGAGGACAAATCCTGCCCATTTTCCATGACCCCACGTGCTCAGAGTAGCAAACATTTCCAGGTCACTGTGCCAACAGATGCCACTACAACATTCAGTGGGTCAGGGCCACTGTTAACAGGTTACCTAGAGTTCTTCAGCTGCTTCTAATATTGCTGGGTTTGGCCCAATTTAGACTTTCACCAAATGCTATGACATCATGGTTTCTACAAGGAAGGTCATTCTGGATGCTATGGGAAAAGTGATAAGATAAATAAACAGGGTATAGGAAAAGAGAGTCACCGGAGGCACTTCCTTTAAATAGAGTGGTCAGAAAAGGCATCTCTGGAAGTGATATTTAATCTATTCTCCCTAAAATACTGGCTGGGTGCTGACCTTTATGCATCGGGCACTGTGCTGGGGAAACAGGAGTAGGTGAACGAGAAATGGTCTCCCTCTCTCCTTCATGGAGGTTACAGTGCGGTATTTGTGGGGATTTCAGACACTCAGATAAAAACAAATGCACTTAATTGCAAGCCATGATACATGACATGAAAGAAAAGCATAGGAAGCTGTGGAGCACATCAGAGGAGAGGAGAGATTACTGTTTATAAAGTTGGAATAAATTTGTGCCTAGGCTGCCTGTACAGGAATGCTGTGCAATGCTAAAAGTTGACAATTTGGTGCAACATTTTAAATTTGTGCCTATTTATAGCTTTCCACATAATAAAATCTAGATCATCCCATAAAACCCCACGCCAAACACCCTAGGCTAATAATAACAGCCACAAAGATCCCTGACATTGTCCCCACAGCCAATAAGGAGTAACAGCAGACTGGAAGGTTAGTGCGTCTGGTGTGTTTGGGGAATAATTCAGAGTTAGACCTTCCTGCATCTGTGGTCATGGTAATAAATCTGGTTACTTAGAAGAAGAAGAAGAAAAAAAAAAAAAAAACAACCCAAGAAGCAAATCCACTTGGTAATTTGGTCTTTTAAAAAACAAAACATTAAAGGAAATTGAAAACTACCATTGGCCATAAGGGCTTGGATGCATAGGGAAAACCCCAAGAGTTCAAATATTTATTTTTCAGCTGGAATATTATCTATCTCTATGAAGATGGATGGGTAATAAAATATTTCAAAGCCACTCTGGCCTTTTTTAACATGTGTCTCCAGCTGCAAGGACATCCTTGAGTGTGTCCGGTGTAGGGTGAGATAATGAGCCGGGGACGGAGAAAGGAGCTGGAAAGGGAACACGTAGGGGCTAATCATGGGCAGCCTTGAGAGGCTGGGATTTAAGCCAGCGGTCAATTGGGAGACTCCAGTCTTATGTTACTCCACACACCCAAGGCGCTCCCCTCTGGCCCCAGGTCACTCAGCTCTCAGGCTGGAGGTGTCCTGCAGAGCAATAGAGAAAATACTAACGAAGGCCGAGTGCAGCTCAATCACTGCCTGATGGAGGCTCTCAGACTGCTGGCCTGTTGAGTGAGCTGATCGCCACCACAGATGTTCTCTAAGACCCCTCTAAGCATGAACACTTTTGCAAGTCTACACCCTTAGATCGGCTGCTGAAATCCCTTTGCAAGAGAAAATTCATTCGCCCTGTGGATTTGTGCTCCCTCTGTGTCCTGCTGGGGACAGCCCTAGAATGGATTGTAGACTTTCTAGGTGTCAGGTGTTATCCTCAATGCTGTAAAAACCTCATCCCATAGAACCTTTCTCACAACCTTGAGTCTCTTATAAGAAAAGCTGTCCTGGCCCTTAGTTTGGTGTTTCATTGTTTCCCTTCTGAGTTTATAGGGAGTATAAAATAGGTTCACAATCTCTGAACCACAATCTTGTCTAAGTCAAAGGGAAAAAATGTTTGGCCAAAAGCCCAACTCACTCTAGGTATTTGCCTAGCTAGGAGAGGGTAGCTGAAAAGTTAGTGGTTAAGAATTACATTCTGTCCACTTGCCCATCAGTCTCTCAGAGGAAAACTGTTTTGAATGAGGGAAAAGAAACAAAACAGTCACTGGTATACAGTAAGTGTTTACAAATTTTGCTACAGGTACTGAAAACCAACTGTGTGCCATGGATGTCCACTGTTGATATCAAAACTCAAAATAGTCTAATAAGATAGATTTTTTTTTAAAATTATCCTCAATTCACAGACTGTCTATAGCTCTGCAAAGTGAGATAAGCTACGGAAGGTCACAAAGCTAATCAGTGCTAAAGAACAGGTCTGTCATATTCCTAAGTCAGTATCCTTCTTGAGATTTCTTTTTAAGCTCTCATTTTTATTGAATTCTTATAATGGCAGTTAGGTGCTAAATTCTCCAATCTTATCTTACTCTTCTAATATTCCCTATACAGTAGGTATTACCCCCTATGTACTAGGAATTATTATCCCTAATATACATAAGGATGTTGAGAAGCAGTGGGGTAAGTAACTTGCCCAAGGGCACACGGCTGCTAAGACCCTATTAAGCAGAGGCCGTGATTGAAACCACCCTCATCACCTCTGAATTTTGGCCTTGAGCCTGGTTCTTGGCACACTGGGGACAAGTTTCTTCATCACCAATAGCCACTTTGCCGGTCGAGTATTAAGTACACTGACAACAACCTATACCGATGGCCTTGTATTTTTTATTCTTCCTCCTTCCCTTCCTATAGGAGTAGCTGGCTCCAAGGGTAGGTAGCATCATAGGCGATCCCAGTTCTGTACTTTTCTTGAAGTTTATAGAGAAAGACAAAAACTCTCATTCATTCAGAGCACAGTACAGACTGACACTAAATTTGTAGGTTCAGCTGCACGCAGCTAGCTGCACCCAGACAGAAACTCCATTCTTCAGCCAACCTTTCCCCAAACACGCTACCAGGAACAATAGGATGCGGGGCCGAAAAGTGTGTGAATGGTTCAGGGCAGCCCCATCACCAGTAGCCAGAACATACTTAGGATTATGTTTTTCTAACAATGCCCAAGAGTGTCATCTACATGCACAAATGCCAGAATTATAAGGAAAATATAGAATACAGTCTTTATTTGCAGCTCACAGTAGCATGCAAACATTTAGCTCCAAGAATGGCCTCTGCATTGTTCTTTGTGATGACAAAAGGAGTGGGACACCCTGAAAAATCCTCAGTGGGGAAACAGTTCATCTAATTATGGCTCCACTATAGAATGGAAAGCTGTCAAAAATGATGCCGATGGATCCTGATATAAAAAGATGTTTACACGGTAGTGTCAAGCTACAAAAGTAGAAGATAAAAACTCTCTTCATTTTTTAGTTGTTATATGGTACGGCAGTTAAAATTAAGAATTATAGAGTTATAATCCCCAGCCACTTCTAGCTCCCTGACTTTGGACATATTGTTTAAGCAATATATAGTGAACATGCAGCTTAAGCAATATAACTGCTACTCCTAGAGTTACTGTAAAAATTTAGTGAATCAATATAAGTAAAGAGTATAGAACGGCACCTGGCTCATAGCAAGTGCTCAAGAAAATTCTGTCTTTTTTTCCCAAAAAATAAGATGAATAAGGGCTTCCCTGGTGGCTCAGATGGTAAAGAATCCACCTGCAATAACGGAGACCTGGGTTCCATTCCTGGGTTGGGAAGATCCCCTGGAGGCTGGCATGGCAACCCACTCCAGTAATCTTGCCTGGAGAATTCCATGGATAGAGAAGCCTGGCAGGATACAGTCAGTCCATGGGGTCACAACGAAACAGACATGACAGTGACGAAGCACAGCACAACACAAGATGAGTAAGCTGCTTACATGCACAGAAAAAAAGTCTAGAAGTCATCAAGGTGCTGAGGCTGCCTCTCACTGGGTCATATGATGACATTTTGCTTCCCCCTTTGCTTGTCTATATTTTCTATTTTTCCATAATAAAACATGTTATTTTTTTTTAATAAGGGAAAGAAAAAAAAATTTTTTTTTAAATCCTGATCTTTAATGAGAAACAGAAACCTCACCCAAACGTGTTTTTTAAAAAAGTTGTAGACCAGGCCAGGTAATTACAAAACCTGGAGTCTGGAGAAACCGCACGGTGTTCCCTGGTCTTTTCTAGTTCAGTGCCTTAATAACAAGAAAGAATTTGCACCCCAGCACCTCTGTCCTGAAGACGCACAGGCAGAGCTGGGGGAGAGGAAGAGACCGGAGAGACAGGAAAGCCTGGTTTCATTCTTAGCAATCCACTTAGTTTCAAACATCAGGAAGTTTAGAGGATTAAAGGTATTACAGTCGCTATTCATAAAGGTGTTTTGTTAGAACTTCCAAATAGCAATCTGGTGAAATAAGCTTTGCACAGCCTTAAATGAAAGCCTGTTACAGAACTTAAAGATTCCTAGAAAAGGCAAAAGAGCCCCAGGTATTAATTTACCTAAAGAGCAGCTGCCTGGAAGATACTGTAATGTTATCATATGTAGCCAATGTTATAACATAGGTTACTAGTCACAGACCAGGAAGTTTGAGTCCAGATCACTCCGTGGAGAACTACAATTAGCAGTAATGAGAGGTATGTCTGTGTTCTGATAAGAGCCGCGGCTGCACACATATTACAGACTTGGGTCCCTTCCTACAAAGTCCAAGGTCATTCAGTGCTGCTGGAGGGACTTCCCTGGTGGTCCAGTGGTTAAGAATCTGCCTGTCAATGATATGCTCTGGAGCAACTAAGCCCGTGTGCCACAATTACTGAAGTCCTGACGTCCTACAGCGTGTGCTCCACAACAAGAGAAGCCACGGCAATGAGAAGCCCGCCTACCACGAAAGAGTAGCCCCCACTCGCTGCAACTAGAGAAAAGCCCTCCCAGCAGCAAAGACCCAGCACAGCCCAAAAGAGATAAATAAAGCTGCTGGAATACAAAATGTACACACACACACCCCCACACACCAAAACACACACACACACCCCCACACCCCCCCCAACCAACCAACCAAAAATGGTGCTGGAATCCAAAATGCATGTACACACACACACATACACACACACACACTCCAACCAACCAAAATTGGTGCTGGAATCCAAAATGCGCGTGTACACACACACACACCAACCAATCAAAAAAGTACCTAATATACTTATCCCACAAACACATCTGGGATGGGGAGGTCATGGCAAACTCTGGGGGGATAAAAGTCTATTACTGAGCCCTGTTAGCACGGCAGGCCCTGTGCTGTTCAAGTCAGTCAATGTTAAGTTTCCTTGGGTCCAGTCTTACACATGGGGCAGAGTCTTGTGAGGCTCTAAATCAAACATCTGAGACACAAATTCCATTTTTTCTCCACAATTTGTTTCTTATGAAATCACAGATGTCTCAAGAGAGGTGGACTTTAAAACTAGGGGAAGAGGGGGTCAAGGTGAGAAGTCTTAGAGCAGAAAAGAGGTTGGGTTTGGAGTCGGGCAGCCCTGGGAGTGATTTCTGGCTCCACAAACAAGCTGAGCTGGGTGAGCTGGCTGGCACCCAGTCTACCTGGCTGGTCAGTCTCTCATTTGGGCAATGAGGGTATGACGGTAAGTCAGGCCTGGCCCTCAAGAAGCTTGGAGTACAGGTGAGGTGACAGGCAAGTAGCAGACATTTATAATATGCTGTGTTTAGTGCTCTGATATGACAGAGTTCCAGGATACTATGGAAGCAAATAGGAAGATCAGCTAATCTGGCCTTGGGAGTTGGGGTGGTTACGGAAAGCTTCCTGGAGGAGGTGACAATGTGAGCCTTGAAAGATAAGAACCAAGCTGTGGGTGTGGGACAGAGATTGAGGGAACAGCCTCTGCAAAGCAAGAAAGGATTGTTTTCAGAGAATGGCAACCAGTTCAGTGTGGATGCAGAGGGGAGTGATGAAGAGGCAGTAAATAACGGGAGCTGAGGATCACAGTAAGCCCAGTTAACAGAGTTTGAACTTTACCCTTACAGGGACTGGGAAGCTCAGACACCTTCACTGCTTCTGGAAAAGCTCTGGGATGCAGGGATGCAGATATACCAATGGAAAGTTACCCAGCTCCACTCCCCAGTTCAGAAATCTCCTTCGGTGGCTTGCATTTTATGTAATTTTTTTTTACAAGCTCAGCATTTAAAAATTATTATGTCCAGTCCATGGGAGCTCCAAGTCACACCAAGATCTCACAGCTCATCTGTTTTAAGTTCTGGAGAATTCTGTTCAGACTTTGCTGAGTTCAACAAGCACCCACCTCCATGCAATTCATCTGCAATCACCAGACTCCACATCTTACACAAGGTTGGCTATCTGATTAAATAAGGTCACCCTAGAAGTTCAGATCTGAAATGAAACTTAGGTGCCATGTGGCTCAATTCTCTCACGTTAGGGGTGAGTTCAGGCAGAGAGGAAGTAACTTGCCTAAGCTCACAGAGTTTAGTGACAGATCCAAGATGAGACCTCAGATCTCCAGCCCCCAACCCACATTCTGCTTTACTCCTCCCCACCCCATAGCTCTCTTCTTACAAACCAGGGATTCCCAATCCCCATCCCACAGTTAGGGAGGTCTCACAGACACCTGTGCAGCCAAGCGGGGCCATGAAATCTCATTTGCCAGCAAACGTTGCACGAAGGAGCAGAAAAGATGGCTGAACAGGATGGAAGCGATAAGAAGGGAAGCTAGTTAAGAGTGATCTTATCCACTAAAAAAAAAAAAAGCAGCAACACCACAGCAGTCGAGGAAAAGAATCAATTCTATTTACTCAAAGCACTTTAAGGCAATGAAAAGAGCTTCTAGCATTACTGTATTTCAAAACATTTATCAGATGCCAGGGAAATTAAGCATGTGCAGACACACACAGCTCTGTGCAAATGGTTTATCTAAAAAATAACCAGGGGAAAAAAGATCTGAGGAACTTCAATTTTCAACTGCCAAGGAGATCAAAGACACAAGCAGCAGAAAAAGAAATACACAAATCTAAATTTAGTCATCTCCACAGCGCTGAACTTCTTTTCCAGAGCGTGCTGGCTGCCCAGTGGACATGGTGTGGTGTGAATGATTTTCATCTGAGCCTCTGTCTTTGCCTGAGCAGAGTCCCATGGGTGGCGCTGAAGGTGCTGATTTGCAAGCATGCTTTGCTTGTGTCCCTGAAATCTCTGCTGGCTGTCGAGGGGGCAGGGAAAGCTCTGGAAGGTTTTGTACCTCAAGAAATAGCTGAAGAAAGGACAATAAAGGTGAGAGACAAAAGACACCGAGAGAAGTGAAGACAGACACACAAACTTTAGTAAAATGAAAATTCACTATGAGAGAAAACTGAACATTTTAATACACATTCAAATAAGGAGGCCTACCTAGTAATGCACAGGCAGATTAATTGAGTGAAGCTTAAAATACACGGACTAAGACTTCTGAAACATCTGGGTTCTGCTCTCCTGCCTCTGGGCTTCCCTCGTAGCTCAGGTGGCAAAGAATCTGCCTGCAATGCAGGAGACCTGGGTTCGATCCCTGGGTCTGGAAGATCCCCTGGAGAAGGGAAAGGCTACCCACTCCACCATTCTTGCCTGGAGAATCCCATGGACAGAGGAGCCTGGCAGGCTACAGTCCATGGGGTTGCAAGAGTTGGACACAACTTAGCGACTAAACCACGACCATCTCCTGCCTTCACGAAACAGGGCTCCAGCACTGACACATTCTCATAAGACCACTGCAAGGAGTAAAGCACAATGATACTCTTCTCCCATTCTGTGGACAGAAAACATTTTGACAAATTCTGAATAGCACCGCAAAGCTAAGATCCAAAGTGCGGGGCTGGGTGGAGTAGGCAATTACCCTAATGCTGGCTGATCGGGCAGACGACCCCGGCAGAAGCCCCAGAGAGGAGGCATCTCTGCCTCCTGGCACCCAGCACTCCTGCTCCAGCTGCTGATCTGCAGGCTCACATGGATCAATGAAGATAAATACTGAACCTGACTTAGGAGAACCGATTTCTTCAAGGACTGGCTTTTGTCCTCCAGCCAACCTGTCAAACCTATCTTTTCCTGGTGACCATGAATACCATGAATATACTCTGCTGCCTAAATTTAGACTTTGAGAGCCTTTTCTAACCTGTCATTCACTCCAGAGAAGGGCAAATCTGTTTCTTCAGTGATAATAACACTGCCAGCCCCATTGGCACTGGAGAGGTGCAGCTAGGTCCCAGGGGAGCTCAAGGGTTCCTGCACTGTTGCCCTATGAGCGACCGAAGGCCCTTCAGTTGTGTCTGACTCTTTGTGACTCTATGAACTGTAGCTTGCTGGCCAGGCTTCTCTGTCCCTGGGATTTTCCAGGCAAGAAAACTGGAATGGGTTGCCACTTCTTTCTCCAGCGGATCTTCCTGACCTGAACCCTTCTCTTTGACATCTACCTGCACTGGCTGGCGGGTTCTTTACCACTAGTGCCACCTGGGCTCATGGGTCCCTGCACCCTTGCCCTACACCTCCAGGAAAATTCCTTTCACACACTCTCTGCATATGGACAACAAGCCTCATTCTAAAAATCTCTAGGAAAAGAAGGGCCACCATTTTCCTTCATAATCTAACTCTTCTCTATCCTACAAAGTGCTTGCTAGTGCTTTCTCGAAAACAAGAAGAAAAACGGTCTATGGAGACCAGGGTTCCCGTCTCATCTCCATCTCCAACTACATGCAGCTTATTTAGAATCTTTGTACCTTAGTTTTCTCCTCTGCAAAATAAGTATACCTCACTGAGGATTAAGTGAGGAGATTTTAGTAAAGCACCTGGCTCATAGTAAGTACTATATAAATGTTGGCTGCCGCTATTACTTCTACCAACGTTACTGCTGCTATTTCTGCTGCTGCTGCTACTCTAATATGATTAACCCAGCTCCCTCCAGCTGTCTGACCTCACCACGTAAGTTCACCTCTCTCCACCCAAGTTTTCTGATGTGAAAAGTAAAGGTCACACTGACTTTGTGGGAAGGAGTTTGGCAGGATTAAATAAGCTGAGACCTGGAGCCTTTAGCCTGCCACCAGGCACACAGGAAATGCCCAGAAATGTCAGTTCCCTTTGCTGTGTTCCTCTCTGAATTGCATGGCTCTCAATCCAGACAGGACTCATTTCCCCTTGTTCTGCTTTTAAAACACGAAAGTATCTATGGTGGGATATTTTACATCACAGAAATTAGCAAACTCTACAATTCAGGATTTGGTTTCTTGTTTTGTTTACTGTTTTGTCTTCAGAAGTGATGGAGAAAATGTTAATAAAGTAAATTAAAAAAAAAATAAGCAGAGCCACTTGGCATTGAAATTATTCACAGACTTGGTTGGGGCTTCTAGAGTGTGACATTTACCTCCCAGGACCTGGCTGTTAAAGTGTTAAGACAGACACAGAGGCTCTTTATAGTCAGAGGCTCACAGTCTAGCGAACATACGGCAGAAGGTATGTTCTTTCCTGCCCTGCCTTGGAGTCGAATCTTCCTTTTGATTATGTGCTCTCAATTATTGGGGTTCTTACTGGTGGGTCTCACACCAACTCCATTAAGAAGGGCCTCTAATTATCTGTAGTAAGTTACTCTAAGTCATTTGGTTAGTAAGTGGCTGAGCAGGGGTTGGGCTATGCCAACCAAATTATTTGGGTGACGGGCTATTCTTCTGCTCTTAACCACTACATTTTGCCTTGGGTTGGAGGTCTTGAATCCAAAGAAGCACGAGAGAAAAAGAGAGGCGAGCAAGGAACTCTGACTCCCCAAAGCCCATCAAATGGCACCTGGAATAAGAGTGGGGCCAGTGCAAGTTTGGGGAGGAGGGAGCCAAAGCTTATAGCCTGTAAAGCAGCCCAGTGGATTTAGATGCTATCTGCTTTCAGCACTACCTCAAGTTACACTCAGGCCATGGATCAGGGGAAGGGAATTTATGAGACTAGTAATAGTAAGACTGTGCCTCCCATGGAAGGAGGTTCTGAGAGAATTAACTGTAACCTGATCAGAGTATCAACACTGCCAGCCCTCGAGCACATCACTTCATGTTCCATTAGCACCGAATTTCCTCACTGACAGCAGGGAGGGTCCTGGCTGCTCTGACCAGAACCCTGCTTGGTGAGCTGCGCGGGAGAGGAGACCCCAGGACGTCATACGCCCATTTCACAGAAGGGAAAGCAGAGTGCAAAGGAGGAGTGGACTACCCTGGAAACACGGGTCCTCTGAAGGACACCTAAGCCTGGTGGGCTCACCCTCTGACACACAGCAGGAACAGATTAAGCTTTTGGAGGTGCTGCGGGGGATTAAGTAGGGTCGGCATAGTAACCACTGCTGCTGGGAACCCAGCTGAGATCCTGGAGAGCCAGCAGGCGGCCCCGCCTCTGGGGTACAGAGCCCACACTGTGTGAGAACACACTTTCAGGGCTTCTGGGGTTTGTCAGCAGGTGAGGCTGGAGGTTCACCCAGACTGGATGCAATTCTAGATGTTTTCTTTTCAAATATCTCTTAACTCCATACGAGTTCTCTATGGGCTTAGTACCCACTAGATACTACTACCATTATTGTTGTTATTAACAATATGACAAAACCAGAAACTAAAAACCCTAAATCCCATGAATGGAATGGTAGTTTTACTCATTGAAGAATGGGAACAGTGGATCCTAATAAATCAAGATGGCTGGTGACAAGTGGGCTTGTCGAGAGGGCTTCATTCTCATCCCTGGCTCTCAAGAGGCTTCATGCCTACAGCCCTGGTCTGGCCCTTCTAAACCACTAGGAAGTGTGTACACAGGTGGTTGGGCGTGAACCCCCAACTTTTTCCACCAGGAAGGCCCAGTGGCCTCCTTCCTGGAGAGGCAAAAGGCAGAAACAGGTACGGGTGTGATTCTTTCACCTGCTGGACTCAAGTGGTAACCTAGAGATGGTAAGCTGTGGTTACAGATAGGATAGGCAATTTCCCACCCCTGGCCCTTTAGAGTCCCTTGACCCCTCCGAAGAGTGGCTGGGGGCAGTGTGTGGTCATTTGAGATAATGGAGAGGGCTTGTGCACGCAGGTCAGATGACCTGGGACTAGTCCTGCTTGCTGTGTGACTCCAGACAAATGACCTAGCCTCTCTGAGTCAGTTGTATCATCGAACTCGAAGGTGGTGGTGATAGTTTTCCCCTCATAATGCGTATGCAGATGAATATAACATAAGACCTCATTTGAATCCAGCCCCACGGGCTACAAGCTCTATTTCTCCATCACCACCCGACTGTGATGCACACTAATGCACCTAACACAGCAGAGGGGAGGGAGGCACTTGTTATTTTCCATTCTCAGTGACCTCTGAACCCCACCACTCCCTTGCCCCACCTCCCTCTTGGTGGCAAGTGAATTTCTGGGTCTGTTCTCTGGGTACCTGCCCCAGGGCTCGTTGCTTAGGGCAGAAAGCATTTCTCCAGCCTCCTTTCCTCCAGTTGGTGGGACAACAGCTGTTGCTCCCCCCACCCCCGCCCCAGTCCCGGGTTTACAGCCCGTTTATGGCAGGACACCCTGGTCACTGGGTGTTTGTGTAGTGTTTAATCATTAGGAGGTGGTCAGTTCTAATACGGTGAGCCCCAGGGCATCTGCAGATAAGTTAGCCATTGCCTCGGTCTATCAGCATCTGTTTTCAGAAGGCTCCTCTCAACGGGCACAGAGATGACCTCTGGTGCAGCCTGGAGCTGGGGGAGGTGACTTCTGAAGGGCACAGGGGGACATGGCTACTAGAGGTGAGGCTTTCTGTATCGAAGTAAAGCACTGGCCAGCCTGGAAAACACACAGTCAGCCTGCAGAGACGTGACTTCCTTTCCCTTCATCCCATTTCCCTCCCTGCCAAATCTAGACGGCTCTTCATCCTCCTCACCACTCAGATACCCAACTTGTTTTCCAAGATCTACCTAAATGTCCCCTCTCCTCCAGGAATCCTGCTCTAGCGCTCTCCTTCTGACCTCTGAATCAGAAAGCATCGACACTCCCCTGCCTGCATCGTCCTTTGATGAGCTGGTCTTTGAGATAATGGAGAAGCCTTTGGTATTTTTAAAGAAGGCACTACTCCAGACCCCTGGGTACCCACAGGGTCAGCCCAGAACCCCACATATGCTAAGTTCCCCGGTGAGTGTTCCACTGGATAGAAGGGACAGCCATGCCTGAGTCATCTCAGTCAGACTGGCACCTGATCTTCAATGAAGACCTACTCTGTGCCACCCATGCTGCTAAGGGCTGAATCAGCACCGAGGAACAAGAGAAACAACTCTGTCCATAGTGAAAAGCCAAGGTCTCCGGTTGGGGAGACGTAACTCATCTGATTAAAAAGCAGGAGTTCAGTTCAATAAGTGTTGACTGAGCACCTCCTGTGTGCCAGATACTATATTATCAGGTCCTAGAAACTCAGCAATAACTAAGATAATCCCT
Organism: Moschus berezovskii; assembly: GCF_049115385.1. NCBI lineage: Eukaryota > Metazoa > Chordata > Mammalia > Artiodactyla > Moschidae > Moschus > Moschus berezovskii. The sequence goes on along the minus strand of NC_142484.1, from coordinate 24,058,587 downwards.
GTTTTTCAAGGTTAGTACATTAAAAAAAAATAGTTAAGATTGTGTCAGAAATTAAAGGATTGCACAGGGCCGTTTGGGAGCTCCTTGGAAGGAAACTTACTAAGTCTGAGGTGCCAAGTAAGGAAACATTGGAATTGAATGCTGGAAGACGTGGACGTGTTAGCCTGGCAAAGGGGGTCAGACAGGGCATTCCCAGCAGAGGGCATCCCATGGGCAAAGGCTCAGAGACCTGGAACATCGTGGAGTGTGCACGCGGCTGTGAGGGTTTGGTGCTGCAGGTTATGAGGCTGGCGTGGCAGCTGGGGCCAAGGCTGGGTGAACCATTCCAGGTGCTTCTCAGCAGGTTGAGTGGTGCACACGATCAGATCTGCCTTTGGGGAGATCACTGCGGCTGTGCTGGGGCTGATGTGTGGAGTAACAGCACAGCAGCCATGAGAGCTGAGGGACAGTGCCAGGAAACATAGCACCGGAGACCATGCCATGAAGAGGCTGGGTGGGGGTTGTGGAGAAAGGGGCCCGCCTCTCTGGCTCCAGTGGAGCTCAGATCTGAAGTCTAGGATTGACGTGGGGGAGCGGGGGTGCTAGGGACGGAGTGGCTGGTCATTAGCATGATAAGCACAGCTTGTGGACAGAGGCCCTGGGCTCCAGCTCCAGACTTCCTGCAGGGACATTCAAGGCCAGCGCCTGCATTAGCTCCACCAGCTTGCTGGCTTTGCCCTCTAGCCTTTTATTCCAGATCATTAAGAGCACAGCCCTCTGGGAGGCTATCTCAGGGCCTTTGTTTAAAGTGAGAAGCAAGGGCATTTAATTGCCTCAGCTCGACACACTGCCTTACTCCCTGGTCCCCTCCCCTCCATGCGCCCTGCCTGGTCTGTACCCCAGGCCCTCCCACCCACGGCACCTAGGGCCCACAGCTTGTCTTGAAATATAATCAGTGTGCGTTCTAAGGCCCTCCTCAAATTATGGCTCTGATCTTTACTTCTAAAAGCAGAGCCGGAATTATAGCTTGGCTTAGAGAGACATTTAAATCCCCAGGGTCATAAACCCTTTCAAGTTCTGTTTCAAGACCTTCGCTGAGGATCTGAACAGGTTTGCACCTCTGATGTTGTTCTACTGCGGTGAGTCTGCCAGTTTCAAGAGGGAGACCTCTTGTCAGGACGTGCTGACTACTTCAGCTTGTGCCAATTTCCCATGGCGGGGCTCAGGCCTTAAATGATATCCTCTGCTTTTCCTCATGCCAGAGTTCCCCCAGGACAGGAGAAGCAGGGAGACAAGAGCTGAGTGAGATTGCCCCAAAGCAGCATCACAAAGAGAAGGGTACTCTGCAGGAGGGAGGTGATGGGGGCAGGTGGTTGCGGTGCTGGGAGCGGGCCTGCAGGAACCGTACTTCCATCCTGGGTTCGCAGTTTAGGCACTGCAACCTTCCCAAGTCTCTCCTTCCTCGTGTGTGCAACTGACACTCTAATCCTTTACAAACCGGTTTATGGAGGGGGTTTACCTGGGCTCAGGTACTGTGCTAACATTACCCCTGCATGACAACTCGACGAAGTGGTTTCATTATTTTTATTCTACTGACGAGAGCACAGGGGCTCAGGGTGGTTAACTGATCTCTGTCATGTGGCTGGGAGGTGGTAAAGCTGGAGTCTCAACATGTCAGGGGGTCATAGGTTTGAAGTCTTTTTCCAAGAAAGATGGTAGGCTAGGTCAAACCATTCGGTCTCCCACCAGAGAACCTCCTGGATACTAACAAACCAATTTTGAGGCCAGTTTGGGGCTGTGGTTAACTGAAGGCTGGACAAGCCTGTGTGGGATGGATCACACTAAGCCACGGCATCAGAACTGATCTGTGTCGGCAGTCAAGAGCTGTTTGCTGCCACTGATGTCTCATTCTGATTGACCGGTGCTTGCTCTGGTCAGTTGGTGCCTGCGTCTCACTGGTTTTAAGTATTCTGCATATTGGTCCTGCATCACAGAGCCAGTCAGTCAGTCATTCACAAACATACATCATGAGCACCCTTCTGAGCCAGGCACTATGCTAGGTAGGAGATTCACTTGCTGACAGAACTAACCTAGCTTCTGTTTTCCTGATACATACAGCCTCGTAGGAAGACACAGCAGACAAAGAAAAATGAACACAAATGCCAATAAGGGATGTAAAATAAACTGGATGCTGCAAAAGACACTAACAGCTGAGACCTTCTTGAGAGAGTGGTCAGGAATCCTTTCTGAGAGGGGGGTGAAATGTCTGAGTTTAGACCTGAAGGATCAGAATGAGCCAGCCTTCCAAAAAGGTGAGAAGCACATTCCGGGCAGAAGGAATAGCATATACAAAGGTTCTGAAAGGAGATACTTGGCAAGTTCCAGGGCTTGAGTTGGGGATGGAAAAGTGGAATAAGGCCAGAGAGATGGCAGGGGTTGGGCTTTCCTGATGGTTCAACAGGTAAAGAATCTGCCTACCATGCAGAAGACTCAGGAGATGCAGGTTTGATCTCTGCATTGGGAAGATCCCCTGCAGGAGGAAATGGCAACCCACTCCGTTATTCTTGCCTGAAAAGTCCCATGGATAGGAGGCTGGCAGGCTACAGTCCAAAGGGTTACAAAGAGTTGGACATGATTGAGGATGCATGCAATGGAACAACAACAGAACGTGCCCTACCCTGGAGACCGTGGTAAGAAGTCTGGATTCCATCCTATGTGCAGGGGAAATCCACTGAGGGAGTTAAAGGCAGGGGCGGCGGGATCTGTGTTAAGAAGACCACAATGGCTGCCGGGTGGAAAAAGCACCACATGAAGGTCATGGAGGAGACAGCGAGCCCAGTCAGGAGGCCGGAGTGGGCGTTCAAAGAGAAACCACGGCAGCTTGGGCCCATGTGATGGCAGACAAGACAGCAAGAAGCAGAGAGGTCTGAGAGACCACTTGAAGGGACCATGCCCAAGACTCACTCACTCACTAGATGAGAAAGAGAGGGAACCTAAAGATTCAGAAAGTCTTATTAATCATTCTTAGGATAGTATTAATTAACTAATAAATTATACAGCACACATCTACTACTGTATATGCCAGGCCTCTGCAGACTCTGGGAATGCTGAGTAGAGTAACACAGCATTCGGGTTCCTCCCTTTAGTTTAGCGGGGGATACCATACCCATGCGTGCTCAGTCACTCAGCTGTGCTTGACTTTTTGGGACCCCATGGACTGTAGCCCACCAGGCTCCTCTGTCCATGGGATTTTTTTCCAGCAAGAATACTGGAGTGGGTTGTCATTTCCTCCTCCAGGGAATCTTTCCAATCCAGGGATCAAACATCTTTCCAATACGTCTCCTGTGTCTCCTATATTGCACCGAGACACTGGGAAAGCACAGATCACACCTAGGAGCAGACAGTTCCAAAGGCAGGTTAAATGCTACCAGAGAGCAAAACATAAGTTACCGGCAGACCCTGGACGGATGAGAGGTCCCTGGAGGACCCTGTCTGGGGTTAGAGAAGGAGAGGAGGGGACAAGGAGGCGTCCTGGGAAAGACAGGGCTGGGGTCAATCCTGGAGCATGAATGGGGGTTATGCAGGTAAGGGAAGCCAGGAGGTCATTCCCGAAAATTCCAAGACCCAGCTGAATCCATGACTGCTCAGCACCGGCACACCCTCCCCCTTTAGAGATGGGCAGCACAGTACCCCAGGGAGAAGATGGGGCTGGAGTTAGATGGGGCTGGAGTCTACATTCTTCTGCCACTCACTGCCCATGTGCCCCTCGGCAAGTCACTTAGATCCACTGACCCAGGACTCATCTGTGAAACGGGGCCAACTCCTCACTGGGTCCTTTGGGAGGTTAAAGCAATTAGGGGGAGAATCCCTAGAAGCAGAGCCGTTGCTGACAATGAGGCTCAGAGGCTAGAGCATCAGACGGCAAACTACCAAGAGTCCCAGGGAGGAGCTGTGACAGCCTCCCAGGGGACGTTCATCCCTGGCATACCCAGGGCCCTCGTGAGCTGCTCCCACACCAAAAATCAAGAAATGACCATTTCTTCCTGCAGGAGCTCCTGCAGAACAAGGCAGGGGGTACCTGGAGATCTACTCACATACGCCCGCACCGTACTCGGGCTGACAGGAGGACACCCAGTAGGACTCACCCTCTGCAGCCACCTGTGTGCCTGTACAGGATGATATCCCAGACTCCTGCCCCAGCCGAGATGCCCTGCAGGTCTACTGCTCATTTCCTCTAGGGCTTAAGCCACTGCACCCTCGTGAGGGACCCATGGGTCGTGTCCTGGAAGCCCACAGAAGCAGCCAGGGAGGAGTTTTCTTTAAGCCTCATTTTTCCACCCAAGGGTTTGTGAGTCCCTCTCCCCAAATCTCAGGGTAAAAGCTTAAACGGAGAGGCGGTGACAGAAATCCTCGAGTCAGGGGCCCTGAGCCCACCGAGCCATGCAACCACCTCATTTCCCTCAGTTCCCCATTTAATCTCCGCCATACAATCTTGCAACGTCCCTCAAAACATCAGAGTCCCTCTTCAGATCTCATTTCAGGTAACTTTCAGGACTGAGCACCACGGATTAATGGGGGAGATAAATCAAAGCGTGCAGAGGATGAGGGAAAACAACAGGGCTGTAGCTGGTGCAGACAAAGCCGGCCTCCTCTTCCTGGCGTCCTGAGACAAAAGCCACAGGGGTCGTCGGCAGAGGTCACTCCTGGAGGAAACAGACCCTGAGGGCCACCAGGTGTGACCAGCAGGGCTAAGGCAACTTTGAAACCTCTGTTGGAAGCTCTGTAACCAAAGAAGTCAGATGTCCTTAAGAGGAAAATATATTACTCCCATAGCTTCAAGCATCCCTAGAGTCTGCTGGGGGAAGGGCTAGAGTTTCCTCGGCAGCAGGAGAGTTTGGCTTGGGCCACACTCTCAGGCTTTCTTATGACTGAGCCTCCAGGTGGAGAAAACCAGACTGAAAAGAGGACTTCTCAAAGGTCCCCAGGCTGTCACCTTTACAAGCACCCTCAGCCGGTGTAAGGTCCTAAGGAGACAATCACCCCTCACTCACGGAGCTTCCAGTGAGGGTCACCTTCTGGAAGGATGGCATCGAGCCTTTGAACAAACAGGGAGGCAAGCTCAATGAGGGAAAGCAAAGGTTTCCGAATTCAAATCCTACCCTTGCCCCTTATGGCAATGTGGCTTTGGGAAGGAATGTCACCTTTCAGAGCCTGTCTCCTTCTCCGGAAAGCTCACGGTCTTGTCCAAATTCATTCCTAGTTTTGCTCTCCAGGACTCTGGTAGACCATAAAAACCTGCCAATTGCATGAAAAAATCATAGTGCATGAAATTTCCCCACCCCCCAATGGCTCATCCCCAAGGCAGCCCACTCCCCTCTAGACAGGCAGAGCCCCCTACTAGTGCTGATTTAGGGAACAATGTCCTTCCAAGTCTAATTAAGTCCTGAGTCAAAACATCCACCAAAATAAGTACAATTCATGGCTTATCAGTCACTTGGAATTTTATCTCGATGAAAACAAGATGACAGTCCCATGAACTTTAGCTCCTAATATAGTTTTGGTGAAGCTCCAAGTTAAAGCAAAACCCATTATCATGTATAATGAATGGATTTTCTTCAAAGTGTCAGGAAGGTACAGGCCCCCACCACTTCTGGTCACAGCTCTGGGTCATAGCTCTGTCTGCTCTGTCTTCCCCTTTTGCAAAATGTCATTTGGTCCTTCAGCCTGTGCCTGCTATCAGCAACACTGCTACCTGCCTCCCTTGCTAAGTGCCTCTTGGCTTAGCCTTGAAGCACAGTGAGGATGGACCTTGAGGCTTTTTCTCCTCTGGAGGAGGTCTGCTACATGCAGAAGAAGGGTCTACACACACTTGGGACCGGGGACAAGCACTGCACTCTTACTCGAAATGCCATCACACAACAACAGCTGTCACCGAGACCATCAGAGCTGAAAGGTCGGTGGGGTCCCAGTCCGGCATGGATGAGCAGTCCTGAGTCATTCTGTACCCTGTCCTTCAAGTGACAAACAAGAACACCAAGTCTGGGAGCTCAAGGACCTTAAACATCAGTAGGTCAGACCATATGGATGAAGGAACAGGGTGCAGGGAGGGGTAGCATCTTACTCAAGATGCTCAGTGACAGCAGAAGAGATCCAGGACAAGCAGGCTTGATTCCTAGTGCACTCCATCCCTTCCTGCACGGACTGCATTCACCGTCACCTAAGAGATAACGTGCGCTTCCATCAGTTACTTGTTCATGCTCTCCAAACTCTCGCGGAGGCAGCTTTGCTCCCCAAAGCCTGGAGGACAGAGTGGTCACTGGACCTCTAACAATCTCCCCTGGCCTCGGTTTCCTCACCGGCAGAGTGAGAGGGCTGCAGCGGGGACCTTCTCATGCCACCTTGCACGGTAAGCTTCTCTTCGAAGAGGCAGTGCTGGGAAAATACATTAGAATGCTAGGTAACCTTGAATGGAAACTCTGGGCTGGCTCAGTGTCCTGTATTGACCAGCCTAAAGGCTACACTTAACCAGAACACTTTCTACAGCTGGTGTAAGGACTCCTTCTACACCAGGCTTATTTCATCAGCTCTTATATTTCAGTAACAGAAATCACAGCTAGGCTGCTCTTCAAACATGACAAAGACATTAAAGGAAACAAAAGGAAAATCCCAAACATAATAAAATAAGCAGACCTATTTTGACACTTGGGTAGTATTTCTAAAGAATCTCTCAAATCATCACTGACAGGAAAAGAAACCTCTTGTAGCTTATTACAGTAGCAACAAGTTCCCATCACAGGATGACATTTAGCCCCCAGGGATACCCCAGTTCTTCCAGGTCCCATAAATCTCTTTGGCACTTAGCATGTGGCTTATTGAGGTTCTGCTCTCCTCAATTTGACTGCAAGCTTCTTGAGGGCAGGGAGCAGAGATGCTGGTCTGACTTCCCTTTGGATCCCCAGGGCCCAGTGCATGGGACATGCTTTATCAATATTAAACAACCATGAGCATTGTCTATAAACTGTCATATATCAAGACACAGTCCAAATACTTTGCTGAAATACAACTGACCCCATAGCATTGCTTAACATTCATCAGCCAATTCAGTCAACGTGTTCCTCATCTATGTATTCACGCTCTCCTATCTGGTTGATAGTCAAGCATCAACCAGACTAGACAGCATGGTGCCCAGCATCTGATAGGTATGCAGTAAACATGTGGTGAACCGCATGATTCAGAGCTGGTTACATAATGGTGGGGTGGGGGCGGCATTAGGCTCAGACCGCCACTTACATGTAATAAAACAGTGATGGTCACTAAGCAGTTCTCTGTGTATTTTCTATTCTCCCAGGTCCCCAGCAAAAATGTACTTCTCTTGATCTCTGAATTTAAGTGTAGCCCTGTGATTTCCTTTGGCCAAAGACAAATGAGTGGAAGTTACAGAGGCCATTCCCAGGTAGGAGCTTTTAAGAGACAGCAGGTCTTCTCTTTGCCATGGGGATTGTCAGTCCTCTAAACAGTCGTTTCTTTGGCACTCTGGGTCCTAGGGTGAGAATGATGTACATTACAGTCTCCCACTGACATGCAATGGCCAGACACTGAGCGTACGTATGGGGAGTTGCTTGTTACATGGCACACTCTAGACTATACTGACGGATGTAAAGACTTGTCTAGGTACTCGGATGGAAACATTATTTTCTGTTCCAGAGCACAGGTGTAGTCAGATTCTGACCTGGGGTGGGGGGCCTATGCTTCACGTTGCTGGGGGAGGAAGCACAGAAAAAGGTGCTCCATTTGGACTTTTTTCTTTGACCTCTCTTGCTTTCATATTGCTAGATATCATCCCACCCACAGAAAGAACGATCAAGTCTTCAAATTACCTTTAAGCAACTATTGAAAAGGAACCACTTGTGGAAAAAGTACTTTGGAGGAGCAGTTGTCCTTTCCATCCCCCAACACACTCACACTCCACTGTGCTTCTCCTATGGTGTAACCTGGAACAAAGCTATGAAGTTGAGCAACATAAGGGAGTGAAAGGTTCTTGCGGGGCCACTATACAGCTTTTTTTTTCTTTAAAGTGAAAACACTGCATACATGAGAAATGACACTCCACAGACACTGGACGAATTCTTTCTCTTCTCTTTACAACCCCCTGGGAGAATTCCTTTGTAGCTTAAGGTGCAGATGGCTTGCTTCCTGTCAGCACTAGCCCCCTGTTCAGCACACGTGGCCTCTGCCCGCCCATTCCACAAGCCGACACTCTCACTTAAAAAGGAAGTCCATGGGACCAGCAGAAAAGAGGCAGCTGGGAAAGGCCAGTGCAGTAATTATTACCCTGTTACCACGGAAATACAGGCTTGCCTCTAAGGCTCCTTTAAGAGCTTTTAGATTAAAATGACTTTCACTCTCTCCTAGTTTACGTTCTTGCTACACACAGGGAGGAGAAAGGGAGAGGGAGGGAAAGCAAACACAATGGAGATCACTGATGCTGGGCACTGCGCTAGAGGCATCTTCTTTTTCCACGAAATTGAGCATAATCCTGGAATGCAGGAGGAGGAGAATGCTGGGGGCGCTAGTGGATACAATAGGCAGTTATGGGGCAGTGAGAAGGAGCAGGCCTGCAGAATGAGAGACGGGGGAAGGGCTGGGGCGACAGAGAAGGACACAGAGAGATCAACTGACTGTGCCGAGCAAGACAAGAGGAAGACTAAACAGTGTGGGGACAGTCAGAAAGGTGGTGGCGGAACAAGGCAAAGTTCATTTTCACTTAGGCTGGTGGGAAACTCCATGGTCAATTACCACGAAAATATGCATCCATGTAGGACCTTATGTACATCTGTATTGTCAACTTTCTCCCTTTTCTGCATGTCATATTCTCACTTATACTCCCCCGCCCTGTCCTAATGCTTCATTATTTTAATTTATGATTGTTCTTTCATTATACATCGTTACTCTAAGCTGTTATAGAAAGAAGAGGGCTTAACTATTAATTAAAATTAAATATAAAGGAAACAGGATGGCAGAGGGGTAGAGCCCAGATTTCCCTGAATGGCTTGCAGGACTGAGGAAAAATCAGTGCATTTACCTTTCTCTGGTACTTTATAAAGGACTCTCCCCACCTTCACCTCAGGCCCTCCTTACAATGGTCTTGTGATGCACACACCACAGTGGTCCCCAACTTAATTGGCACCAGGGACTGATTTCGTGGAGGACAACTTTTCCATGGAATGGGGGTGACAGGGGATGGTTTACGTGCATTACATTTACTGTGCATTTCATTTCTAATATAATGCTGCCATTGATATGACAGGAGGTACTAGTCCGTGGTCTGGAGGTTGGGGACCCCTGCATGTGAATACTGTCCTCATTTTAGAGACAAAACCATGAGACTCAGAGGTATTGTCCAGCCCCTTGGTCCCTCCACAGCAAACCCCACAGCTGCCTCTAGAAATAGCAATGAGCTGGTTTACAGTAGCACTACCCAAAAGAACTCTCTGCATGATGAAATGCTGTCTATCTCCTGAAGAGTGTCTGCGTTCTCCAACAGGGTAGCCCTGAACCATGTGGGACCTGGGAGCACCGGAAATGTGGCTCATGTGACTAGGCAACTGACTTTTAATTTGGATTATTTTATGCTGCGTGGCCACACCCTCCTCAGGGCTTGAGAGCCCTGCTGGGCAGAGGCGCAGGGCAGGTATTTAGTCTCTCGCTCCCGCCACTCGGATGTGGGGAAATAGCCAGAGATGGCATGAAATGTGATTAGATAAAAGGCGGCGAAACTTTGCCCCTTTGCCTTACCCGGTGACGATGGGAAGATTAGGAAATGAAAGCACACAAAAACACAGGGGAGAGCAAGGGGAGGGGAAGGACATCTCAGGGGAGCTCTCCTTAGACCACGGCTCCAGCCATGCACCCCTGCAGACCCCAAACTCTGGGGAGACAAACTCCAGCCATGCCTCACGGACTACAGTGCTAAGTCAGGAGCGGGGAGAATTCTTCGAATGACTGCAGATTCTCTGTAGATTCTGGGAGCCCTGGTTTCTGGGATCACTCAAGGGAAGGATGAGCCTGGCCTGGAATCATGAAACTGTGGACTCTGACAAATGGCACAAGTTGCCAGGAGGTCAGAATCCACAAACAGGGATCCTCCTCCAAACCTGCAAGGAGACCAAGGGGGTAGACTGGTCCAGCCTTGTATAAGAGCAAGCCTTCTCAAATGGAGATGCAGACATAGAGAAGGGACTTGTGGGCACAGCAGGGGAAGGAGAGGGTGGGATGAACTGACACAGTAGCACTGACATATATACAGTACTGTGTGTAAAATAGCTAACTAGCAGGAAGCTGTTTAATGCAGGGAGCTAGCTTGCTGTTCTGTGACCACATACAGGGGTGACATGGAAGGGTGCATGGGAGGTTCAAGGACGGGATATATATATACACACACACACACACACACACACACAGTTATAACTGATTTGAGTTGTTTCATGGCAGAAACCCAAGAAAATGCACTGGTCACAGCAAACACTCTGTTAAAACAACACAAGAGAAGACTCTACACATGGACATCACCAGATGGTCAATATGGAAATTAGATTGATTATATTATTTGCAGCCAAAGATGGAGAAGCTCTATACAGTCAGAAAAACAAGACTGGGAATTGACTGTGGCTCAGATCATGAACTCCTTAAATTCAGACTTAAATTGAAGAAAGTAGGGAAAACCACTAGACCATTCAGGCATGACCTAAATCAAATCCCTTATGATTATACAGTGGAAGTGACAAATAGATTCAAGGGATTAGATCTGATAGACAGAATGCCTGAAGAACTATGGACAGTGGTTTGTGACATTAGGAGGCAGGGATCAAGACCATCCCCAAGGGAAAAAAAATTCAAAAAGGCAAAATGGTTGTCTGAGGAGGCCTTACAAATAACTGAGAAAAGAAGAGAAGCTAAAGGCAAAGGAGAAAAGGAAAGATATACCCATTTGAATAAAGTTCCAAAAATAGCAAAGAGAGATAAGAAAACCTTCCTCAGTGATCAAGGCAAAGAAATACAGGAAAACAAAAGAATGAGAAAGACTAGAGATTCAAGAAAATTAGATACCAAGGGAACATTTCATGCAAAGATGGGCACAAGAAAGGACAGAAATGGTATGGACCTAACAGAAGCAGAAGAAATTAAGAAGAGGTGGCAAGAATACAAAGGAAAACTATACAAAGAAGGTTTTCATGGCCCAGATAACCACGATAGTGTGATCACTTACCTAGAGCCAGGCATCCTGGAATTCAAAGTCAAGTGGGCCATAGGAAGTATTGCTATAAACAAAGCTAGCAGAGGTGATAGAATTCCAGTTGAGCTACTTCAAATCCTAAAAGATGATGCCATGAAAGTGTTGCACTCAATATGCCAGCAAATTTGGAAAACTCAGCAGTGGCCACAGGAATGGAAAAGGTCAGTCTTCATTCCAATCCCAAAGAAAGGCAACACCAAAGAACGCTCAAACTACCGCACAATTGCACTCATCTCACATGCTAGTAAAATAATGCTCAAAATCCTCCAAGCCAGGCTTCAACAGTACGTGAACTGTGAACTTCCAGATGTTCAAGTTGGATTTAGAAAAGACAGAGGAACCAGAGATCAAATTGCCAACATCCGCTGGATCACAGAGAAAGCAAGAGAGTTCCAGAAAAGCATCTACTTCTGCTTTATTGACTATGCCAAAGAGTTTGACTGTGTAGATCACAACAAACTGTGGAAAATTCTTCAAGAGATGAAAACACTAGAACATCTTACCTGCCCCCTGAGAAATCTGTATGCAGGTCAAGAAGCAACAGTTAGAACTGGACATGAAACAACAGACTGGTTGCAAATAAGAAAAGGAGTACGTCAAGGCTGCATATTATCACCCTGCTGATTTAACTGACATCCAAAGTATATCACATGAAATGCCAGGCTGGATGAAGCACAAGCTGGAATCAAGACTGCCAGGAAAAATATCAATAACCTCAGATATGCAGATGACACCACGCTTATGGCAGAAAGCAAAGAGGAACTAAAGAGCCTCTTGATGAAAGTGAAAGAGGAGAGTGAAAAAGTTGGCTTAAAACTCAACATTCAGAAAACTACGATCATGACATCTGGTCCCATCACTTCATGGCAAACAGATGGGGAAACAGTGGAAACAGTGGCAGACTTTATCCAAAATCACTGCAGATGGTGACTGCAGCCATGAAATTAAAAGATGCTTGCTCCTTGGAAGAAAACCTATGAGCAACCTAGACAGCATATTAAAAAGCAAGGACATTCCTTGGCCACCAAAGTAATCTAGTCAAAGTCCATCTAGTCAAAGCTATGGTTTTTCCAGTAGTCACGTATGGATGTGAGAGTTGGACTATAAAGAAAGCTGAGCACCAAAGAACTGATGCTTTTTGAATTGTTGTGTTGGAGAAGACTCTTGAGAGTCCCTTGGACTGCAAGGATATTAAACCAGTCAATCCTCAAGAAAATCAGTCGTGAATATTCATTGGAAGGACTGATGCTGAAGCTAAAGCTCCAATACTTTGGCCACCTGATGCGAAGAACTGACTCACTGGAAAAGACCCTGATGCTGGGAAAGACTGAAGGTGAGAGGAGAAGGGGACGACATCACCGACTTGATGGACATGAGTTTGAGTAAGCTCTGGGAGTTGGTGATGGACAGGAAAGTCTGGTGTGCTGCAGTCCATGGGGTCACAAAGAGTCGGACACGACTGAGTGACTGAACTGAACCAATGGAAGAAACCAACACGACATTGTAAAGCAATTATCCTCCAATAAATAACGAAAGGGCCTTCTCCTTGAGGCCTGAGATCATGACAGGATAACGGATGAGGGACAGCCCATCTGCAGCGTCCCTGGGTGCCCAGTCTGTGATGCAGAGAGAGGAGGCAAGAAACATCTCCTCTTCCCTCTAATGCAAACTGTTGTCCATTGTCCCTGAAGGACGGAGTTCGCCTTTCCAGCCATCTGGGTACTGCTTACATTTTTAGTGAGCAGGGCCTCATTCAATGAGATGACACCGAGAGAAGAGCTGAAGCTAAAGAGGAATCCATGCACACAGGGCTCCCCGAGCGAGTAGATGAGTGGGTCAGACGGTAGGTGGTTAGAGCCTTTGGCAGTGGAGGGGTCTGCTGGGCCTGGGTTTCAGTCCCAGGTCGGACACCAGCCAGTTAGGTGTGCATGTAACCTGCAGTGAGTTTATGAACCCGCTCACAGATTCAAGTCTATGAAACTAGGATAAGAACTCCTTTCAAAGGGTCAAAGTTAAAAATTAATGACCAAATGTTTCTAAGATACTTGGCACAGTTCCTGGCATATAGCGCTCCATCAGGAAATGGCGACTATACCTGTTTTTAGTATTTTCTAATAAAATTTGTATTCGTTTTCCATTGTTGCTGTAATAAATTATAACAAACTTGGGGGGTTAAAAAAATATGTACTATCTTACAGTTTTTCATCTGAATTGAGTGCCAAGGAATGAACTCACACAGCAGAGCTAAGGTCAATTCTGGAGACTTCAGGGAGCATCTGTTCCTTTGCCTTCTCTATAGAGGCCACCCCACCTGAGTTCTTTGATTGTGGTCCCTTCCCTCATCTTCAAAGCTAACCACGGCAGACGGTGCCCTTTCACATCTCATCAGTCTGCCCTCCTCTCCTGCCTCTTCCACGTTTAAGGACCTGTGATTACACTGGGCCAACCTGGATAACCCAGGGCAATCCATCTAAACGTCAGCTGATAAGCAACCTTACTGGGCTTCCCGAATGGCTCAGTGGTAAAGAATCCACCTGCAATGCAAGACACACGAGTTCTATCTCTGGGTCGGGAAGATCCCCTGGAGGAGGAACTGGCAACTCACTCTTGTATTCTTGCCTGGAGAATCCTATGGACAGAGGAGCCTGGCAGGCTACAGTCCATGGGGTCACACAAAGTCAGACATGACTGAGCATGCATGAAGCAAACTTACTCCCTTGGCCACAAGTTACAACATATTCACAAAGGCTGGGATTAGCTCATGCGTTTCTCTGGAGGGGCTGTTTTTCTCCCTATCCCAGGCTTGAAAGGGCAGACAATGAGAGAAGTTCCCCTCTGTGCTCCCTCCAGTCTGCATATCCCAGCAGGGGCGATGCCTAAGAAATAGCTCACCTCACATGGTGAGGGCACCTATCAATTCCAGCTGCTGGTTGGGAAGCTCTGTCCTGGATTCAGCTCCTCTCTCCAAGTCGGGCCAGAATCTGTGAATGCACTGCTGGGTGCCAGGAGGCCAAGCTGTCCCACACAAATCACAAAGCCAAGCAGTGTCCTGGGCTTGAAGATCTTGCGACACTCCCGGTGAGGGAGGGGGGCCTGGCTTGGCAGGCTGGTCAGATACCAGGTTGCATAGTTACATCCTCACACTGCAGGACTCCCTGTTCAAGCTGAAGCTGAGATGGGTCTGAGCACTGAGGCCCGGGTCCCAAATGCACAGTCAAGTTGTACAATGACTGAAGCCCAGCTGAAAAGCCATCTCCATACTAAACTGTACAGAATTTGGAGGGCAAAGAAAACCTTGTAATTTAACAAGAAAAAACAAACAAACAGTTTCTCCTTTATGTTTGGTGATGTCAGAGGGCAATTTTCATTTTTGTTCAAGTCTCAGGCTGATGTTTTACCATGTGGCATTAGTTTTTTTTTTTTCTTTCTATTTTTCTTACTACCTAAATCGTAGCTCAGCCAGTCAAGAATCCACCTGCAATGCAGGAGACCTGGGTTCAACTCCTGGGTCAGGAAGATTCACAAGAGAAGAAAATGACAACCCACTCCAATACTCTTGCCTGGAAAATCCCACGGACAGAGAAACCTGGCAGGCTACAGTCCGTGGGGTCACAAGAGTTGGACATGACTTAGCAACTAAACCAAAGTAACAAAAGCAACTGATGTTTTAAGGGTTGAGAAGAAAGTTGTCAATAACTGCAAAGTCTTGCTCGGGATCCACGTGCACAGGAGTCTGGCTACTGTCCTCCACATGCTCCCAGTGACAGGTACGTGACCTTGGGGGGAGCACCTAACGGCCTCAGCCCACTGCACACTACAGAACCTTGCATGCAGGAAAGGGCCACAGCGTGCTTTCAAGGGACAGAGAAAGGGACCTGAGAGTGGAAGCTTTCCCAGAGCTGAGCTTTAAACTTTGAAAGCACTCAACCTGCTGAAGTTCAAGAAGTTTCCATGGGTTCCCAGGAGACAGCAGTGCCTGCAACCGGCCGAAGTTCCACAAACCCTGCGACTGTGAGCTCAGCCCCTGGGACCTCCTTGTCGTATCCCCTCCTCCTCCCAGCCTGCTAGTCCACAGACCTCCATGTCACAGCTCTCTTTACGTGTCTGTCATCTGGGGCCAAGAGCATGTAATAAGCCACCTCCGTTTGTCCCTTTTGATCCTTCCTTCAGAGCCGGCTGGCTATAGTTTGCTGAAAGTCGCCCAGATAACTATCAGGTAAAAACGAGAGCCCACGGGTGGCAATCCTAAAGAGCGACAGGAGATCAAGGGCAGGCTTGGCATCTTGAATTTACGATCGTCATTTATTATTTCTCAGAAGCCGGCTGGTGACATACGAGACTCACCAGCAGACATGGTCTCTGTCTCCCAGGCTCCAAAGGCACACATTCCTATCAGTTACTTTTAATAATCCTGAAGATACCCCAGCCACATCCTGCCGCCAACAGCCTTAGCCTGCCTGGTGAGTGGGTGGGTGGGTGTCCTTCAGGGCCTCCCTGGGAGACCTGTCCTCTGGGGTTGAAGGGCCAAGGTCAGTGATGTTCCTGCTTGCAAGTGATGGCACAGTGGGCTTGCCATCCCTTTGCTGAGGTCTCATCAGAAGTCATCTCTCAGTTCGTTTCCTATTTCTTTTGTAGAACTCATGTAATTTACTGCTTGTGTGTGAATCCTTAAGGACTGGGCTTTTTATTTAAAAAAAAAAACCAAAATTCATGGAAGTATCTTAGCTCTTTTTTCAGGTTAGAAGGGAATACTTCTGGAAAGGTTCTTTGCATTCTTCTTTTTTTTTTGACTTGTCTAAATTACTTAAACAACATATTTCTAGTTACAGGGATAGGAACAGAATTACCTAGCCTGCAGCCATGTGCATAGTACTTTTTATTTTTTAATATATCTGCACACCATCTGTGATATTATTCCTTGATATTTTACATTAAATTGTTCCAAGTGCACACTATCCTGACCCTAAGAAATGTGTGTAAAATCGTGAGTTTGAGATGCTAGTTGCAAGCATTTTTTTTTTTAAATTAAAATGTAATTGTTAAAAAGAAGTATTTCCCTACCATCTAAAATTATTTCTGTACCAATAATGTTAGCCTTGAACTTTGTGGAATACTCATTTAGTACATAGTTTTGGGAAGATTTACAAGAACAGGGCCTCCCAGGTGGCACTAATGGTAAAGAACCCATCTGCCAATGCAAGAGACCTAAGAGACTCGGGTTAGATCCCTGGGTTGGGAAGATCTCCCGGAGGAGGGCATGGCAACCCACTCCACTATCTTGCCTGGAGAATCCCATGGATAAGGAGCCCGGCAGGCTACAGTCCATAGGGTCACAAGGAGTTGGACATTACTGAAGCGACTTAGTATGCACGCTTACATGAAGAACTTGAAAGAAACCAATCTAGTACTATTTCAACTGAGCCAAAGATAAAGCATTATTATGGCCTGTTTACACTAACTTTGAAAAAAGTAATTTAACTATCTAAGAATAATATAGGCGCTTCCCTGGTGGTCCAGGGGTTAAGAATCCGCCTGTCCACACAGGGGACACAGACTCGATCTCTGGTCCAGGAAGATCCCACATGCTGCAGGGCAACTAAGCCACGCGCCACAACTATTGAAGCCCACATGATCTAGAGCCTTGCGCTCTACAACAAGAGAAGCCCACCACAGTGAAGCCCACGCATCCCAACTACAGAATGGTCCCTACTCATTGCAACCAGAGAAAACCTGTGTGCAGCAAGGAAGACCCAGCCCAGCCAAAAATAAATAAATAAAAACAATAAATAAATGATACTGTAGTATTTAAAAAAAAGAGTAATACAGAATATCTCACTGCTAACAGGTCCAAACTTACATAAAATAGAAGATTTATGAGCATTATTAAATCTTTTTTTTTTTAAATCCACCTGAATTCTTTCTTTAAAAGTTGGCTTATTATCCGTTTAATAATAATAATCATTCATTATCTTAAATGATCACATCTGAGCAATTCCAGTTTGGGGAAAACCATAAGACACTGCTGTCTGTATTGTTAACAGTGGGGACTGAGCTGGAACAACAAAACAAATGCCACCTATCTTTCCAGCCCAAACCCAAATCTTCCACCTCCAAAAGCAAAAGCAAGCTCAGCTGTGATCTATAATCATTCCATTAACCCTGCACTGAAGCATTAAATTAAACTGCCTAGTGCAGACACTGCTTTTGCTACAAGGGGAAATGTACCTTGTAAGGCCATCACTTTATGCTAATAGATTTACTGAGCAATTCCATGTTTACAAGAGAATACCAATAAAATAATTTAGCAAGTTGTGAATGCTCCAATGGGGGTGTTACAACTGATTTTTCTTTTGCTGATATTTACTCTAAAGATTTTGGTCATAGAGAATTTTAGCCTTAGAGTAGTTCTCAAATGGTTTGTATTTCTAGAGAAGTTTTAAACCAATATTTTACATAAGATCACAGGAGAAAAGCTAACTTGAATTGGCACCGTAGTGGTAAGTCTTTAGTCCTCTCTGGTATAAATCACTACCTTGGAGGCGGAGGAGACTCTGAGAAGGACACGGTTAAGTTGGTAGTTGAGCCTAGGCTTTGGGCAGGTGCCAAGTTCCTGACAGCTAATTCAGCATTCTTCACACCAGCCCAAGCCTTCAAGCCTTCCCCAAGAGAAGGTGAAGATTCCTTTTCAGCAAATTCCATTTCCGGGGGAAACTTCAGAGTCTGTCTCTTTAATAAAGATGCCCTATTTCTCTGAAGCCAGGGAACTACAGAAGTCATCTCAGTCTGTTAGAAACTATGTCCTGCTAAGAGAAATGCAAGAAGCTGGTTTGGTGCAACAAATATTTGGCCTTCTGACACATGAGACTTCGCCTCCAAAAAGAACAGAGTGATTTCAAACTGCTCACATCAAAATTCCATGTTCTGTCTCATCAACCCAGATGTGGCAAGAGGTCGAGTATGCCAGAAAAAATTCTTCAACAATCAGATCATTAAAGGGTATTGAAATCCATAAATACAGCACATCAGAGCTGGAAGAAATCTTAGAAACCATAGAGCCCAAACCCCTTCCTTAAGAGATAGTTCATGGTCACAGAATCTGCTTGTGTCAAAGCCTAGAAACTTGTAGGCCAAATATTCTTCTTTATTATAGAGTTTTCTGAAGCTCTTCTTTGTCTCTGAAGCAATGGAGACTGGTCAAGCCCAATCATGACAACTACTCAGCATGCAGTGTATAAACTACATGGTTAAGCCCTGCTTCTTATCACCAGGCAACAGAGAGTTATGGGGAAGCCTGCTCAGCCATGGCCAGGGGAGCTCTCTTCTGCACACAGACCTTCTGTGCATCACCAGGGACTCTGTTCCTTCCAAGATGCAATACCTAGAAAGCTGGCTAATGGAGGAAGCAGAGCAGATCCCCAGGGCCTGCTGAACTGATAAAGATGCAGTAGCAACAGTAAAACAAAAACCCTCCCAGCCTGAACTCCCTGGGTTCTTGCTGTCACAACCAGCATCCGCCACCTAGAGGCAGGATGCAAGAGCGGGTCAGGAGCCCTCTCCCACCTGCTGGGCCAGCTCCTAACCTCAGGCCTGGCTTCAAGGCCTCCTAGCCTCTGGTGGGTTAAAGCAGCACACATTGGCTCTCACTGTGATCACCCTCGTTTCTCAGGCCCCACTGGAGTCACCTCCAATCTGGGCCACCCCAAGTGGAGCAGGCTTACCTGTCAGCATCTCCAAGGCCCAGGGAGGTGTTTCTTTGCAGGGTCTCCCGCACCACAGCCATCCCATCAGGGAGCCGGTTCAGGCGGCGGGTGTAGAGGCCAAGTCCACCATCGGTCATGTACCTTTGAAAGGAGAAAGGGATGATGCAAATATCTGGTTAAGGGCAAGTCATGGACCATCTTGCCATTCATATCCAGAAGCCCTGCATGGCCATCCTGTGCCCTAAGATGGAAGGAAGCAAGGCTTTCCTGAGTTTATGTCACTGATCACAGCCTAGAGATAACTCAGCTGATTCAACCCAAAGGATCACCAGTTTGTTAGCAAAAATAAAACTCAGATTAATTAACCCAAACTCACAGGGATCTATGGAGCAGAAGGGAACTAGTGAAAAAATTAACTGTCAGATGCATTCATGACATTCTTTTTAATGTCAGCAATTATACAAGCAGGTGTTTTACCTAAGTACTATGAAGGGAACTGACAAGTCACTGGCAAATCATAGGGGAAAATATTACAGAACAGCGCAGGGGAAAAACTAGGCAAGATTTCAAGAAGGATGGTAAGAAAAGATGGAGAATACAAGAGCCAGCTTTGTCATCATGGGCAAGTCCTGGATTTTTTATCTAAACTCTGTGAATATCACAGTCTTCCTGCATCACCAGATGGGCATGGGAATTAGTGAGATAAGGAGTATCAAAGTGCTTTATAATTTGTATAAGATCACGTAAACAGAAGATGTTATTAAGATAGTGATTATCTTAAAGTATGTGCAATGGTAAATTTCACCTTTGATACTGATGTTTTGGGGGGTGTCCCAAGCTCTCTGAATAACAGTAATGTTAATTATCTAAACTTCAAATTGATGCCACAGAGCTATCTTCCTATGAAATCAGTGTTGTCATGGGAAGGGAAGACCCCTGAGACTTTCTGTATAGATAGCTGATTATCCACCAATCAGATCAGCTCCTGAAAGATTAGTTACCAGTAGCAAGTAGTTTGGCTTCCCAGGTGGTAAAGAATCTGCCTACAGGAGATGAAGGAGACATGGGTTCGATCCCTGGGTCAGGAAGATCCTCTGGAAGAGGAAATGGCAAGCCGTTCCAGCATTTTTGTCTGGGAAATCCCATAGACAGAGGAGCCTGGTGGGCTACAGTCCATGGGGTCTCAAAAAATCAGACATGACTGAGAGGCTGAGCACGCACACACGAGGAAGTACTTCAGGTCCAAAGCAGCTTTACTCATCCACGCTGGTTACTCCTAGACACCCCTCAGAGGAGACTGCTTGTGCCATTATGCCCATCTCCAGAGGAAAATGAAAAGCAAAACTTGAACAGAGCCAGAAATCAAACTCAGAGCCCTTTAATTTCCCCCTGGGCCCCATCAGACTTGCAGTGCATCCGAAAATGCACGTGATTTACTTTTCAAGCCCAATAACAGGGCATGAGAAGCCCAATGAATGAGTAATTATTTTGCTGCAACAGTCAGCTGAGCTATCAGTACATCATGGAATGTTTCACTGCCTTTGGTATCTTGGCTTTAGAATATATGGGGAGATCCTGAGGGTTCTCAATACTTGAGATTCTTCTATGTCTAGTTTAGGAACTTCTTGGAATATATTATTAGAAAAATGGACTTATAGGATGCTGTGGAAGTTTTCCAGAACCAGTAGGGTCATAGAAGAAAGTTCTCACGGGAGCCGTCTTGGGTGAGGCACTTCTGCTGTGGGTCAAGAGAACTCTTCCTCAGGGCAGCCTCCGGGATACCACATCTGAACTGACTTCTCTGGTGGCCCCTTTCACCCCCTATTTGTGACATTAATGATCACAAAGCCAACATAATGGAATATCTGTTGAAATCAGTCAAACCAATTGTTTGTGGTTGAATTGTACACTTTAAAACGATGAATTTTAGGGACTTGTGGTGGTCTAGTGGATAAGAATCCACTTGCCAATGCAGGGGACCCAGGTTTGATCCCTGCTCTGGGAAGATCTCCTATGCCGAGGTACAACTACTGAGCCTGCACTCTACAGCCCATGCTCTGTGACAAAAGAAGCCACCACAATAAATGAGCAGCCTGCACACCACAAATAGAGAGCCATTCTCCCTCGCCGTAACTAGAGAAAACCCATGCGCAGCAAAAAAGACCCAGTGCAGCCAAGAATAAATAAACAAAAATTTTAAAAATTAAAAAATAAAATAAAAAGAATTTTATGGTATTTGACTTAGGCCTCAATAAAGAAAAAAGAAAAAGCAAAAAAATTCCAGCCATCATAGCTATAGTTAAATAATTATTTGTGTAATGACTTTAAAATTTTTTATTTATTTATTTTTGGCTGTGCTGGGTCTTTGCGACTGCAAGGGTTTTTCTCTAGTTGCCGTGTGAGGGCTTTCTCATTGCGGTGGCTTCTCTTGTTGCAGAGAGCAGGCTCTGGGCATTGAGGCTTCAGTAGTTGTGGTATATGGGTTTAGTTACTCCACAGAATGTGAGATCTTCCAGGATCAGGGATTGAACATGTATCTCCTGCATTGGCAGGCAGATTCTTTCCCACCGAGCCACCAGGAAAACCCTGTGAAATGACTTTTTGATTCTTGGTTCCCACACTAGATAGCAAGCTCTTTGAGAAGGGACTATTTTATTTTGTTCAAATCTATATTCCACATCCTAACACATACTAAGCGCTTAACAAGTATTGTTTTTGTTAAAGAAATCCAAGGACACAGTCATAGGGTGAAGTTTAGCAAAAACATTTTGGGAGGAAACCAATTACAGGTTTTTCTTCCTCTTAAATGTCAGAAAATTTGACATCTAAGTCATATGGCAATTAAACTATCTATCTGCCAGTCAGGGGATTCCCACGCAGCACTAGTGGTAAAGAACCTGCCTGCCAATGTAGGAGATGTGGGTTCGATCCCTGGGTCAGAAAGATCCCTGGGTCAGGAAGATCCCCTAGAGGAGGAAGTGGCAACCACTCCAGTTTTCTTGCCTGGAAAATTCCATGGACAGAAGAGCCTGATGGGCTAAAGTCCATGGTGCCACAAAAGTTCAGACATAACTGAGCACCAGTCAGTCAACCCATCTGTTCATCCAGCCAGCCACTCACCCAGGATCCAGCGGTGAGCTCCATGTATACATCCTACAATTAGCATAAGGAGGAAGAAAAGGACCTACACCAAAATGCAGTAACTCTGCCAGAGGCTAGACTTTCTAGATCAAATATCCTTGCAAGGAGATTTCAGTGGAAGCTGTTCAAAATACTATCTACTGCACCATTAAGCAAGGCAGTTAATTTCGATTTTAGCAAAGCCTGCTCAGCCACAGAGATAAACAAAAATTTTTCAACTGGGGAGATCTTGTCAAAGGACAAACAAACTAATTAAAGCATTCATTTCCCTGCTGGATTTTTTTTTACTGCTGGTGAAACAACACACACGGTTGGGCAATTACATGTACCTGGGCATGTAGATGGAGGCCCACACATATACAGCCCTGGCTTTCTGTGAAGGCCAAGAGTAGAGTTTGGTGAGCTTCCAGAGCTGGAATGCTGAGATGTGCTGCTGCCTCCAGCCTGGTATTGCCAGGTGCAAGGTGTCAAAAACTGACCACTGATGAAGGTGGGGGGCCTTGGAGAGATGTGACTATGTGACTGGATAGGCTAACTCAGCTTGTCAACTGCTACTGGGAATTCTGATCTTGTTCAGGCAGAGAGATGGGGTGATGGTGGAGGAGTCAAGGATGAATCAGGAGGAAGTGGTTAAGGAAAAGAGGGAACATACCTCTTCCTCCATAGGTTTGTAAAAATGCATTAAATCATAATTTTTAAAATAATATTCAAAATAAATTCTATGTCCTCTCACTGCAAGACAGTATAGCACTGTCACTTGAACTAGCCTCACACTCAAGAACTTATATTTCTTATTTCTATAATTATTATTCCACCAAATACAGTATAAAAAACCCTGAATATATCTTTAAATAACTCTTCTGGTCTCAATGAAAAATACACATACTTTGGTTCAACCCAAATTTCATAGGAATTGGCTACTGAATACATTATATAGACGTTCATCTGTTCAGTTTAAGGAAGCATAATTTAGAGATGAAGCAGTCACTGGTGTCACTTCTGCTCACCTTGAGCAGAAGGGTGAAAAGGTTTGTAGTCCTGAAGGCTCAGGAGGCTGGGTGGGATGGCTGGCTCCCATCTTGCGAGCTTTATCAGAGGTTTGCATTGGGTGGAGACGCAATGACTTGTCTGAGGTCACAAGGAAAGGAACCAGCTGATTTAGGGACCAAATCCCTGAGCACCAGGGCCGCACTTTCCTTCTCCTTGGGGAAATAAATCATTAGTGATGGAGCCTAATGAGGTGCTGGTAACATCCAAATGTTTGCTTGCTGGGGTCCTGGCTAAGCCACCAAGCACCTGCACAATTTCAACACTATCCTCCACCTTCCGCTGCTTCCCCATAGGCCCCTGGATGGAGAGCAGGAGCCTCTGTTAAAGACCCAGTGTGTCTGGGGGTGTTTTTCTTGCTTTTCAAGGCTGGGGTGGCTCATAAGCATCAGAGCTAGGAGCATGGCTGTGCCATCAGTGAGTCCTGGGTTCAGTCTCCCAGCCTCATGCTAGCTGAGGGCCCTTGTGTGCATCGTTGTTAGCAAGTACTAAGGGTTACTGATGCTGGCCGGATGCTGTGCTAAGTGCCTCACAGCAATCTTGACATCTTCAAGAGTCTTATCAAGTGTTACTTTTATCTCTATTTTTTAGATGAAGACAATGGAACAGGTCAAGATCACTGTGCAGGTAGATGTGTTCCAATTCCAGCTTTGTCACTTTTCGGGGCGGGTAATTTCCCCAAGTTTCAGCTTCCTCATCTGCAGGATAGTTGAAACTGCTGATTAATCTCATAGGGCCAAGGTGAGTTGACTGAGACATTATAATGCCCAGGGTCTGCTACCTCAGGAGCCCTTTAGGAGATCAACCCTGAATATCCATTGGAAGGACTGATGCTGAAGCTAAAGCTCTGATACTCTGACCACCTGATGCAAAGAACCAACTCAGTGGAAAAGACCCTGATGCTGGGAAAGAGGGAAGGCAGGGGGAGAAGGGGGGTGACAAAGGATGAGATGGTTGGATGGCATCACCGATTCAATGGACATGAATTTGAGCAAACTCCAGGAGATGGTGAAGGACAGGGAAGCCTGGAGTGCTACAGTTCATGGGGCTGCAAAGAGTTGGACATGACTTAGTGACTGAACAACAGCTGTTTCTATAAATAGCAGTGCTGGCCTGTATCATTGAGTAGTGACACTGCAGTCCCTCCTCCCCTTCCAATTCCACAAATATGGTGTACCAGGCTCTATGCCAGGCTGGGATTACACCGATCTCATTCCTGCCCTGCCCTGGTGAAGCTCAAAACTGACAAGGCTCTCAGACATGTAAGTAGGCAGCTCTCCTACCCCAGGATGAATGGCAGGAGATGTACGGTTCAGACAGATGTACAAGAGGCTCTGCACATACAGGGGACGGAGGTCACAGAGGGATGCTATTTAAGTTGGCCTTTGAAGGGTGCACAGGAGTTTGCCAGTCAAAGGCGGAGGATCCATCTAGGCACACAGAAGACACGTACAAAAGCTGGGAGGAAGGTAAGAGGATGGGAAGTAGTTCATTGTGGCCAGAACAGCAGGAACAGACAGGAGCTGGGCTGCAGGGGGACTGGGGCCCACTCGGGAAGGGCTTGGAGGCCAGGAGGGGCTGAGACCTTTGTCTGGAAGCTGGTAAGCTATGAAGGTAGTAAGCCCACAAATAACAGGTTCAGGCTTTATTTGAAAGAGAACACTGACTTTTCGATACCTCCACCATTCAACACTCTATTTTTGGTGAGCAATGTCTCACTGATATTTCAGCCTGTAGATTTTCCAGAACTGGTCTGGATCCCATCTGAGGCACCCCAGACCTTCAGGGAATGATCAGACTTGCAGAGTAGACCTCACCATCCCTCAAACTAAAGGAGACCTGTGAAGGCAAGACGCCTAGGACAAGGAACTTTCTCAACAGAAGAGGTGCATCCTGAGTAACTGACGGGAGCTATGAAAAAGCTCTGGAACCTCATAGCACCTGTTGGAACAAATATGCTAGGTTCTGAGTCCAGCGTTGTCGACAGATCTCGTCTCCTTGAAATGTGCGTAGTGAGGCACCAATGTCAAACAAGTGAAACTGGCATGAGTCACCTTCAGAAGGGGGGACAGAGGACCCCTCGATCCTGAAGTTCCCAACATGGAGCATAAGAACACAAAGTGGCTCTCAATAATTACAAAGGAAATCACTTTTTGTCAAGAATTGGGGGAGGTAAGAGAAGGGAAGGGAAAGCAATTTGTACAGTGACAGAGTCCAGTGTATTCCTATTAGAGCACAACATAAAAAAATGAAAAACTTGCAGATGCAAAAAATGAAAGCAATACAAACAGGAAAAAAAAATTAAGCCTAAGTGATTACTTTTCTTCAAAGACATGGCAGCATGTCTGTGTTTTTTGGACACACTTTCGGTTGAAATGTGAACACAGCAAAGAAAAATGGAATAAAAGAATTGCATACATAAAAGCTATTCCCTGCCAACATCAATATAAATATATGAACACATATATCAACACACACTTTGTTGTATAAGGTTAAAAAAAATGAGGTGGGCTGCTGAAAAGTCCTTGCATTTGAATTTCAGCAGCAGCCAAGTCCTCAAATAACCAATGCTTTCACAGTGCTCTTCACTCCATGACAATAGGCCTGACATTTATATTTGAAGTTTATTAGGATGTAAATTGAGTTTCCAGACAAACCTGTAAAAGGATCTCTTTAGTTTAGAGCCTCTTAGAAGTGCGATGAATAAACTCCACTCTGGGTCATAGAAGGACAAACCAACAAGTGAGTCTAACAAAGCTGCCCAAATCCTTTTGAAGAAAGTCGATCTTAGTGACAGAAAACAACCTGCTACGTTTAGCTTAAGCGGAGAGGACACATTTGAAATGCAAAAATATGGTTGGGGAAAAAAACAGATTTAAAAAATTTTTCCGTGTTCTTTTTGGGAGACTTATGAGAGTTCAGTTTTCCTCTCGAGCAAAATAAGAAGAAGAATGAAGTACTAAAATTTAGGCACTTAAAATTTTACTATGGGAACCACTTTGCCCTCAGGTTTTAGGCATAAAAGCTGAGACAAATATCACACATTTCATTTACCAAGCCATCCCCTGCTGCCTCCACCTTCAATGACAAGAAACATATCACAGAGCAATTCTCAGATCTTACCCACTACACAGCTTTAACACAAAAACCAAATAAAGGTGAATCCTAATCAAAGAACATGGTGTTGCTGCTTCTCTATCGTGTCTGCGTGTGTGTGTTCGTGTGTGTGTATGTGTGTGTGAGTGAGTGTTAGTTGCTCAGCTGTATCTGACTCTTTGCAACCCCACAGACTGTAGCCCTCCAGGCTCCTCTGTCCATGGGATTCTCCAGGTAAGAATACTGGAGTGGCTTGCCATTCCCTTCTCCAGGGGATCTTCCTAACCCAGGGATAGAACCCAGGTCTCTGGCGTTGCAGGCAGATCCTTTACCATCTGAACCAACAGGAAGCCCTATCATGGATCATCCCAAACTGACATGCAATGAAACAAAACCCCCAGCAGCCTCTGGAGAGAAAGTCTAAGGTTCGAGTGTCTTTCTTGGTTAGGTTTCCCTGCAATAAGAAGACTTGATGCATAAATAATCCAGACAGGCAACACGAATAATCAAGAAACATTTCTATGGTGTTCATGTCTTTTGGGAGACTCCTCCAACAATCCTGCTGGCAAAGGGAAAGGAGGAGGGGCAGATCCACAGGACCAGTTTCCTACCTGTCTGCCCAGCGCAGGGATGGGGCACCGCCTCCCACTGTGCTAGGACGGCTGCTTCTCCAGGAAATCCCCAAGCTGGTATCTTGTACTTTTAAGGAGGATCTGAGACTTCAGTTTTCTTCTCTAGCAGAATCTGCCATTATTTCACTCACTCCTAGAGCACCCACCTTGGCTTAGAGCCATGGCAGATAGATGTCACTTTCACTGCAGGAAAGTTCCTTCAATGGCTAGGAGCCACTGACCTGGAGCATCCACAGCTCCAGGGGCACCCGCTCCTTCCATGGCTCATCTGGATCTCACTCCATCTTACCGAGTCAGTCCTGGCTGCGAAGCGAGCCAGAAGTCCAGGCTCAATTCTCTGACCCTGTGCGGCAGGAAAGCGAGCCTGTGACAGAAGTGAGCCAGCCTCAGGAGGTCTGAAGCCTACCCTGGCTACTTACTCACCAGAGCACACCTCTCTGGGGAGTGCTGCCAAGATGTTGCTAAGCTAGTCAGACAAGAGCTCAATCCTGGCAGGCCACGGGGACAGAGGTAAGAGCAGGAAAAGGCAGGCCTGAGAGAAGGAGGAGTCACAGGATCCCAGGGGGCCCCGTTAAGTGTCACTGGGGGAAAGTGACGTCATAGAGTTTATTTCCAAAAGCCAAGTGCTACGAAGCTGCTTGAAGACAGAAGAAGGCACGCTGCGGGGGGTCATGCCACAAACATCAATACCTGCCCCACCCTCTACCTACCACCGAACCAGCAGCTTCAGCATCACTTGGCAGCTTACTAGAACTGTGGTACCCTGGTCCTCCTGAATCAGACTCTGCAGTTCAACAAGTACCCTAGGAGGGTCTAATGTGCATGAAAGAATGGAAAGCCACGACCTCAGGCAATGGTGAAAACAAAAATGCTCCTTTCATGTCACTTGTAAATCCCGGGTGTAGGCAGGTATTACAGTACACACAGTATTTCAGTGAGAAAGCACGTATAGGTTTAAAAAACAGATACAACGTCTGACAGCGGAACACGCTCTTTTTTGACACAACCAAAAACAGTCTAGAGATCATTATCCAAAGCAGAAATTTCTACATCTTCTTGAGTCGTGGATTCCTTAGAGAAACCGGTGAAAGCCATGGAGGTCAACCTCACATATGTACACAATGAGTTTCAAATTCTAGTTAATTCACAGACCACCACCCATACCCACCCCAACCTGGTCCCACATTAGTGGACCCTCTGCGGAGTTAGGACAGAAGTGGATCCTGGCTGGGTCTGTCCCTTCAACATACATAGTTTACAAATAGCAAAGTGTTTGTTTGTTTTTGCTGTAAATGGACAGCATGTAAGTGGCACATGGCATTGCTATAACTCACAAGTCACCTTGAACTTTAGCATACAGACTTGAGTTTATCACTGCTGTGGGTTTGGGCTTGCCCCCACCAAACTTCCAGCAAAGAAGAAACTGAGCAAGTGGTAAAATTCCTGTGTGGTGATGAAATACGCTGTTATGGTTCTTGCATCTTCTGCAAAATGCAACGTGGATTTTCACAAGCTTAACGAAATTCCATCCAGCGTTGATTGCCAGAGCATTTTGGTTTAACTTACCTAAGGATCTATACATATATTTTTAAGAACCTGTAACTGTACTAATAAAATATATAATCACACAGAAAGCCCAGGATTACAACAATTAACCCTTATTTATCATTCCTATTGAAATAAATTTTTGTTGTTTAGTCGTTAAGTCATGTCTGACCCCATGGACTGTAACCACCAGGCTCCTCTGTCCAAGGGATTTCCCAGGCAAGAATACTGGAGTGGGTTGCCATTTCCTTCTCCAAGGGATCTCTCTGACCCAGGGATCAAACCCATGTCTCTTGCACTGGCAGGCAGATTCTTTACAACTGAGCCACTAGGGAAGCCCATTGAAATAAATACACACACATAAATTTTTCATTACAACCTGTAACTATGCTTGTTTAAAATGGGGGTTGGCAGGGCACCCTACTGAAGAAAGGCTGCATGCGTTGGAAATTCGACAGTCCCCGTGTCTGGAATTCGGTCTGGCCTGAATTCTCTTCATTGTGGTTCAACTGTCACTGTGGGATTGGCGCAAGTATTTCCAGCACGAGCAGGAAGCTTTTTGTCCACCTACTGAAAGATGAAACACATTCTAGCACACAGGAGACAGCTCTCTAGACAAAGCCCCTTTAAGCTCTTTCTTGGAACGAAACAGATGGTGAAAGGAGGCTGACTGATATCCAGGAATTCTCAAACCTGAGAACACACCCAAATCATCTGGGGAACCTGAGAAAAATGCACTTCAAGGCCCCAGCTTCACAGATGCAGAATGCCATCACTGGGGCCCAAACTCTGCATTTTTAATAGACCTTATATTTTAAGAGCATTTTGAGGTTTAAAGAGAAATTTCACAGAGGAGAATACAGAGTTCCATTAAACTCCTTCCCCAGTACCACCAGTTTCCCCTAACATCTTGTATCAATGTGGTACATTTATTAAAACTGATGAACTAATACTGACACATTATTATTTGATATTAACAACTAACATTATTAATTATTATCAATCATATCAATATATTATTAACCAAAGTCCATAGTTTACATAAGGGTTCACTGTGCTCTAAGGGTTCTGACAAATGCATAATGATATGTATCCATCATCACAGTCTCATACAGATAATGTTTTATTGCCTTAAAGATGTCCTGTCTCCCCTATTCATTCCTTCCCCCAAACCTGCATTTTTAACAAATATGTAAGTAAATTTCTCTCCCTCCCTTCATCCCTCCTTTTCTCCCTTCCTTCCTTCCATACTTCCTTTCTTTCTCTGTTCAATAATCTTCCTGTAGTCAGGATCAAGCTTTCAGAAATGCTGCCTTAAATCTGGAGCCAAGGATGGAGGAACTGTGAGCTAGATTGACCTCAGTTTCCCTATAAGTTCAAGAGTCACCAAAACGTGACTATAGTGTCACTGTAACTTAAATTTCTAATCCTCACAGTAACTAGTCTTGGCCCTGTATATTATGGGAGCAACGTGCATGGTAAGCGTACCCGATTCCTGATTCCTAATGGCCTCTCCCTCTCAGATCGATGCCTGATAAGAGTTTTTAGAACTTTAATGCCCTTCTAAAATATTATCACTTGGTTGTGGACTTGCAGGCCTAAGTCCAACTGTGGAAGCCCAGACTGGGAAGGGACAGGAGAAAACACAGAGGACCGGGGCCATCTGTGGAAGGCTTAGCAGGGGCATCATAACTAGATGCCCTTACCCTGAAACAGCCTTCTGCTTGGTCAAGAGAAACTGTCTGTCCTCCCAGGCACTTCTTATGCATTAGGACACGCTTGCCAATCTTCTGGATGCTGCTACACCTTATCATTCCCGTGATTTCTGACATGACTCCCGACCCCTAAAGTTCTCTACAACACAAATTCACTGGTCGCCTTAAGTCGGTAGAATCTGTGCCAGCATTCAGGATTGTGTGTTTTCTTTCCAAAATAACTAGAACTCCCGGCGGTGGGAATCAGACATCCAGATTCTTTTTCCCTTTTGGTTCTTAGTAGACACCCCTTGGTAATAACCAGAGTTACTACCAAACTGGGGAGAAGCCAACTGGCACTTGAGTTTCGTTTTATCCAAGTTTCACTTTGTCTAACCTAGACCTCACCTGAAAGAAATGCCCAGCAATACTGAGAACAGGTGGGGGCTTCCTTGGTGGCTCAGACAGTAAAGAATCTGCCTGCAGTGAGGGAGACCTGGCTTTGATCCCTGGACTGGGAAGATCCCCTGGAGAAGGGAACGGTTACCCACTCTAGTATTCTGACCTGGAGAACTCCATGGACTCTATAGTCCACGGGGTCGCAAAGAGTCGGACACGACTGAGCGACTTTCACTTTCACTGAGAACAGGAGGAGAACCAAGGTAACTAATGTAACTGGGTGGCAAGCTCTTCTGCAGTCTGAGGCATAAAGCAGGCCTGGGGATATCACCCAGCCTCAGCAAAGATTTCTGCAAACAGCTGGGGGGCCGCAGGAAGCACCACACTAGAGCCATATGCAGGCTGCTATCCCAGAGATGGTCTCGCTTTTGAGCCCGTGTCATCTGTTTAATAAACATTTATGCAGCCCCTGCTGAGAGGCTGGCGCTGGCCTGGGTGCTGGGGATACAAGAATCAGATCCACTCCTTGACCCTGAGGGGCTCAGTGTTTGGGTGGGGGAAACAGACGTGCGAATGTTTGCCTGAGCTTCAGCAAGAGCCAGACCAGGGACTGGGGCCAGAAAAGGCTTCTTAGAGGAAGGAACCCTCAAGTGGCAACTTGAGAGATGAGAAGGTATCTGCCAGGAAGCACTGGGTTGGAGCAAGTAAATTAGTTCACACAGACATACATGTGCCAGTACAAAGGATCTAAAATGTATAGTGGGGTCTTCCTTGG
This sequence comes from Moschus berezovskii, assembly GCF_049115385.1. NCBI lineage: Eukaryota > Metazoa > Chordata > Mammalia > Artiodactyla > Moschidae > Moschus > Moschus berezovskii. Next base: position 24,027,286 of record NC_142484.1, on the reverse strand, counting down.
CGGTCCAGTGGTTAAGGATCTGCCTTCCAATGCAGGGGACACAGGTTCCATCCCTGGTTGGGGAATTAAGAGCCCACACGTGGTGGGGCAACTGAGTCCACATGCCAGAACTAGAGAGAATCCACACGCCACAATGGAAGAGAACCCAGGCATGCCGCAAGTAAGAGGCGATTCTGCCAAAAACCAACAAATAAATACAACTGTCTAAAAAGTAAATAAAATGTACAGTGGATTCACTGTGTGGTTTTAGATGATATATTTCTACCAGGTAACATTTTCATTAAGAAACTCATTATTCTGGGCACTCGCTCTAAGTGGAATTCATTAAATATATTTCCAACCACAAAGAAACATGTATATAGGCCTCTGGCCTTCAAACACGGGGATTAAGCCAAAACTGAGTGTCCACAAGGATACTCGAATTACCTGCCACTAAATCCGGCAAGCTCAGTAGACACAACAGCTGACAACACAGGATGCCTGACCCTGTGCACTTTTCCATTTGCCCATGAACACCGGTCACCTTCAGAAACAGAACACAGCCTGGAACGGCGGTTCTCCATGGGAGTGGGCCACAGCTGGGGTGGGGCAGGAGTTTGAAAAAGCATATTTGATGTTATAAATGTACCATTTTAAACAAACAACTACAAAGGCCCAATGTTTTTTTATAAGGTATTGTATAAAGTTTGACAGAATTTTGGTTCATGTGGAACTACTAAAGAGACATTAATTCTCTAAAGACACACCTATTCTTATTGTCACATCCCCTCTCCTCCCGATTCAGAGTGTGATGTCTTTACATTAACAGGTATTAGATTTTTGTTTTTTTTAACATCCAAAAGACACCGAGTTAAAGTTTTGTGAGGAAGGGAACCAGTCATTTTCCTTCTGGAGAGTTCAGACTGAACTATGTAAGCACCAGCCCTCCATATTAAGCGAGGTCATCTAAAAATGCGTTGCACAGTCCCAACAGTAGCCCCGGACACATTCACATGGAGGGAACCACCCTGTGGCTGACAGTACAGAAGGACCCTCCCTGCCCTGAGCCATGGCAGGCAGATCTCATGGCTACCTCTTTGGGGTGCCACCCCTTCCCCCACAACAGCTGCATTGCATAATCCTTTCCTTGGGTAAATCACTTAAACAGGGCATGTGGAAATTCTCAAACACCCTAAAAACAAAACAAAATCCTAAACTGAAAAGGCTTCATGTACAAACTAAGGGCCACTGGGACAAAAAAAAGCCCAGCCTCCATCTGAGCATACCCCAGATAATACCTGAGTCCCTGAGCCACAGAAAAACGCCCTTTTCTACCAAATCTCGTAAAAGTCTGTCCTACTCCAAAATGTGACGTGGGGTCCAACATGGTATAAACTCCAAAAAACAAATGATGTGCTCCTCAATGATTAAAACACCATGCTTGAGTTGCCATATGATTCAGCAGTCCTACTCCTGGGCATTTATCTGGAGAAAACCGTAATTCAAAAAGATACGTGCACCCCTATGTTCACTGCAGCGCTGTTTACAGTAGCCAAGACATGGAAACAACCTAAATGCCCATCAAGAGGGGAAGGGATAAAGAAGACATGGTGCATATATACAACGGGATACTGCTCAGCCATAGAAGAGAGTGAAATGAAGCCATTTACAGCAACACAGATGAAACTAGAGATTATCATACTAAGCAAAGTCAGTCAGAAGGAGAAAGACAAATACCATATGATAACAACTGTATGTGTAATTTAAAATATGACACAAATAAACTTCTCTACAAAACAGAAACAGACTCACAGACACAGAGAACAGACTTCTGGTTGCCAGGGGGGAGGGGCATGGGGGGGGATGGCTTGGTAGTTTGGGGAGAACAGATGCAAACTGTTATATATAGAACGGATAAATGACAGGTTCCCACTGTACAGCACAGGGAACTATATTCCATATCGTGATAAACCATAATGGAAAAGAATTTTTAAAAAACCCTGTGTTCACCTCTACACTGACAGGCAGGGGTCTCATTCCACCATACTCTGCCTTCTCTATCATCTTAGTGTTGCAATATCAGATGTTTTTTTAAAAATCACCTTCCCCACCTCCCACTTAGGATACCAACTTGAAAAGGTTGTACCTCTAAAACTTTAAATGCAACCAGGCATTACGAAGAAAACCAGTAATACACAGTCTTACAGAACGACAGAATATTAGATCAGGAGTGGGGGGAGGTCCCCAAGATTACTTGGTTTGAGGATTTCTCAGACGAGGAACTGACACTCAAGTTTAAGTGATTTACCCAAGGAAACACAATTAGGAAGCAGTCACTCCTCTGTCTTCGTTTTAATATATTTTTGTGCTCAATAAATCATGTTCAACAAATCTTTTATGATAAAACTGATGTTTGGTTCCCTTATTTTCCATTTTGTTATAACTGTTTTATCTATTTATCTCCTTGTGTTCCAGTCTCTCAACAAGTTCAATAAACGGAGGGCCAGTATTATTATAATTACGATTATCATAATTATTGTTTTTGAGCTTATATATTTGCTTCACTGCCCACAGTCCCTAGATTGTGATTAGAACTCTTGAGATAGGTACCTAACAAATGCTCTTGGTGGACTAAATGAAAGAATAAATAATAACCCAGAATTAAGTTGTTTTAATATAACATGTGTCTTAAGGATTTAGAGAATACAAAGAAGTGAGACATCCTTCCATCTATTTAGAGAAAAGTTAAATATATTCACAGAGGCTAGGTTAGCTAAAGGCTTCAAGGAAGACTTCTAGGAAATTGGGGGCCCCCCATGCAGGGAAAGCGAGTAAGAAAGGGCTTGGAAGGAGGGGTCACAGGTCCCATTCAAGGGACAGCACGGCATGAACAGAGTCCCCTATGTAGGGAACAAAGTCGGTGCCACTCTCAGTGGCTCCTGAACCTGAGTTGAAGGCTGGCATGTTGTCCCGTGGCTGAATGCCCATTGTCGGTGGCAAAAAGGAGTAAAAAGTGAAACCAGCAGAGCAGGGAGTTCAGTTGGAAAGGCAAAAACCACCCCTCGAATTCAACATGTATGGACCTAGACAGTGTTACAGGCGTGCTTGCACGAAGGACAGGTGTGCATCTTCCCCCAGCGAGGCAGCTGCTGGAGCTCAGGAGGTCACTTGGGCAGGAGATACCTGGGAGTCCAGCATCCAGGCAAACGGGCCAGCCTGGGGACAGACAATGGTGTGAGGAGGGAGGAGTTCCCCCAGGCAGCTGGAGCGCGCTGGCGGGAAGGGCTGGCTGAGAGGGAGCCGGAACCCCGGGCAGGGACCTCCGGAGCAGGAATCAAGCAAAAGCTGGTTGTCTACAGGATACTCAAATTACCTTCTACCACGGCTGTAGGAGCTGCAGCCACAACAGCTGCACAAAGGAACGGGGTCCCTGACTTTCTCCGGCTTCCACTTGTTCCAATGTTTCTACTTTCATAAGAATGAGAGATGGATCGGCAGAAACAGTCATTCAAACTGATCAGGGGCAAAGCGGAGACCCCCAATCTTGCATCCTTAGAGCGAGCTTATTCCATACTGTAACTTTTTACACTTTAAGAACCTATTGATTTCCTTACACAACAGAGAGAGTGTGACTCTGAGGAACATCTGGGTGGGAGTGTAGTCACTGAGCTGACAGTGATTCTCTACAACCCCTCCAAAAGCCGCCAGTCTAGAACCTGCAGCCAGGGAAGGAGGTGGTTCTGATTTTTGCGCTTATCTGAAGGGGGCTTGTGTGAGAACATCTTCAGAAGGAATACCTTTGGTGCCTGGCTACCACCGGCAGGCCGGTGCAACCTGCGGAAACCTGGCTCGTCAAAGAGACCTTCTCCTGAGCCCAACACCCAGCTCTGCTCCATCCTTATTAGAACGTCAGTGAGTTCCATGGGAACTGGACACCCTGAATCTTACACTGGGAAGAACTTTTTACAGGTCCCTTCTCTCAGCTTCTCATCTCATGTAAGAATTCCTTCTGCAATGTGTGGAAACAGGTTTCTAGATTCTGCTTGATTACTCTCAGGAACAGGAAGCTCATGTTCTTACAATGAGCCCAGCCCACTTTGGACAACTTTTATTTTCAGCATGTTTATTAACAGTCACCTTCGTGTTTAGGAAATAAAAAATGGAAGTCTAACCTACAGTTTCAGTTTGGTCCTTTAAAACCTACTGCTCTTCTAAGCATTTTCCATGTCAAGCAGATCTAGCTTCTATGAACATTTCTATGACATTCAAATCCTTTTCCTTGCTTGTCACCCTTCCCTAAACAAACCCTTGCCTGATTCTGAACCTCTTCAAACCTGGCACCAAGAACAAAACAGACATTGTCTAGCCAGCAGATACTCTATCACTTCCCACATTATTATCCTACTAATCCAATTGAAGGTAGGATTTATATCTTTATAAAGAGATATCTTTATAACCTAAAACCCAGCAGCAGGTGGCAGCACCAAGTCCTCAAGCTTTCTGAAACTGGCTGTATCCCTTGGTAGCTGGATGACCTCCGACAAGTGGCCTCTTTTATCCACAGTTCCCATGTGTATAAAATGGGGATAAGAACAGTGTTCTCCTAGGATCTCTCTAAGAATTCAATGATATAATACCCGAAAAGCACCTGCCACGTTAAAAGTCCTCCACAACACTGGGTGCCATTATTATCAGCAACAGCAGGAGTGTCAGCGCCAGTGGTACTGCTGTTGTAATTACCCTCTCTCTCTCTCTTCATTCCAAACACATCACTAAGCATATACAGCAGGTATGGCAGGAGACATTAGAAATGCATGTGTAAAAAGACACAATTCCTCTGCTCACAGATATCCTAATCTAAGGGACAGACAGTCATTCAAACAGACAAAGCAAAAGGAACTGAGATGAGCCATCTGGGAGGCATTGCCAGCTGTTTGGGACCCACCGGAGGGAAGCTGATGTCTGCTGGTGTTGTCAGGGAAGGCTCCCCAGCTTCAGCAGATTCTTAAAGGACTGCAGCAGGTGGGTGGGAATGGAGCAGGGAGGGATTTATGGACAGAGAGCGAGCAACCACATGTAAAAGGCTCAGAGGTCTGAGAGCGTGGTGCGTCCATCAAGGAAAATGTCAGTGGCCCAGAGTGGCGGGACCAGAATGCCAGTTGGGGAGGAATGGGCATTCGGGGACAGTGGAGAGGACAAGGCTGGGCAAGCAGATCCTCCATTAGTTCCCCAGTGAAAAGGAGGGCTTCCTTTGTGCCAAGCACTGTGCTGGGCACAGGAGATACATGGTCAGTGAGACAGACAAGCTCTGTCTCCACAAAACTTACCCTCCAACGGAGGACCATGGAGGGCCGTGTGTCTCAGCATGCTGGACAAGGCATGGGGTAGGACGGGGCAGATATAATTTCCAAAGACGGCTCCACAACATTGCCATCCCGAATGGTCTTCTTCAAGGTGCCCTGTCCCGGGAGAGGTGGGATCTACGCTCCCTCTAGTGAATCTGGAGACGCCTGTGACTGCTTTGACCAACACGGTTGGGTGAAAGTGACATTTGGTGACTTCCAAGGTAGAGGAGAAAAGGCTACCTTTGCTTTGTTCGCAGTAACACTTGTCCTTGGGGCTTGGAGGCTTCCAGGCTCAAAGTAAGCCAAGCCACAGAGAGAGGTACAAACGTCCTCACCTTCAAGTTGTCCCAGCCTAAGTGTCAGACGTGAGAGTGAACAAGCTTTGGAACAGCATGGACCCCCACTAGTAAGCCAGCTCCAGCCCTGGGGGCCCCCCCACTGAGACTCCAGACGTGGGGAGCACAGACAGGCCGTCTCTGCTGTACCCTTGTCCCAATCCTGAGACAGAGACCTGTGAGCATCATCAAATGCTGCTTTCAAGCTGCCAGATTTTGGAGTCATTTATTATACAGCCACAGAAACTCAAGAGTTTACTCACCAGGCAAGGTGGAGCCACTGAGAAATGATAAGCAGGTGATCATGTAATCAGATTAATACTCAAGAAAGAGTTTTCTCACCCAAGAGTAGGATGGACTTGTTGGATAAGCACTGGGATCACAGGTGAAGAAGAAAGCAAGGAAAGGGCAAATGCAATCATCTGGGGGAGAAACACGAGCAGGAAGACTGGAAGAAACCGCGGTAAGACACAGTGAAGAGACCGAATCCACTGACCCTGGTGACCAGCCTTCCAGGAACAACAGAACAGAAGAGTCTGAGATTCTTCCTGATTTTCTGACTGTGGAAGAGAAATGGATATGGAAACATAAGAAGAGAAGCAGGTCTGAGGGCGAGAAGAGGGGTTAGATTTTTAACACGTTTACGCAGACTACAGGGTTCTCAGTCAACACCCTGAGACAGGATGGGCGCCCTTCTGTTCTGCAGTCAGGCGTGTTGCAGTCCCGGCTCCCTAACTCACCAGCTCTGTGACCTTGGGCAAGATACGGATGCCCTGCGAGTCCCTGCATCCCCGTTGGGAGGAGCAGACGACCACACGGACGACGGTGAGGCTGACAAGAGACAAGGTGTATAAAGTGCCGCACACCAAGCCAGGCATTTAGAAATGCTCTCTAAACAGTAATACAGGGTAGCTGCTATTTTTATCACCATGATCCTTATTGTTAACTGTTCTGCATGCTTGGTCAGAAGCTTTGTGCGCAGGAGGCCTGGCTGCAGGGCATTAAACAAAAGCCGTTCCCAGGAAACCTCACACACACCTCTGGAGAAGGGTTTATTCAACCGTAAAGCCCGTGTCCACCTCTAAAATAGCTGCGCCAGCCTGCCAAGGCGGGAGGGAAGCCCGGCTGTTAGCTGTCTTCAATCTGTCTCCCTTCCTCTCTTCCAACTCAACGGTTGAGTGGTTTTAATTAACAACTCCCACAGCGTAAGGCAAAAGTCACTCGATTAATAAAGCTCTAACGTGCCATGCATGGTTCTGGGGTCTCCGGGTGGCGCTGAGCTTGTAATTGTGTGTTTTGTTTGGGTTTGCAGTGGGTGGGAGGCTACACGACTACAATTTCCTCAGAGAAGTTCACGTATCACATGGACAAAGGCTGGAAACCGCCGGTGACTAAAGTGCCCACTCTGATGAGACTTCATGGCCTGAAGCCACATTGCAGTGAGGTGCTTCAAGAAATCACCATGCAGGAAGGACTCAAACTCTGAACCTTCCTGACTCTGACCATCTCATTGGTTTTTGTTTCCAAAACACACACACATCAGTTTTGCCCCCACTCACTGTCTGCCAGCCAGCACCTGGAGAATGTTGATCCAAGTGTTTCCAATGCAATAGCAAAACCTGAGCCATTTAACTGAAATGAAATGCAAAATAATGCTTTTGAGGCAAACAAAAGTATCCGTTTTTGCCCCCACCTCAGCCAGCCTCTTTGGTCTTTCCACAAGCATTGGCCAAGTGAAAGTTTGTATGCAACTCAACCCCCCAAGCCTTACCCTTTGAACGGTGCCATATTACGGAGCATTAAAACCATATAAACAGATGGAGTTGGTGATGGACAGGGAGGCCTGGCGTGCTGTGATTCATGGGGTCGCAAAGAGTTGGACATGACTGAGCGACTGAACTGAATATGGCACAGGGGTAACGAACGGTTTGCAATGTTCACAGATGCCCACTCCTTTTGGGTCTTGCCTTCCATATAATTAGAGCTACAGCAAGAAGCCATACTACAGAGTTCTGGAGCACAGGCTCTGAATTCAGCCTGGTTAAACACTTGGCCCCATCAGTTACTGCAACTGGGAAGAACAAATCTGACTCCATATTGGATGTTTCTTTTGCTTTGTGTTCTATCACTTTTGCTACAAGTTGAGAATGTTGTCTATAGCCTGAAATAGACAGGATACTTCTCAAGGCTCTGACTTTTAAAGGTGTAAAACTTTTCCATTCATATAGAGAAAAACAGTTGTAGAACAGAGTATAACATGTGTCTTATTGAGGATTACAGGAATATGGTATCTGACTGACAGTGGGCTGCTGCAAGAGCTAAGGATTCCGACCTTAAGAAGTCTGCAACAACCAATCACACACCCTCTCTTTCAGCATAAACAAAGCCTGAATTCTAATTTGGAAAACAAGCTTCTTTGGAACACTAGTCCACTATCCTCTCCATCTCCTGGCTTTCTAAATAAAGTTGCCATTCCTCAGTTTATTGGGCTGCTGTGCAGTGAGTGGGAGGAGCCTGGGCTGAGTAACATTACCAGCTGTGTGACCCATGCAAGTAACTCAACCTCTCTGAGCTTGGCCTCCTCAATCATAAAGAGAAGATGAAAAGCAGCCTTTATCTCAAAAAACTGATGTAAAGGACAAGTGACATAACACGTGTAACGAGCTCCACTGAGCGGCCAGCCCATGCGAGAGACCCCAAGGCAGCTTAGCTGTTGTGAATTCCAGTACCACTGCTGCAGGACAGGCAAAAAGACACTTGCGAGCAGGCGCTGCTAGCTGACTTCTATGTGGCCTTTTCCCATCTCAGCAGAGCCAACACCACATTTATCCTGTCCCACGTTTCTAACAACTTGAGCTGACTTTACCCTTTAAACTTCATTGTTCAAGGATGTGAGATTTCTCATTTCAAAACAGATGCCTGCGCAATGACAAGTACAAAGCTCTGGGAACTGGGACACAGACTCCAATGATGCAGCAGAGAGAAACACAGACCCCCCGTCTCCAGCTTGTTACAAGACCAAGAGGTGAATATGGGCTTGATTTATAGCTGGAAGATCCTGGAGACAGACGTGGGCCTCTCCTTAGACTCTGAATCTTATTTTACTCTGGAGTCTCAAAAAAATCATCAGCCCTCCAGAGGTGTCCATGTCAGGATTAAGAGGAAAGATCAAAACCTCTACTTCTTGGGGAGATTTCTTATCAGGACTTGGGAATTCTGGAGGGGGCGGGATGATTTTCCAAGGCATGCACAGACTCATGGTTTGTGGTCATATCCCAGGTAGGATGTATTAGCCTCGAGCCCTCACAGACGTTTCTACAAGCTGTGTTTCTCTTTGTCTCTAGACCACAGGTAAGCCGCCTCCTGACCCAGATGACTCATTCCTACTGATCACACTACACAGCCTGCTGGCAGACGGTAATGGTTAATTTTATGGGTCAACTCGGCTAGTTGTGATACGTAGACACTTGGGGAAATATTAGCCTAGATACTGCTGTGAAGCTGCTTTTTAGAGGGGATCAACATTTTAAACCAGTAAACTTTGAATAGATCAGATTATGCTCCAAAATATGGGTGGGCTTCATCTAATCCGTTGAAAGTCAAAAGAGAATAAAAGACAGATGTTCCCAGGGAAGAGGAAATTCTGCCTCTAGGCTGTCTCTGGGCTTGAGATGCAACACCATTTTTTCCTCTGATGAACCCTAATACACAGACAGACTCTCACCCACTTAGCATATATCTGATTATTGTGCTCAAGAATAAGAAATGGTATTCAGTTCAGTTCAGTTGCTCAGTCGTGTCCGACTCTTTGAGACCCCATAAATCACAGCATACCAGGCCTCCCTGGCCATCACCAACTCCCAGAGTTCACTCAAATTCATGTCCATCGAGTCGGTGATGCCATCCAGCCATCTCATTCTCTGTCGTCCCCTTCTCCTCCCACCCCCAATCCTTCCCAGCATCAGTCTTTTTCAGTGAGTCAACTTGTCGCATGAGGTGGCCAAAGTATTGGAGTTTCAGCTTTAGCATCAGTCCTTCCAATGAACATCCAGGATTGATCTCCTTTAGAATGGACTGGTTGGATCTCCTTGCAGTCCAAGGGACTCTCAAGAGTCTTCTCCAGCACCACAGTTCAAAAGCATCAATTCTTCGGTGATCAGCCTTCTTCACAGTCCAACTCTCACATCCATACATGACCACAGGAAAAACCATAGCCTTGACTAGCCGGACCTTTGTTGGCAAAGTAATGGTATTACCTCATCTTAATTAATGTTCTAAGTAGGATAAAAGAGCAGGAAAGCAAATAGAGGCAATGATTCCAAAACCCCAAAAGGAACGACCATTCGGTATGAACCAAACACTTTCGAAACACAATCTCCTTCCTTTCTTTCTGTACACTGAAGAAGCAGGCTATCACTGAGTAAGTAGGAAACAGGCTTAGAAAAGGAAGCCAATTCACCAAGGTCACACAGCTGGGAAGCAAGGAATATGAATGTCAGATCTTCTGACCACGAGTCTAAAGTTTCTTCCATTCAACCACGTCTCCAGAGCAGCATGGTGAGAGGATCGTGAGTTCCCAACAAAACTTCAATTTCTTATCTTGATCTCAGTTCAGGCACATATGGTCTATTTTAGGGCCAAAATACTCCCAACTTCATCCAAATGGTTCTTTTCATCTTTACCTCAACTCGAACTTGGTGTCCTCCAACCTTGCCATCATAAATCTGTAGAGCCACTCTGTAGCTGCTGGCCCTTGAAAAATAGCTGGAAAGGGTGCTTTCAGTGCTCTATAAGCTGAAGACAAAGATAAATAAGACGGGTTTTCTAGATGAGACCCATGCAAAGACTAAACAGGAAAAACAGAGGACCTTCAGGTCTACCTGTGACACAGCTCTCTCCACTCGAGGTACACTTGCAGATCTCCCTGGTGGCGCATTGTTCAAGAAACTGCCTGCCAATGCAGGGGACACGGGTTCGACCCCTAGTCTGGAAAGATTCCACATACACAGGGCAACTCGGCCCATGGGCCGCAACTCCCGAGCCCACGCGCTGCAACTGCTGAAGCCGGCTCACTGTAGAGCCTGTGCTCCGCAATCAGAAAAGCCACCATGAGAAGCCCGTGTATCACAACTCGAGAGCAGCCCCTGCTCATCGCAACTGGAGAAAGTCCATGCACAGCAACGAAGACCCAGCACAGCCAAAAACAAGCAAAAGAATGAACAAATTTTTTTTTAAAAAAGGGACCTTTGCAAAACACTGAGCAGAGAAAGAGGAGCCGGCAGACTCTCCCAGAGAGGGCAGCCCTGAAGAGAGCAGAAAACACTCTACTAGAACAAGTAGAGGAGCCAAGATCACAATGAAATGCCGGCCCACAGAGGCAAAGAAGAGAAGGGAAGCCATCTTTTAAAAATCTCGTTCATGGGCCTAAAAGCAATGAAGTTAACAATTAGCCTCTTGGCGCTTCATTTTTCTTATTAGTAAAATGAAAACATCCTATAAAGTTCAGGGGTTATCGATAGTACCTGGCACACAGAAGATGTGTGATATACATTAGCCCCTACTCCGTCATCCAACAAGAGCTGCAGAGCTGGCGTATGTTTTTCTTGCATGTGTAAGCATCCTCTGGGACCTGTGAGCTCACAGTCCCCGCTTTATCCTGACGAAGGACCTATATTGATCAGAGTGAGATCGCAAAAGGAGTACCAAATGGTCACCTGAGAACTGATCCTGTCAGTCAGACACCCCAGAGCAAAGCCTGGGACAGAGGAGACCCTTGTTAAAAATTTGTTGACTTGAAATAATTAAAAAATGCAGTCTCTGTGCAGCACAGATTAATGGAGACTTTCCCTTGGTTGGATACATGGGGCTGATCTGAGTGAGGCCAAAGCGGCCGTGTTGATGATGCTCACCAATGAAGAGCCCTGTGAAGGGCAGGAAGTCTGTTCCAACAGAAGGGTAGAAGGGAATGGGATACAGTGCGTACTGTTACCCCGCACCAGGCTCTGAACTGGGTACTGTACATGCATCCTATCCCATTTAACCTGGGCAACGCCATCACTATTATGAGAAGGGTTTGGAAGGGTCTGACAGCACTGCGCATGTCACCTCATTTAATCAGTCACCGCAACTCCAGGCGTTAATATTCTCATCTATAGATGAGGGAAGCCCGCTCCCCAGAGAAGAAAGTGAGAACAGAAGAGATCCCCTCGGGGCCTGCCCTATTGTCTGACCCCCCACATCTTGCCTCCCAGTGTGAACATTTACCACCATCTGTCTTGGGTTAGACTTAACTATTGACCACAGGTCAGCCTCCCCCCTGGGCCCAGAGCTTCCCCAGGGCAGGAACTGGAAGGCTGTGGGCCTGGAGTTTTCCTAAAGCCCAGGGAATTACATTCCAGAGGCTGCCACATACTCTGCTGAAACACTCAGCCGGCCCTGGTCCCGGGGTCCTGAGACAGTCTAAGGGCAGCGAGTGGAGGCAAGAGGGCAAGCTGGCGAAGGATGGACAGACATCAGCTATTTCGGACAGTGCAGCGCAGGCTGGGAGCTGGCCTTGACTCTCTGGTGCCTCCATGCCCCTTGCCCCAGGTCATGCGGAGTTTTAGGAGAGAGTCTTTCTGACACCATGTGCCCATTCCCGGGGCCTTGGCCTTACCCACAGCTGCGTCACCCCTCCCTGGACCCTGAGAGCTCCTGGCCTGTGCCCACCCCGACCCGTCTTGAATCTCCAGCCAACCCATACCCCCAAACAAGGCACCATTCTTACAGAACTACACTCTGCACCCATGCCTTTGTTCTTGACCTCGGTCTGCCTGGCCTCTTGCTTATCCTTCAAGGCTCAGTTCATGGGTCCTAAAGGTGCTATAGCTGCTGCTGGTGGGGGACACCAAACACAGTGCTGAGTGCTCTGTCCATGCAGCCGCCAGACTCTGGGCCAAGTTCACGGGCATGAACTCACTGAAGCCACACAAGAGCTCAGAGATGGGCCTGGGAGCGTGCCCCGGGGCACCGAGCCCAGAGCAGAGCAGCCAGGCTGGCCTTCGTGCCATGGCCCCCAGCTCACAGCACACCCTCGGCTCCACTCACTGTCCCCTTGGAAAGCAATGCTGCTTCCCTTCCCCTGAGCTCCCTGCCCTGACACTGACCTGTCACCTGCCTGTTCTGTGGGCATCCTCAGGGATGCTCTGCGTCTCATTCATTTCCCTCGGCCTTCCTATCTTTGGCACGGTCTCCGGTACCCACAAACTCCATAAACACTTTTAAAATGAAATTTTACTGCCTTTTGCCTGGAGCCTCCCCAGAAGGAAGGCCCCAGGAAGGGTTTCCAGGTCCAGGGGAGCCCGTGTGTGGGACGATGTCGCTGAGGAGGGGCGAGCAGGCGGTGGGCGGCCCCTTCAGAAGGTTTTCTTCTCCCCAAAGCACCCACTTTCGTTCACTTCTCCCCTTCCTTCCCTGCAGGATTCTGTGGTTGGGGGTGAGAGTGGGAAGGGATCAAATCTCAAAGCAAGCTAGGAATTTCCCAAGCAGTTGGGGCCCAGTTTCCTGAGAAGACAAGGCACCCCTCTCCCCCACTTTATTCCCCCTCTCTTCCCCATAAATTACTAAGCCAACATTTGCTCTTATGAGTAACGGCCTGAGCTGCCCATGTCAAAGTTGGACCACACTTCATTTCTCCACGGGGCTGTTCTCCAGGAAATCTTTTCGGCATTCTGTTCTCTGCCTGCTAAATCTATCGTCACTGACACCAACAGTGGCGTGAGCAGGCTTGGGAAGCTGGAGAATTTCTCTACTTTCATCATGTCCGGAGCTCAATTGTTCTTTCTCCTCTGATTAAACTGCCTGCTCAGCTGCCTACAAGGGCTGAGTGATTGCCCACACTCAGTAAATCAAGCAAGTCTGCGGGGCGGGGAAGAAGACGTGCCCAAAAGCGATGCCGCCCCAGCTGTTGGGGACAGACGACTCTTCGTGGCAGCCACAGCCATCAGTCCGCAGCACCACCCGTGTCAGATGACATCACAGCCAGGTGAGGAGAGCTGGCATTTGCTCCGCGACACTTTGGGAAATGAATCCTGCCCTCTGCACGACCCCCTGTGCCTGCTCACTCTGCCCAGGGAAACGGGGGTCACAGGGTTTGCCTATGATTTTTAACACCAAGGAAAATATCAGAAGGGGCCAAGTATTCCTGGTTTCTGTGAATTCATACACTGCTAAGACTTGTACAAATCACCAAGGGAAGTGAGGCTACACCAAGGGAAGCAGGGAGGAACAGAGAGGCTGAAAGACTGGAACCTGGGCCAGTTCCACCACCAACACGCTGGGCTACCCCGGGCCCATGGCTTCATGCTGCAGCACCATTGCAATTTTTTTCTTTTTTTACATCACATGACTTGAAAATCTCAGTTCCCTAACCAGGGATTGAATCTGTGCCCTCACCACTGAAAGTAAAGAGCCCTAACCATTGGCCCGCCAGGGAGGTCGCTGGATTTTTGATGTGTGAGTGTGTATAAAAGGGATACAGGGCATTAGGGACAAGTGGTTTGCCCAAGGCCCTACAGATCTGTCTAGAGAGCAGTCTCCACCTTTCCATGGCAGTTCAGCCTCCTGAACATCACTGAGACCTGACCAGTGTCCAACGGGAGACCCGAACTCCCAAGCCTTCCAGGAACCCCAAAACCAAGATCACTTCAGAGGGACCAACCTGGAGAAACAAGAGCTCACCTTTTCCAAGTCTCAGAGGTACCTGCCACATCCGGCTGGACCCTATCATGACTCGGTGCCTTTCAGGACAGCCTCACCTAAAACTGTTTATCTTGGCTCCGGCGTGCATTTTGGCCAAAAGGAGTGTTTTGGCTTCCTTTCCTATCAGTTTGCCAGGAACAACAGCCTGTCAAGGTGACTTCAGGTCTGGCCTGGAAAGACCAAGAGAAACATTTGGCAGAGAAGAAAAAGCCCGGCTGTATCCTATGCTGACTTGATGAGAAATGCTTCCTTCGTTTGTCCCATGATGGTCTCTGAAGGAAGGAAGAGAGGAACAGGGCACCTTCGCTTCCAGCCCCACAGCATATGGCCTTGGCACTTTCTTTCCCTTGCTCTGTTGATGTCCAGCTCACTAGGATTGAGGGAGGCACGGGTTTGGAATAAATAGAGCCATGGAAAGGAAGACCATGTGGCCAGGGCATCAAGCTCAAGGGGCTTCAATCTGAGGCACATCTTTCAGAGGCCTGTAACTGCTCGTTTCACTGAAGGTCCCTGTAGCCTTTAGTAAGTGATTATCGATTGGTCACTTACTATGGAACAGGCACTGTGCTAGCCAATGAAGACAGGGGAGCCCCTAAGACAGACTGGACTTTGACCTTTAAGAGCTGGTAACAGGCATGGGCGGAGAAGGCAATGGCAAGCTACTCCAGTACTCTTGCCTAGAAAATCCCATGGATGGAGGAGCCTGGTAGGCTGCAGTCCGTGGGGTCGCTATGGGTCGGACACGACTGAGCGACTTCACTTTCACTTTTCACTTGCACACACTGGAGAAGGAAATGGCAACCTACTCCAGTGTTCTTGCCTGGAGAATCCCAGGGACGGGGGAGCCTGGTGGGCTTCCGTCTATGGGGTCACACAGAGTCGGACACGACTGAAGTGACTTAGCAGCAACAGGCATGGGCTCTGTCCATTTCTCATAATCAATGTACCGAAACAATCCGAAAAGATGTTTTGTATGGATGCCTGGTTTGATTTTATACACACATTATATATTTGTAATAATTCTGGTGCAATGCTGTCAGTGCTATTACAGGTAAGTTGAAGACTATCAGAGCCCAGAAGAAAGAATCACTGGCTCTGCTTGGATAGAATCAGGGAAGGCTTCCTGGAAGAGGTGACCTGGGAAGCAATGATGAGAAAGGCAACACAGGGTGCTGTACATGAGAAGGATGCATGGAAGCATGAACACCCTGCTGTGGTTAAATGTCTGCTTCCCCCACCCCTGAAAAATCATACGGTGAAGCCCTAGTCACCAGTGTGATGGTATTAGGAGGTGGGGCCTCTGGAAGTTAAATGGGTTTGAAGAGGTCACGAGGGTGGGGTTCCCAAAATGGGATTAAGGCCCTTAGAAGAAGAGAAAGACACTCCAGATCTGCTTCTCTCTGCTTTGGGAGGACCACAGCAAGCCAGTAAGGGGTGCTCCCCAGAACGTGACCATGCTGGTACCTTGATCATGAACTTCCAGCCTCCAGAACTATGAGACTGTGAGATGCCTGTTATTGAAGTCACTCAGCCTGTGATATTTTGTCATCGCAGCTGGAGCGAAGACATGCCATGACATTTCTTTGGAGGTGTAAGGAATTCAGTGAGGACGGGTTCCTCAGCTTCCGAGGGCTGAAGTCTCCCAGCAGGCGTGTGTGGCATCTGTTGATGGAGTAACCCTGACACCTAACAGGGAAGACTGCCATCATCGAAGAGCCAACCCTGGAGACGTGCTTGCTCACAGCCCTGTGTTCTCTCCTGCACTAGACTTCTGGCCAGGCCACATTCAAAGATGAGCCAACCACTACTCTCTCCACTGTCTCAGTCTTGAATAATAACACCAGCTCTGAGTCTTAAACCAATAAAATGATTCTTTGAGTTAGAAGCAATCAAAACCACAGCATCACACCCTGTATGCGCCACTAGATGGAGCTATGTGTTGCACTGAAAAGAAATACCAGAGGCTAAACTGATTTTCTCTTAAGGTCCGTCTAGTCAAGGCTATGGTTTTTCCAGTGGTCATGTATGGATGTGAGAGTTGGAGTACAAAGAAAGCTGATTGCTGAAGAATTGATGCTTTTGAACTGTGGTGTTGGAGAAGACTCTTGAGAGTCCCTTGGACTGCAAGGAGATCCAACCAGTCCATTCTAAAGGAGATCAGTCCTGGGTGTTCATTGGAAGGACTGATGCTAAAGCTGAAACTCCAATACTTTGGCCACCTCATGCAAAGAGTTGACTCACTGGAAAAGACTCTGATGCTGGGAGGGACTGGGGGCAGGAGGAGAAGGGGACGACAGAGAATGAGATGGCTGGATGGCATCACCGACTCGATGGACATGAGTTTGAGTGAACTCCGGGAGTTGGTGATGGACAGGGAGGCCTGGTGTGCTGTGATTCATTGGGTCGCAAAGAGTCGGACACGACTGAGCAACTGAACTGAACTGAACTAAGTGTTCTGTAAATAGAACGACTGCCTTTCACAGTTGGTGGTGGCAAGTTATATAAGCCCAGAGTCCTGTGAGGGCAGGCATGAAGGACAGAACATTCACAAAATATTTATTAAATTCCTACTTGTGCTAGAATCTGAGACAAATAATGGGTACTATCTGCCTTCTGGGAGCTCCATGTTTGGTGGAGGACAGGCACACGTTGTGCATGATGTTTCTCAAGTATCCTGGACTCTCCCAGGTGATCCTCAAGGTCTATGTCTAATTCTCAAATGAAAACTTGTTCTTAATTCATTTGGCAGAAGTGAAATTCGCTCAGTCATGTCCGACTCTTTGCGACCCATGGCCCATACAATCCACGGAATTCTCCGGGCCAGAATACTGGAGTGGGTAGCCTTTCCCTTCTCCAGGGCAACTTTCTGACCCAGGAATCAAACCACGGTCTCCTGCATTGCAGGCAGATTCTTTACCAATTAAGCTATGAGGAAAGCCCCCATTTGGCAGAGGCAAGATTAAATCTCAAATCTGTCTGCCTCTCAAGACCATACTGTTTCCTCAACACAGTCCCCCTCAAACACTTTCTGTGCAAAGCAAAAGGTTCACACACAAGGTTGGGTGTGGATCGTGGCCACCAGAAATGAGATGGAGCTAACTCGGACTGAGGGAGTCTAGGAGGGCACTATAGAGGAGGTTTTTCTTTTTTGAAAAGTCAGATAAGCTTGAGGGCAAAGAAATCCAGGGAGCCAGAGACAGGTCCTATGGCACAAAGCTTTGCAAATGCAGGAAACGACCTTTGGTAACAAATGGCACAAGCCGGGGACACTGGGGAGTACAGGGCACATGAAGACCGATGTGGCCAGGGTGGAGGCTGGGAGGGTGGCTGAAAGACCATAAGCAGCCTCCCTGTTAAGAAGTTGACATTTGTTCCCACAGGCAATGGGAAGCCATCAAAGGCTTTTAGAGAAATTTCTGATGTTGAATTTAAATGGTCTTTTCTTTTTTCCAGGAAGGGAGGTATATTCATAGTATGGAACATTACAACTCAGTGACTCCTTTGAAAAGAAAAAAAAAAAAATCTTTCCAAACATATGGACTCTAAGTCTGTCCCTTTAATTTCACTCTATACCATATGGCACGCTGAAGTTTTAGAAGATGAGTAGACGGATTGACTTCACAGATCAAATCTTAGTAAAAGACATCTACGTCTGTTTAACTCCTTTTCCATTAACCACAGCTGAATTCTAATTTATCAGTCTAATAAAACGAAGTGGTGATGTCAGGCGATTTCTTGTAAAGTACTTAGACACGCCTGGTACATGCTAAGTGCGATAGAAGGGTTTAATAAGTACACATACAGAGACCTTAGTAAACTCCATGGAAATCAAGTAACGTCAGTCCCACCTTAGGGAAAACCTAATGGTACACAAGTGCACATATGTTCATATCCAGGAGCGACAAGGAGCTGGAGACATCAAAAAACAGCTATTTGACCAAGCTGAGGTCCGGTGTCATTTTAAAAACAAAGGCCATGGGTTTCCCGAAACTAGAATTTATTTCGACATCAGTCTTACTAAATAAACTTTCTATAAATTTTTACAAGAACTTTCCTCAAAGAGCCTCCACACTGATTTATATAATACTCATACATCAAGGTTGCTTCCACTAAGTCAAACAAACATCTGGATGAAAACTGTAATCATTTCATTGTTTCCAAGTGCCGGGATCTTTGAGGCTGATAAGACATCTGAACATTGTCTGAAACTGTGTCTTCATCAGATGTTTGCCATTAATTAGATAAAACCTCAAAGAGAAATCTAACTATAGAAGGTTAAAAACCAAATTAATTGTAGAGCTTCAAGGCTTCGGGAAGTTAATGTGCTTAAATGTCACAGAGTTCAGGAGTGGTACAGCGGGATTCAATCTTATCTGATATTTGTCTATTTTCTTTCCACGATACCAACTGCCTCAGCAATCTGACTTATTGGGCGATTTTGACGCACAGACTAAAGGACCAGTCCTTCAGTATCTACAACCTTGTCGTGTTTATAAAAGGAAAAAGAACTGAGTACAAAGGACATTAAATGGTGTGCCCTGAACTCTGCATAGAAAGGCAAGCCGGTAACAACCTCAAAGCAGAAACTCACATGCACTTCCACAGAGTGGAGTCGTGCTTTACCAGTGCTCTAGAATGTCAGAACGAGGAGGAGTGTTAGATGCCATCTGGGCTGCCTCTCTTCATTGTGTAGGTAAGTTTCTACCTTAAAAGTAACTTGGGGGGAGAGGGAGGGAGTTGGAAACAGACCAGAGTGCTCCAGTTTCAATAATTGGGGGGTTTGCTTACATTTCCACACTTTTATCTACACTTGCTCTAAGTGCTATCTCACTTGCTAAAAATGTAAAGCTTCCCAAGGCAGGAAGTGAAATGTAAACATTTGTGCTTTTTAGCAGGGGTAACGGCTCTGGTTTGAATAGCTAAAGAGACTAGGAATGTCTCACTGTAACATCACTAAGATTCAGTTTAGGGTGCTTCAATGTCGCCACCTTGTGGACACTGTTGGTAGTACATGAAAATAAACACCTTCATTTATTAAAAGACTGACCTGACAAGAGAATAAATGTTTCTTACAAACTAAGAAAATCTCAAAATAATCCCAGTGTTTGGTGGTATATCACAGTGGTAAGTGACAAAGATAACCTTGACACCATGCTGAATACCAGTGGTCTTCTAAATAATTATAATTAAAATAATTATTAAAAAAATTTAATTATAGATTTTCATTTTTAATTTTAATAAAAATTAATTATAAATTATTAAAATAATTTAAAAGATTAAATTATATGCAATTTTAGTAATACGCATATATTACTGTTTTCATGGGCTTCCTAGGTGGCGCTATAGTGGTAAAGAACTCACCTGCCAACGCTTGAGACAAGAGACCTGGGTCAAGCCCTGGGTTGGGAAGCTCCCCCTGGAGGAGGGCATGGCAACACACTCTAGTATTCTTGTCTGAAAAATCCCACGGACAGAGGAGCCTGGCGGGCTACAGTACATAGGACGGAAGCAGGACACGACTGAAGTGACTGAGCACGCATGCACGCACTGTTTCCATGTTCGTGCAAAACTAGAGACAAAAAATGATGCTCTAAGTTAACGGACTCATTTGATTTACCAGGCCATTAACTTTCCCAGCTATGAGGGCAGCAGAAAGCTGTCACACTGTAAGAGTGTGGTGGCTCCTGTCTTCCAAGATTTCGCCGTGGGATGGTTCTAAAAGTAACAGGCAGAAAGCCAAAGCACCCCTATCTCTAAGCTTTAAATAAAAGAACACTTCTGGACAGACAGGTAGAACTAAGCAAATCGATTCTGAAATAAACTCAAGTAGCTGTGCTCTTTCAACACAGCAGTGAAATCCTGGAGAAGATGGGCCGGTACACTTGTTAAGGAGCTGCGTTCAGGAGCACTAGCCCTGAGCCCTGCCTCTTAACTACTCAGCGTGGGCAAGTGATTTAACCTTCCTGAGCCTCAGTTTACTCCTCCCTAAGATGGGGATTTATGATATTACCTACTTCAAAGGATTGCTGTGAGGAAAGAAGATCATATATATAAAGCACCTAGCACAATGCTTGGCACACAGTGGGAGAATGAGCTATTATTAAGAAAACACTGACCCACCCACAGGGGTCTTGATCACTATGTTCAGGAAAATGAACAGCATGATCGTCATGCCTGATTTTTATTGTCTGTAATTTTACCTGTTAGAATGTTAGAGGAGGGGAAGATCCTAAAGGACTTCTGGGCAAGCCAGGTTAACAGAGGAAGGGATCACGGGCAAGTGGGGTAAACGGATGCTTGTTCAGCTTCCACGGGGATCTGCAAGTGGGGCAAATGCAGGAGGCCAAGCCTCGGGCCACACGAGGTCCCAGCCTGGCTCAGACGCCATCCCATCACTCCCCTTATCTTCGCGTATTACAGGGAGGTTGGGCTTGCTCCTTCATGCAGCCGCGTGCTCACCAGTTCAGCGAAGTTTATACACTCCTACACGTACAAGGCACTGGGGATTCAGCGGTGGGCAAGTCGGACTGTCCTGCTGCATCATGGCGCTTACCGCTGTAAGCAGGAGCACGCAGGGAGACAATAAAATACCAACCCATCCTCAGAATAATCACATGGACGAAGGAGCCTGGCGGGCCACACCCCACGGGGTCGCAAAGGATCAGACACGAGTAACACACACCCAGGATAATTTTCAACACTGATAAGCTTCCAAATGAGTATAAATACAGTGAAGGAGAACAGGCCTGGGACAGGTTACATACAGGACTTGAAGGGTCAAGGAGGACCCTTCAAAGAGATGCTGGCAGAGCAGCCAGAAGGGACCCGTATAGAAATCTGGGTAACAGGACCGAGGCAGAGAAACAGTGCAAAGGCCCTGAGGCAGGGAAGAGCTTGATGAGACAGGAACACAAAAAGCAGCTGCAGCAGCAGAAGCACGGAGAATGGAAAACGAGCTCTCAGAGGCAGGTAAGGGCCAGATCCACCAGGCTCTGGGGGCTGGATTCTTCCACAAGGTTTGCTAAAGGACTGACACGGTACGGTTCGCTGTGTCACTCTGGCTGCCGGTGGAGCCTGGCTGGGACCGCCCAGCGAGTTACCGCCAGGCCTGGGTCTTGTGTCTCTCGGCCCAGAAGGCTCCCCTCCACAGCACACAGCCTTCGACATGGACAGGACACGAGCAAGATAGTTTGCTCTCCCCCAGAGAATGCTGGGCTTCCCTGGTGGCTCAGACGATAAAGAATCTGCCTGCAGTGCAGGAGTCTCGGGTTCGATCCCTGCATCAGAAAGATCCCCTGGAGAAGGAAATGGCAACCCCCTCTAGTACTCTTGCCTGGAGAACTCCATAGATAGAGGAGCCTGGCGGGCTACAGTCCATGGGGTTGCAGAGTCAGACAGGACTGAGTGACAAACCCCTCACTGCAGACAATGTTAGGAAGTCCCGTAGGAGAGAAGGCGGGTGCCAGCCGCCGCTTCACGAGAAGAGCAGCGGCCAGGTACTCACCCGCTGGTGACGTCGTCCGCCCGCATGTTCTTGCTCAGCACGTCCCCATCGCTCATGTAGCCAGGTGCATCCATGCTGATGGCCTCCAGGTCCATCTCATCTCCCGCCTTGTCCGAGACGTCCACGTGGCAGACGCTGCTGCCCCTGGAGGCCAGCTGCCTCCGCAGGGGGGCAGAGTACACGTAGCGGCCTGACTCGGTGTTGATGAAGCGGCTGGCGTTGGCTCGGGGAGGGTACCCGTTGCCCATCGAGGGGGCGTCTCCCGCCTGCAGCCGGGGGCTGGACTGGCCAAGCCTCCAGGCCAGGGGGGTGGGCCTGCCCGTCAAGCTGAGGATGCCGCGCCCGCTGATCTCCGTGGTGACGCTGGTGTCAAACGTGGTTTCCAACGTGCTAGAGACATAAAACCGGCCTTGCCTTAGACCCCAGTGTGCCCAGCGGTCTTTGCAGTTTACATCCTCTTTAATTTCTTTCTTAGAACTATGAAATACTTACCATATACAAAATAGGATCAAAAAATAAGGTACCAACGTACCACCCAGTGTAGTTCTGCTGTTAAAAATGAAAAGGTGAAGCTGCATGTCTGAGTGACACTGCAAAAAGCCCAGGGGAGACTTTTCCCCTAAAACATGGTACAAGATACCCACGACCAGTTACTTCATTTTTTAATATTTACTTTTATTCACTTATTTGCCGGTGCCAAATCTCAGCTGCAGCAGGTGGGATCTTTAGTTGCGCCATGTGGAATCTAGTTTCCTGACCAGGGATCGAACCTGAGCCCCCTGAATTGGCAGCATGGAGTCTTAGCCCCTGGACCACCAGCGCAGTCCCCTAGTTACTTTAAAGAAATGATCTTAACTAGTCTTCTTTGTAACCCAGGAAGGGAAGTAGACAATGCTGGACTGATAACGATGGGACACAGCGCCTGCCTGCTTGTCCTTGGATGCTGCCTTTCATCTCTTCCTTCCTAAAGGCGGGAGGTACCCGTCCTCCCCCGGGGTCCTAAGACATTTCACGTCCTCAGCTCTCTCCAGACCGAGCACGTGGGAAGGGCCCTGATTTTCTCACTCTAACATGTTTGCTTCTCCCCACACATTTGTTTCTCTCCTCTTTTGTCCATAATGACAATTAAACGTTGGGGGCAAAAGACCAGAAACGAAAGATGAATGCCTGGGCTGGTGACGCATGAAACTAGCTGGGTCTGAATCTGCCAGGAGATTGAGCTCGTCCCGGGTCTTGCCACACCATCAAGATGAGAAACAAACAACTTATTGACCAGAAAGGTATTAATATGTCTTTTGTTACCGGAATGTTATTGACGGGAGTGTTTCGATATTCACTGATGTAACAAATCAAAAATCCCCCGGTCAGTAATGTGTTAACTAAGCAGAGAGAGTGAGCCTTTCCTGCAGAAGAAAGCATGGACACTTTCCCTCCTCTACATGATCACCATCCTAGTCTGAGCCAAGAAACCCACCAAACTGCTGGAACCTAAGTCAGTTTCAGTGCTGATGGAGGAAGCAGGGAGGTGGCTCACCTCATCACAGAGGGGCAGGCCAGCACCTGGCTCCAGGCCAGCACCATCCCAACCCAGGGCACTCGCCTCTGAAAGGAACCGATTAGGCGCCTCAGCTGCTTTTGTTTCCCTCCGATCTGGGAAGCAGCCTGCCTGACTTTTCTCATATTGGGAACCCCTAAGATTTAGGTGGGCTTCCCAGGTGGCAGTAGAGGTAAAGAACCTGCCTGCTAATGCAGGAGACATAAGAAACGTGGATTCGATCCCTGGTCAGGAAGATCCCCTGGAGGAGGGCATGGCAACCCACTCCAGTATTCTTTCCTAGAGAATTCCATGGACAGCGGAGCCTGGTGGGCTACAGTCCATGGGGTAGCAAAGAGTCGGACAAGACAGAAGCGACTTCACATGCATGCAAGGTTTAGGCCCTGGTCTTCTTTAAGAACCCATGGCGCTTAACCCTGTTCTGCTAAAGCTGCAGGCAGAGGGGGGAGCCCAGCAATCTCCTGCTGTGTTCATTTATCAAAAAGACTGAAACTGGAGAAGCAAAGGAGACCTCCCTGACCTGGGAGCTCACAGGGGTAACTAGGCCTTTACCTTGATCATCAAGGCCAAACACAAACCGTAAAACCTGGTTCTGCCCAAATCATCAAGGATGCCCAGGGCTGCATCCTCTTCACCTTCTCGCTCAACAATGAAAAGAAGCTGATAAATGTTTCCAGTGTAATCCTAGAGTTCCTCCAACGAAATCGTGGTTAAAACATGATCCTCCGTTTTTATAAAT
The DNA here is from genome assembly GCF_049115385.1 of Moschus berezovskii. Taxonomy (NCBI): domain Eukaryota; kingdom Metazoa; phylum Chordata; class Mammalia; order Artiodactyla; family Moschidae; genus Moschus; species Moschus berezovskii. The sequence continues at coordinate 24,003,090 of NC_142484.1, read as the reverse complement.
ATTTCCGTACATGTTTTATACACGTGCATGACTAACAACATTACAGAGTGCTAGGGATCAGAATGAGTTAGTCATTTTATCACACAGGTCAAGCATAGTTCACCTGCTCTTTTTAACAGCCCAGTACCATTTTGGAAAATGCAAGCAAAGGGAAATTTCAATGCAGCTGCTCTGCCACATCCTCTGTGGAATGGACTGAGCAACTTTCTGCTCTGGGAAGGAATCCGTCTCTATGGATTTTGGCTCCTGACACTTCTGCATGCCGTCTGGTATGCTCAGTGAATTTCAGCACATTGGCAATCCAGGTTATTTATTCCATTATTCACTAAATCACGTATGTGGCTAGGGCAGGAACACACCATGCCAAGAGCAGCCATGTGACAATCAAGTTACCAGCAGATCTAGGGCAGTGATTCACGTTCCAGGTACCTGTGTGTAACCTGAGTTCCCCGTAAACTGGACATGGTCTCCTCCAAATTCTGCCGCAGATCAGCAATATTCTTCACCGTCCGCAGTCGCCGAGCCTCAGGATCCTCCCCTGGAGAGACAGAGGTGAAGACTATTTAAGTTCTCGGGTAGATGGGGAGATTCATGGGAACAGCAGTCGTGTCCATGACCATAACCACGTCGTCTGCTTGGGACCTGGCTCATCACACACCCTCAAGAAGGATTTGAGAGTGTATGAATGGACGGATGGAGGAATACCCAAAGGAAGGTGTTAAACCTAAATAGAGAAGTCTGTCTTCTCCCTGCAGGTTCCTCCAGCAATAGGTGAGGTCTAGCCTGAGACTGTAAACACACTTCCACACTGTCTCCCACAAAGACAGACACATGTTAGGTCTGAGCCCTGCCTAGGAATCATTTTCCAACCATACGGAAGTGGGAAAGGCCTTTTGCTTTCTCCTCCCTAGATGGGTGCTGCTATCCACGGACCCAACGTTATTCTACTTATTGACATAGTTTTGGCTGTGCTGGGTGTTCTCTGCGGCTCAGGCTTCTCTAGCTGGGGACAGCAGGGGCCACTCTGCCGTGCTGTGCAGGCTTCTCACTGCCATGGCTTCTCTTATTGTGGAGCGCAGGCTGCAGTAGCTGTGGTTTCTGGGCTTCGTTGCTCCGAGGCATGTGGGATCTTCCTCTGGGAAGGGATCAAACCTGTGTCTCTTGCATCGGCAGGCAGATTCTTTAGGACTGAGCCACCAAGGAAGCCCTGATACATTATAGATGGCTCATTTGTAGTGGCTAAAAGATCTGCACCTATTGATCATTAATATTTCTAGAGAGACAGGTTTGCCTTCTTGGCCCGATCTGTTATGTCATCTCGAATTCTGGCTCCTCTCCTCCCAGGCTGAGTGGTCACGAGGAAGGTGCTGACCCTCTCCACCCTTCAGATGCCACGGTCCTAATCGAAGACAGTGATAGTGCTGGTCTCGATGGACTGTCGTAGGACCAAATGAAGAGCCCAAAGTGCAGATCAAAAGCACCCAATCACGCCAGCGCGTGCTGCCGAGTGGGGAACATTCGAGAAGAATCAGGCTTCTCTCCGCGGGACAAGGCACTTCCATTCCTGGGCAACATTTCCCACTAAATACCTGGTCTGGAGAAGTGAAGCTGGCACAAACATCCCCGGAGAAAGAGGCCACATACAAGCTAGGAAGCTGCACCCCCTCTCAGAGAAGCCTCGCTCTGGGGGTGTCTGGCCATTCTGTCATGTTTGGGCTTACGGGGGGAGAGGAAAAGTTGAATAACGACAACAGTGATGAGAGGAATCACACATCTTTCCCTCAGAGGAATTTCAGGAGAGCTGAGAACACCACCATCAAGGGTCTTTTAAAGCTGATGACTATTTCAAGTACTGAGCAATACTTCTAAGTTAAGCTGCATACATAATATGGTACATACACAGGGACAACAGCAAGTGGGATTTACAGCAGACACCAAGTAGAACTTCCAGCAAGTGTCATCAACAGGGCAACAGGCAGCTAAGAAAAGGCATAGAGTTAACTTTCCTTTCCAGACAAATGACCACTTCTTAGGTTATTCTCAACACGGTGGTGCCTGAAGGCTGGATTCAATGATTGATTCTATGGAAGAAATTCGCTATAGCAAACTCTCTGGCCTTGAAAACATTAGTGTTTTCAATTTTCTCCCTACTCCTAACCAAGAGAAATTTGAAAGGCATTTTTCCCTTATCTGAAAAGTAGTCAGACCTGCATTTCCCACCCAGTTCTTTAAAGTACATACGAATGTCCATGTTTTTAAACGAAAGCAGTGATGAATGTCTACTTTACCTTCCCCTAACGGCTCTGGAGGAATGTAATTGCATCTATCCACAGGGCCATCAATTACATATCTTTTACTGCCAGTTTGGCCACATTTTATCTGTGTAAAGGCTGCCAAAAAAAAAGGTACTGATCTTTTGGATGGCTCCAGGCCCTGCAGGGAACATTTATTATGAAGCTATGTCTAGGCACCAGTTTTCAAATTACCTTCATTCATTAACTTAATCATGCACAACAGTACAATAACTTTATTTACAGGCATACCTTGTTCCCTTGTGCTTTGCTGATACTGTGATCTTTACAGATTGAAGGTTTGTGGCAACCCTGCTTCGACCGCGTCTGTCGGCGCTGTTTTTCCAAGCTCACTCTATCTCTGGGTCACGCTTTGGTGATTCTGCCAACATTTCCAACCCTCCACCAGCAAAAAAGACTGTGACTCACTGAAGGCTCAGACAATGGCTGGCATTTTTTTAGCAACGAAGTACTTCTCAATTAAGTACATTGTTCAAAAAAGTACGTTGTTTTTTTAGACATAATGTTACTGCATACTTAACAGACTAGAATATAGTGTAAATACAGTTTTTCATGTACTATTGTTTAGTCGCTCAGTCGTGTCCGACTCTTTTGCGACCCTGTGGACTCTGGCCAGCCAGGCAGTTCTGTCCATGGGATTTCCCAGGCAACAATACTAGAGTGGGTAGCCATTTCCTTCTCCAGGGCATCATGCCTGGGATCGAACCTACATCTCCTGCATTGGCAGGTGGGTTCTTAACCCGCTGAGCCACCAGAGAAGTGTGCCGGAAAACCAAGAACATTTGTGTGACCTGCCTTCTTGCAATCTTTACTTCATTGCAGTGGTCTGGAACCAAACTGGTAATGTCTCTGAGGCAGGTCTGTATATGTCCACATCTCTAATGACGTCTTAATGACACATTTGCCTGTGTTAAGTCTCGTAAGACAAAGGTCTCTGACACAGAGTGGTAACTCACCTTTATTCTTGGTCACCCCCACACAAATCTAGATACGCTCAAGAAAGATTTATTGCCCCAAAAACATTTGGTCAGTGGAGGGTGAAAGAGAAAGGATAGATTTTTCACTCCCAACAGAAGAAGGTTCGCACAGCGGCACTGCCACTTATTAGCCACTTGACCTTGGACAACTCACTTATCCTCTCTGAATGTCATCTGTAAAATGGGGATAAAAGCCCTTCCCTTAGGTTAGAAGGGTCAGATGACACATGATATCCCTAAGCAACTGATCAAATAGTCCCATAAACGTCCATCCCTAAATACATCCATTTGTTGTCATTTCAAGGAACTGGCTGTAGAAAAGCTGGCTTCAACCTCATACTTACAAGCTACTACATAGTGTCTCCATAAAATCATTCACCGTACAGCCACACACATGATAGAACCACACAAAGGAGTTTCACCACTTAAATGCCGGGCTCATTGAATCTGAATGCACTATTTCCCCCAAGGAGTCCCACTGGGAAATATATGCTCCCCTCAAAGATTCCAAGGGCAATGGAGAAGCACAGACTAGTAATCCATCTGCCTTGCTCAGGTGATGATGTTTCAAACTGCCCATTCTGCATGCTGGAAGATGGGCTTAGTATAAGATCTCCGTCCCAACTCATTGTCTGAACAAAATAAACACACAGCATGCCCCAGGGGAAACAACTGGGCCCTTGAAGCCCATCTACGATGAACTATTCCATGTTTACCTGTGACTCTCCTCAACTGCCCAGGGCAGTCCCCCCCCAAGCCAGGCGCTCCGATGGAGAGAACAGCACGTTCTGATCACACAGAGCGGACGTGAGGATGGCAGGGTGCTACCACGAGGAACACAGATAGGGAGTTTTTCCTTGGAAGAGGGAGGCTAGGGGACACGCTGCTGCAGGAAAGGAATGGAAACTATCTGTGAGCTTCAGGAGGCTGGGTTATGTCCAGCGATTTAGAAATGGACGGATAAAAGACTCCATTATCAGTTAAAGCCAACTAGGTATGGAAGGGCTGCCTCATGAAGGAATAGCTTTTCCATCTCAAGAAGTATTCCAGAGAGACTGAAAGACAGCTCATCAGTGAATGACAGAAGGGGTTCGTGGACTGGATAATAAGTGGATGTGGTTCCTCCTAACGCTACAATCTGATGCATATCTCACCTGTAACTCTGTGTGAATGACAGAGCACCATGGAACAATCCACCTACTTGCATAAGTAGAAAGAACTAAGCAATAGATCAAAGAGTCTCATAAATGGCAATTCCTAGACACGCACACTTGTGGTCATTTCAAGGGATTGGCTGTAGATAGCTGAATTCAACCTCATACATACACGCTATTGTGTAGTGTCTCCACAAAACTATTCACACACATGACACAGCCATACGTGTGAGTTTCAGTGTTTAAATGTAAAGACAGGTCATCCTGATTCAGAAAAGTTTCCTTAGCAACTAAAACCCTTCGACTTCACACCGAAGAGCGCTTGATTAGCCATGACTGGCTGCACAGTTCTGGTCTCCAAACCCACTGACAGCATCTCAGGCTTTCTGAGCTCTCGCTTGGTTTCCGTCCTTGATACACAGGAGACATGGGGAGAAAAAGAAAAAGGACTGAAAAGATCACAGGCTGCCATCCGTCCCTCTGAAATTTAAGTGTTATGTGGAATGGTCTCCGGCTGCTGCTTTCACTTCTCAGATGTAAATTTCACTGAGCCCCTGGGTCTGACATGAATCCATACTCCTCCACAAGACACACGTCTGACCCATGCCAGCTGCTGAATCACTGGCCTGGCTCTTTTGATGTGTGCACATATGAACATGATCTGGAATGTGTGTGGAGACCTGAGTAGTCATTAACCTCCATACCCTTCTCCTGAGAGCTGACCCTTTTCCTGCACCATCCAGCTTCTCACATGCAAGGGAGCTAAAACCTGAGAGAGAAAGAAACGTCAAATCAATCCCAAATGTAGGGCCCCAAACCACTGCAAGATGGATCACTTACAAATGGCTGGGAACTTCTCTGTCTCCTCAATGTGCCCAGCCAGCAGAGCCAGAGGGAAAGAGCTAAACCTCTCAGATCCTCTGAAGTGAACTCAGAGTTAATCGTCAAATGGGTGGACGAGTCGATCATATGGGCTGCATACCAACCCCACCCCTGTGCTGTGGCTATTAAAATGGTGGGGTCATAGACAGTCTAATAAACGGATTTTAAACATGGACTCAGTTTTTAACCCAACCCAGGAAGTGGTGTGATACGCAAAGAGTAACACAGCCACTGCTAAATATGTGGCTTACTACTCACTTCCCTGATTAGAAGTTGCTGGAACCTAGGGCACAGAGCTGGGAACAGGGATAAGGCCCAGAGAAAGTGGTGGCCCAGAATGCACTGCAGCAGGAATTCAATTCGGATGCTACTTCTGTTTCTTTAAATGAACACTGTGACAGCATAACACTAATAAATACTTGTGGGACTAACTGTATGCCAAGAAGATTTTATGTTTTTATATGATATGACATCCTTTAATCATCATTCCTGTCTAGTGAAAGTGTTAGTCGCTCAGTTGTGTCTGACTCTTTGTGACCCTATGGACTGTAGCCCGCCAGGCTCCTCTGTCCATCAAATTCTCCAAGCAAGAACACAGGAGTGGCTTGCCATTCCCTTCTCCAGGGGATCTTCCCGAACTGGGGATCAAACCCCGGTCTCGTACACTGCAGGCAGATTCCTTAACACCATCTGAATGATGAGGGAAGCCGCTCCTTGTCGAGGTCACATTTAAATAAAATTTAGACTTTTGTTTTTGGTAAAAGAAATATGCTGAAATCTTTCCAACTGTCTGAGCATGCTCAGAACAATTTCCAATCAGTGCTTCTAGAAAGGAAATTTGAAAAGTCAATACATTTTACAGTTCTAACTCTTTTTGGAAAGCAACTCTATCTGAAGAGTGAACAAGGAGATTCAGAGTGAAGTGTCCCAAGCCCAGAGCCCCTACGTGAGTGGGGTGGAGTACGGCTTAAAGCAGAATTCACCAACAGGTAAAAGACTTTTTACAGTCTGGGAAAGAGGGAATAGACTGTGAGAGACAGAAGAGGGGGAAAAAAAAGGAAGCAGGAAGACGGAAAATCAGTTTGGCTCATCAATCAATGCAACAGTGAAGCAGCTTCACGTCCAGCTGGGTTTGGCCCTTCCAGCGGTGGTTGCTTGGGAGGCCTCACCTCCCAGAGACAGGGAAGTTCCAGGGCTCCGTACTCACCAGTGAGTTCCTCCAGGGCGGGCTGTCCACTCTTGGTGTAGTGGCTGGGCTCCATGGTCACACCCCCTGAGCTGGATTCGGCAGTAACATTCCCTTCGGTGTCTGTCTGGGACCTTCACACACAAACCAAAGCAGACATACTTGTCACAAAGCAGTAACTACCCCGTCTGGACCACGGTGCTCCAATCACAACCCATGTGAGCACCTCCTTTGGTGAGAAGCTTTAGAACAGGGCAGACCCGCAGACAGACTCTAAATAATTCATCGGTGCATGTGGAGCAATGTCCCAGAAACAGAGAGAACCACCGAAGTGTAGAAGATGAAATATTCATCACCCAAATGGAGGGTCTGCAATCTTTCACTGGGGAACGCGTCTCTGTGTCCCCTTTGAGGAGCTAGATCTAGCCAGCAAAAGGCTGGCAAGTACCCGGTGGTTTGGATCATTTAACCTGTGCCAAAGAGCCACTTCTAAGTAACCAGCAGTGCCAGCAAGCCAAGCATGAAGATGATTCCACTGGCAGCCCCATGCACCGCCCCCCCCCCCCAAATCCTCCTGACACGGCTGTCTCTGGAGAGGTGACTGTACAACTGGCCAGGAGTGGGTGCCAAGCAGGTGTGTTTGCCCTCCAGGTCTGACTCAGAGCTCAGATCTCCTGAGATGAAAGGTCTCACTGATCATTATTTCAACACTTGACTGAAATCTGTACTTCCCCAAACCTTCTCCATGCCCTTATTTGTCAAGCAAATCGAGACAATCAAGCAATGTGCTCTAACCACAATTACCTCTGCTTATTCAGGCGTGCCAGGCAAATATAATTACATTCGGATACATAACCCTGGGTGTAATGTTATTCATTCATCGGCATCCTCAGCTAATTCAACCAGATTTCACTCTCTATGAAGAAAGTGTTTGCCAAGAATGTGAAATGCCTAAAACAGACTGGGGGATACACAGATAAGCCCCACATCATCCATCTACATTCCCCCGACCTGTGCCTTCCTACTGAGGCCATCGGTTCCCCATTCCCATCATCTCTGAATTTAAAGGGTTTCCACGCTCTCTGTGTTCCTCTCCTTCCTTTGACCAGAATCCAAGCTTTCGCCATCTCTGCCCAGGCCAGTGAACAGGTATACTGCCTCCAGCCACAGAGCTTACAAATGACAGCCAGGTATAGAAACCAGCCCACGGATTGATTCTTACTGGTCTGCCTAGTATCTTTTAAAGCTTCTGAATTCATGTCCACATTTAAAACTGGAGAGAAGTCACCAAAGAAAATCTGGATTTCTGTCCTTTTCTCAGTAAAAACAAGTCTGGAAGGACTGAGCTCACTTTCTTGCAGGGCGCCACCTGCTGGTGAACAGTGGTGGCGGTCCCCTCTGGGGAGGCGTGAGGTTCCCTTTCCTGGAGTCCCATTCACCCTGAACCACTCAGGGTGCTATGTCTGTGGTATCGCCTTTGCGGGCCCAAGCAGGCACCTGCACTGTGATCTCTGTTTAGACTGTTTCCAGGTCTTGTCCACTCCCCATTCTATTGTCCACTGACCTTGGGGACCCCGATGTGATCTTTCATCTTTTGATTAAAGGTCTCTAATGGTGTATTGCCCACAGAATGAGATCTAAAGTCCTTATTGTGATAGAAGATGCCCTACATCACAGGATTCTTCCTCCTTCATTTCCAACCCGTCTCCTGGCTCTCCTGCCCTTACACACGGCCCTACCCTGTGCTCCACCCACATGTGGCTTCTCTCCAGTCCCAGCTCATACCCAGCCCTTCACAATTTTGTCTCTGTGGTCACCGTGCCCTTTGACTGAAGGCTCTCTTTCTTTCTTCCCTAGTTTGCTCCTGATCTGCCTTGAAGGCACAGTCCCCATGTCATCTTGGTTTGGAAGCTTTCCCCAATTCTTGGCCAGCGGATGGCTCCACCTTCTGTTCTCCTGATGTCTCCTTATTACAATGAGATCTAATTAATAAACCTTTACTCCACTAGATTAAGAGCTCTCTGAAGGCTAAGACTGGCTCTTTTGATGTGGGCATTTAAGAACACTCTGCTCCAATTCATATGCTAAGCAGGCACTCAGGGAGGGTGGGCTGAATGGATAAATGAGTTTTTAAGTCTAGAAAGTTTCTGGGTGAGAGAAGGAGCATTGGACTTGGAGGACTGAACATTGAGCTGGCTGGAGTCTGCAGTCTATTACTTGATAGCCACGTACATCTCAGTAAATCACTGCACCTTGTAGAGAGGCTGGACCCTTATCTGGACATGGGATTACAACAGCGACCTCCCCTGGCTGCTACAAAACTCACAGGTGAAACCACACAAAAGCACTTCAGTTCAGTTCAGTCGCTCAGTCGTGTCCGACTCTTTGTGACCCCATGAATCACAGCACGCCAGGCCTCCCTGTCCATCACCAACTCCCAGAGTTCACAAAAGCACTTAGCGAAGTATAAAGCAACAGAGGTGTCCAGTGTGTCTTCTGAATTGGTAACTATAGTTCATTCCGAGTGATTTTTTTTTTTAAATGATTTGTTTTCCTTCTTCTCTTGGTGACATCACCAACATGAGAGGTTCTAGGGGGAGCACTGTCATGTAATAAACAGTGAGCTGTAAACTTGAGAGAGAAGCTGGAGCATCACTGGAGTCTAAACCAGTTTCTAAAATCCTCTGATCTAGTCCTGTCTCCTCAATTGACAGATGAGGCTCAGCACGAGGCAGTAGCTCAGAGTCAAGACTATTTCATGGTTAAGCACTTGGTCCCTTTAGGTAGAGAGACTTGGCTATAAACACAAGCTCTTCTGACTACCAGCTCTCTGACATAGAACAAGTTATTTAATTATTCTAGGCCTCAGTTTGCTTATCGGGAGAATGGGGATAAAAAAGGGGAGCCAGCTCGTGGAGTTGTCAGAACGATCCAATGATCTGCATTTCTGCACACACGTGGTGCAGACTCAGCAGCGGGGCCTGCAGCCAAGTCCCAAGGCCACCCAGGGACGCACAAGTGAACAAAACACCAAGCCAGGCAACCTGACTGCTACCCCAGGGCTCTTCTCTCCAGCCTCCTCCCGGGCTCACCCCGAGGAAAGGCACCTCAGAGGAGGAACACAGACATCACACGGGGTGAGCACAAACACAAGCGTGCAGTTCAACACACGGGATGCTTTCTCCCTCCCGTCTGTTGGACTTTAGCTCTTTACCATCAAGAGCTTTTCCTCTTATAGAAAAATCTTGAAATATTAAAAAAAAAAAAAATAGAGGTTAAATGGTTTAGAATCTTTCAAATGATTACAGCCAGGAAAAAAAAGGAAGAGAGTGGAACTGACCATGATCAGACTGTCACATATTTTAATTCTGAAAATGCAAATAAAAAATCTGGGAATAGCAGCCTGAATATGCCTGACCTCAAGACTACCGACGTGACCGCAATGATAAAAATTTCACGGCAAGCAATTCAGCTGCCTCCATGGTTCAGAAAACAGTTGTATAAAAAGTTGAGCATGGAGACCAGTGCTGAATCATTATCTAAGCCTTGGCACCCTTCTCAGGACTGTTAGCTGAGCTGATGACTTGATTTAATACAAAGATGACCACCTCCCATTTCAAAAGATCTGGTGTGACCCTCCCTGAAGGGGAGACTGAACAAGGAAAAGGAAAGAGCTTGTCCTCAGAAGCCTGACCTTCCCCCACAGGCTGGATGCTGTGGACTTTCCTCTGAAATCAATCGCTTGAACCAGTCTTCCTATCAACTCTTGACAGGAATGGTAACAGAACTAGAACTCACCTCAGGCAGAGAGAGAGGAAACATCTAATTCACTGGGGAACCAGGCAGACTGAGGAAGTGGGAAGTATGGGGATGAGTCTGTGCATATGAACAGGTATGTAAGCACACGTGTGAATACGTGCATAGGTGCATTCACACTTCACGTACGAATGTGTACTTGTGTCCTTATTTACGTGTGAGTGTCCGTGATGTGCACTCACACCTGTGGATGTGTCTGTGTGTGTGTGTATGTGTACACGCTGGGTAGAAGCTGTAAAGGAAGTGCCTGGACTGCAACACTGAACCACCGGTCCCCTTGGTGCCATGGACGGATCTTAGTTATCACTCAGCTGTGCAGAGTGGCCCACTGCCCGGCAGGTCTCGAGCACAGAATCAAGCTGAAGACTGAACAGGGCTCTGGGATCCTCCAAGAGCAGGGCTGGGTGGCTTCCACCTACCCAGACAGGACTCATCGCAAGAATCAAGCATCATACAGAGACGATGTCCCCAACCCTGGACAGGTGTGTTATGTAACCAGAGGCTCTCACAGGCCACAACCCCCCAGAACAACAGCACCGGGCTCCCCGTGGTCTCCTGTGGTCCCCTGGATGTGCCATCAGAGACAGGCAGAGGGACTGAGGGTGGAAACATCCAGGCTTGTCACCCCAAATACAACCCAGGTTCTCTGGTTCTTCTAGAACTAGTCCTTCAGTATGGCCACCCTTCTTCCTCATCCTGATCTCCCCTCTGAAAAATCCCAGCACACAGCAGGGACTGAAAAAATATTTGAGTTCCCTGGTTACCTAGCGGTTAGAATTCCGGGCTTTCACGGCTGTGGCCTGGATTCAATCTCTGGTTGGGGAACCCGCAATCCACACAGTGTGGCCAAAAAATAAAAATAAAAAAAATTTTTAGAAGAAAAGAAGAAAAAGACGTGCAATGGGGTAACAAACCGTGAGGTTCTGAAAGTTCAAGATAAGCCTCTCTGTGAGAAATCTCAGTTGCTCAGCAAGGTGGTTTTGTGTTTCATCGTTTAAAGTACATTCAGGATGCTTTAGGACTGACCTTGAAGCCTGTCCAGTGAAACCAAACCACCCTCCTAGCTATTGTTCAGGCTGCTTCTGCCAAGCCCCTGGGTCCCCGTGTGCCTGGGCCACTCCTCTGCATCTGAGGATCACTCACATTTTCCTTCCACTCTTTAGCTTTCTAACCTACCCCCACGCTCCAGCCGCACTGAATTAACTGTCCCTCAAGCACACCATGTAGGTCTCTATCAGGAGCTGATCATGGGGTCCTTGAGCTGTCTGCCTCAATGTTCCCGCAAGACCCCTGCCCCCGAAGACCCCTTGCCCAGGGCTGGGCAGGGCCGGGGAGGTGGGCAGCCGCTCCTACCTGTACAGGAAAGGCGCCACGGTGGCAGTGTTGGGGTGGCTGTATTGCTGCTGGGGCTGAGGTAGCTGGACACTGACAGTATTGCTTCCCGTGGTCTGGGTGGTCCCCACGGACGCACTGACAGTCTGGCTGCTGATGCTGTGGTTCAGGCCGGTCCCTCCGGGGCCTTTTCCTTCCGAGGACGCCAGGCTGGAGGAGGAGCTGGAGTGCCTGCCGTCCAGCGGGGGCTTCTGCTGGGGGAGCCCCGAGCTCGGCTTCCCACCCCGGGCCCGCTCCCCGTCCTTGGAAGGCGTGGGGGCACTTGGGGATTTCCCGGGCATGCTTTTCATCCCTGGTTTTGGTATCCCGCTGTGGGAAGGGGCCGAGGCCTCCTTCTTGGCACTGTTGAGCTTCCCCCCTTTGGGGATGAAGCTGGCGATCTTGGAGGACTTTTTGGGCATCTCGGTCACGGCGGCCCCGCTGGGGTCTTCTCTCGGCCCCTCTTTGAGGTCCGGCCTCTCTGTCACCGAGGCTCTCTTGGTGAGGTCCTTGCTTTTCTCCTTCTCGCGCTGTTGCTTCTCCTTTTCCTTCTCGCTGCCTTTCGGGGAGCTCTTCTTGTTGGTCAGCGCCCGGCTGAAAGTCCTCTGGGCGATGCCCTTGAGGGCGATCTTGGGGCTGTTGGACGGGGGGCCGGCGGCAGACAGCGGGCGGCCGCCCGCCTCCATCTCTTCGCTCTCCTCGAAGCTGGGCAGGATCTCCAGCCGCTCGCAGCTCGTGTCCCGCGACCCTGGGCCCTCGCCCGCCTTGGAAGCCCCCTTGCTGTTGAAAAGTTTGAGTTTCTCCAGCATGGACCTCTGATTGTTGGGGGCCGGCTTCAGGGCTTCGGGGGCGGGCCGGGGGGCCTCGGGCGTGGGCGGCTTGACCGACAGCGCGGCGGCCGCGGCGCTGTGCTTCACGCTGACCGACTTGCTGCGCCAGGGCTTGGAGGCCGAGCCGGGCTGGGGGATGGCCGAGGAGGCGCCGCCGCTAGCAGGCCCACACCCGCCACCTCCCTCCAAAGCAGCGGGGGCATCTTCGCTCATTGCGGGGTGGGAGGATGCCGGGCTCGCCAAAGGCTCTGTGGAGACAGGGAAGAGAGGGAGACCTGAGTTACATGCATGGACCTGCACTCATCACGAGGGGGCATCGGCCACGGCTCCACGGCCGATCGCTCCAACCCGGATGCCATGCAGCTCCACTACCTGAGTCTCAGTTTAAATTCCACCTTGACCTCCTAAGCTCCATCAGGCACTGTTCACATCCTCCCCCGCTCACCCGCCCCCGCCCCGCACATTTTGGCATATGCTGTGTGAGTGCACACCAACCTTAACATCCATATACACGTGGCAGAATTAAGCACACACTTCATGGGAAAACAAACAAAAATCCACACATTGTGTGGGAATGGTACAAGAAATATCTCCTGTCTTGAATGATTCAACCCATAACCCCTTTTTTCAACTAAAGGGAAACAATGGAGGATTATCCAACTTTAAGAAAACAATGTTGCAGAGACAAACAATCGAGGATTATCCAACTTGAAGTAAACAATGTACCAGAGACATTAACACAGAACAGATTCCAAAAAAAAAAAAAAAAATCCAGAAAAAAGAGAAACCAAGGATAATCTTGACAGACGTAATTACCCACAGAAATTGCTAAATCCCATCAAAGCATATATGTGTTCCCTATGTTGGCACTTCTAAAAGAGTTACCAACGTGATGCAGGCTGAAGTTTAAAAAAGGCTTTGGAGCTTAAGAGTATGAACTAAGCACGAGGCTTCACCGTCAGCGGGAAAACACGCAGGTTATCTGAAAGTCAAGGCTTCCCCTTGGCACACAGGGTGTAGTTCCCCGGCCAGCCTCTTTTCTCAGAAAAGCCTCAAAATATTTCCAAATTAGAACTGGAATTATTCGGAGACGGGCGGGTTCCAAACTGGAGCTCTGCTAGGCACTGAGGCAGCCCAGATTGATGACCTGAACGCCAGAGCTCCCTTGCTCAGGCAGCAGGCAGAGCCACACAGCGCCATCCTCCACGTCGGGGCAGCTGTCAGAGGGAAGGGGGCCGGGACAGGCCTGCGAGCCCATCCCGGCACCCACCCACGACCACGCCCACCCAGCACAGACAGGGTGCAGCACCTCGGCCCCCAAAGAGCCCGTGACCCCGCCCCCCTGCAGAGTCACAGGGACACGACTTACCTGGCCGCAGTCACTTTCTCCCGCAACGATTCCCTAGGAAAACTTCTCCAACCCGAGAGGCTGTCCTTCCGATTGTCACAAGTGTTTTCGGTTAAACTGCTCATGTTTCTAATTAACTTTTGTCATCCGCAACTGCTCCAGTGCCCAGAAGCCTGGCGGGATTAACGGCTGCTTCTTCTGTTTTTTTTTTTTCCCTTTTTAAATACCTACGTTCCACCGCCTTGGAGCAGCAGAGTAAACTGTATATAAGAGCGGCTTTTTATGATTTAAAAGTCAACGGCCGCCAAACCCGAGGAAAGGCAGCCCCTTGTGGGACACGAGCCGGGAGCACTCCCGGCTCATGAACTGGCCTCCTTCCCTCTCAGCTGCTCCGGGGGGGTGTGGGGGGGAAGCCACGGCTCCGGGGTGATCCAATGCAGACCTCCCAATGTTTTAAAACACATACATCTTCCTGACTTCCCGGGGATTTGGGTTTGGAGTGGGGGCTGCTGTGCAATCCTCCCTTACAAAACGCATGGCGCGTTGCTGGATCTTTTCCTGGGGAGAGCTGGGGACTGGCTGGGAAACAGGCTCGCGGAACCCACCCACACCAACAGCCCCTTGGAGGGTCTCCTCGTGTGGGACACGCTGCTCGTGGAGGGCCTCCCGGGCTCAGGAGGTATCGTGCTAGGCACTCTGAGAAGAGGGGCTCCCTGCCCCCGTCTGACGAGTGGGGAGACTGAGGCTTGGAGAGGGCTAATGACTGACCTTCCATCACTCCACTGGAGATGGTCCAGTGTGGGATTTGGACTCAGGTCTCCTGACACAGTGCTCTTTGGGACTGCATCCCAGCTACCTCCCGCGATAAAGAACACGTTTAAATGACAGCCACTTAGATGACCAGAGGACTTCAGGGCATCTACCTCTTCTACTGCTTGAGTATATTCATGATGTCCATGGTAGGGGACAAACCAGCCCAGCCACTGGATAGGAGGCAGCCTATGCCATGGAGGCCAGCTCCCTGGAGGGCAGCAGTGACCCTCCAGTCGCGAGTTCCACTCTCTCAGGACCGCTGTCCTTCCCTTTACTTGGGCTCAGATCTGGGGCAGAATTATTCACTCATTTGTACACTCAGAATATTCACTCATACACTCAGTAAATTCATTCACATCAACATTCAAAGACGGGCCGTCCCTGCTGGCCCAGTAATTAAGAATTCCTCTGCCAGTGCAGGGGACACAGGTTCCCTCCGTGGTCTGGGAACTAAGATCCCACATGTGGCGGGGCAACTAAACTTGAGCCACAGCTAGAGAGTCCGCCTGCCGTACTTCCTAGAGAGCCCTCCTGCTGCACTTCTGAAGCTCCCATGCTCCAGGGTTCGTGCGCCGCGTCATGAGAAGACACGGCAATGACAGCCTGCATGCCGCAGCTAGAGAGCAGCCCCCATTTGCCACAACCAGAGAAAGCCTGAGGACGGCAATGAAGAGCCCACGTGTCGCAATGAAGACCCAGAGCAGCCAAAAACAATCATTTTCTAAAAATTAAAAACAAATTTAATGAGTGCCTAGTATATGCCACACATTGTTCTAGGCACTAGGATACATCAATGACAACACCGAGATCCCTGCCTTCATGGATGTTACACTCTAGCAGGGAGGAACAGATAATTCATATAATTCATACATACATTTTATCACTTAGTAGAAAAGAAGTCCTAGAGAAAAGGGGCTTTGAGTGGGGCGCCGGAGATTGCAACAATTTCCTTATAGGAGCTACAGCAAATCGGGATCAGAGGTTTGCTCTTCTTTCCTAAAGAAGTTTCAGAACTTCTCCCTACTGAACAGAAGCACGTGCATCAGTGTGATTTCTCTGCTCCCACACATTCCCTGGAACTCTTATAAAGCTTGCCTGAAATAATTTGGACAAGAAATGCCCCTGACAAGCGTTTCTGTGTAATTTTAAATCTTAACATGCACAGCTAGAAATCAGTTGTTACTAACCAGTTAGGGACTGATCCAGAGTTAGCCAGACACCTGACTTGTCTAAGAGAAATGTGTAGGCCAGTCAGAGACGTGCGTTTCCTTCAGGAAAGCTGTCAGGTGCAAGAAGGGGCTCACATGCTGCAGGCATAACGGATACATAATCATTTCCCAGGGTGTCCCCAGATGGCTCCCAGAAACTCCTACCGTCTTTCAAACCCCAACTCAAATGCCTTCGTCCTTTGTCAAGCTTCCTGAGACCCTCGGGATGAATGAACTACCCAGTTTGCATCATCACCTGGTATTTTTACCTACTCTCCTTCCCCAGGACACTGTCCAAACTTCCCTTTTTATAAAAGCATTTCGAAGTCCACCTGCTTACACCAGGCACGGGGAATATGCTGCTGCTGCTGCTGCTGCTGCTAAGTCGCTTCAGTCGTGTCCGACTCTGTGCGACCCCAGAGACAGCAGCCCACCAGGCTCCCCCATCCCCGGGATTCTCCAGACAAGAACACTGGAGTTAGCCCCTGCCTTTTAGGAACTCACTGTTCAAAGAGGCAGCAGACCTCAAAACAGAGCACAGAAGTAATGTCAAGGCTGTAGAGGGCGGTACATGGTCCCAGGATTGGGATCTCCTGATTCTCCCCGGAGAGTCTGGGAGAGCTTCATGGAGGAAGTGGCTTGTTCCATTGGTCTGTGAATCCCTCCAGAGCAGAGACCAGCCCCCTGCCCCGACTCATCCTTGTTTCCCTAAGCCTGCCAGAGCATAGAAAATACTAAATGGTTTCTGAATTGTTGGTTGGTAGTTGTGACATTTGCAAGTCACATTTAAGTCAAGAGAGACTCAAAATTTGTGATCAGTCATTAGGGTTTTATTAAAACCTTTCAGTCCAAACTCAGGATTAGGACTCAGAGCTTCAGAATTTCTACTGCGTTTTGCCTGGATTCCCCTTGTTATAGGATCATGGGGACATTTCAAGGCTACTCATTATAGCTGTAAGAGACAGTCCGTGGGGATGATTCTGAATCTGCTTTCTAGAACAGAAGTTCCCTGAGTAGTGCTACCGGGCATCAGAGCACCATCAGACCATCAATACTTTAGAATTATGTCAGAGCCAGTTGATGCTGTTGCTCAGTCGCTTAGAAGTGTCCGACTCTTTGTGACCCCATGGACAGCAGTATGCCCGGCTGCCCTGTCCTTCACCATCTCTTCCCCTAAACAGTGAAGGGGCTCCAGGTCATGAGTAGTCCTGTGCAGGTCTTGACAGAACTGGACACATTTCTGTCATTCCTGGGGTATCACACCGGTGATCTCAGACCTTGGCTGAGGTGGAAAGCTGCCATTTCTAACACTAGGCTTCTGTGATTCCTACCAGGCTTCGGGGTGTGTGAGATAAATGCAGGAGAGGTCTGGGGAGGCAGGCAAAGCGGCCAGTGTGCTACCAGCTGAAAGTACCATCTGAGGTATACCACTCTGCCCCTCCGTCTCCCCATTTGTAAGACAGAGGGTAAGATTTTCTCCAGAGTCCTTTCAACTCTGCTTCCATTCGAATCTCAGTGAGTCTCCAAGAGGCCGGAAGAGGCTGGACCCCAAGAACACAGCTAGGTTCACTTGCTAAGTTCTATGGTTACCGCGAGCTATGACACACAGGTGTATCTTTACCTTCAGTCATTTCCCTTACCAGTAAATGCAGAAAACGGGCTGGGTCAAGGTACACTCAAACTTTTATTTATTTATGTTGGCCATGTGGCATGCAGGATCTTAGTTTCCTGACCAGGTATCAAACCCATGCCCCTGTGCCCTGGACCACTGGACTGCCAGGAAAGGCCCAAGGAATACTCAACATTGGATGAGCTGCTAGTGCATTAAAATCTGGTATTCCAGGAAGACAAGCGAGGGATGGGGAGGGTGGGGTGAGTCCTTTAAAATGAAGAACACTTCTCTAATTACTCTAGAGAGAGAAGGGAGGAAAACACAAAAGAAATGCTCTGACCACCAGTATTCTCCCAACAATGGTATGTGGACCACAGAAGGAGGTGAAATGAACATTTTTGATGTCACATGGATAAACATTTTTATATTTTAAAAGTCACCTATTTATCTGCTGCATATCATAAAAGACAAGCAGTTCACATATAAATCAACAGTTTCGTGGGATGGTTCAGATGTAGATTTAATTTGAGTTGATTTAAGGAAAATATGAAACAAAAACACAAGTGGTATACTGATTTGGCAAAACACACAGTTTGTGAAAGACTAAAGTTGGGGAAACACTATTTCATTAAATCAGAAATATTTATATGTAAAACATATAATAAGTATTTTTAAAATACTTATTTTATACTCAACCTATTCTTTTGATAAATGCAATCAATCAAGGGGAAATTAAATCAGAAGGCCCCAAAAAGGACTAGGTTCAAAACTAATCTGAAATGGTTTCAGATTTTAGAGCTTTGTTTATTTATATGTATTTGTTTAGTCCAACATCTTGCTGGGGATTGGTCAGATCTGGGAACATGATCAGGTCCTTGTTTAGCCAAAGGTAATTCTAACGATAATGGTCTTAAGTTTCCGACTACTAAACATAATAAGAATAATACGTTACATCATGCCCAATAAATATCCCAAATATCCATATGTAAAATTTAAAAAATCTTATGACTTATTATATGTAATAGATGTTGGTAAATTCTGCCCTAGTTTGGATTTTATTTTTTGCTATACCAGGTCTTAGCTGAAGCAGAACTCTTAGTTGCGGCATGTGGGATCCAGTTCCCTGACCAGGCATCGAACCCAAGCCCCCTACATTAGGAGTATGGAGTCTTAGCCACTGGACCACCAGGGAAGTCCCCTAGTTTGTACTTGAGAATACTGATCACAGGGCCCCCAAACAGAGTTGATGAACCACTGGAGAACCACACCATGGACTGATCTCAGCTTTAAAAGGCCAGCTCACCAGGTTCACCCACCGTCAACTGACAAACCACCGCAAAAAGGAAAAGTCTCATTTGAAATGCTGCAGAAACAGGAGGCCTTTGAAGAAGAAAAAAGGCTGTTTTTAAAAAAAGAGTTTAAGGAGAGAATTAATCCTCCTGTGGGGAAGGGAAAAGTTTGGTTTTTCTGGCACCCAGCCTTTAACCTTCCCTGACAGTAACCAAAATACTTTCTAAATGAAAATACTGTCCAAGGCAGATAAACAAGCATTTCTTCCTCTCTTCCGCCACGAGGACCAGCAGTGGCCCCTGGTCCCTTCTGTCCCCAGCTTCCTAGTTAGGGAGACGTTGGTGGTCTGGTCGGGGCAACAGGCACCCAGGGAACATGATCTAGGCTAGCTGATCTTAGTTCCTGTCACCCTACTGTGATTTTAAACCTGCCCAGAGGATGGGTCTAGCCTAAATCTTCAGGAAAAGGTCTGATCATTGGACCTATAATTTTGGGCCTATACAATTTTCTATAATTTGTTAAGGTGTCAGTCTTGAGTATACAAATTTGTTAGGATAACTGAAACCAGTTTTGTTTTGTGTTTTGTTTGCTAGTTTGTTGTGAGCACATGGACTCTAGCCACACAGGCTGAGATTATTTCCAGAGTTGCTCTGGTTAGTTTCTCTACAACCATGTTAGCCACCAGACCACATAGAGGCACACACTGGGCCTTGCTCAATCCACCTAGTGGTTCTGCAGGATTTCTGCAGCCTGGCCTGAGAAGCCCTCTCAATACTGCTATGATCAGTGTCTAATATTAAAGGCATGGGCTCAAATATAGTTTCTTTCCCACTCCTCCCTGGACAGGAGCCTTGGAGGTACAGAAAGATGGAGAAAGGGGTCAAGAGAATTGCCAACAAAAGTGGTCAGAGAGGGGAAAGGCATGGAGTAGAAGGAGCTGGGCTCTGAATCCATACTTTCTAAGGATCGTTTTGTGTCTATAATTCCATAGGCTCCCAACATCCAAGTGAAAATAAGAATGATGATTTATATAAACAAATATTTTCTTTAAAGTCGCTCTGTTAAGTTAGCCCCTAATAAAAATCCCAAAGATGTTTTTGTTGAAATAGAAACATCCATACAAAAATTCATGTGGAATCTCAAGGGACTCTGAATAGACAAAGTAATTCTGAAAGAGAATGAAGTTGGCGGTCTCATACTTTCTGATTTCAAGCCTTTCTACAAAGCCATTACTGTAATACTGACAAAGGCAATCATATAGACCAATGAACAAGAGCCACCAGACATAAACCTTTGCATATATGGTCAAATAATTTTCAAGAATATTCAATGGGGTAAAGATCATCTTTTCAACATATTTTCTGGGAAAACTAGATGTTCACATGCAAAAACATGAATCTAGGTTCATACCTTATACCATATAAAAAAATTAACCTAAGATGGATCAAAGACTTAAATGTATGAGTTAAAACTATAAAACTCTCACGGGAAAAACACAGGGCAAAAACTTCATGACACTAATTTTGGCAGTGATTTCTTGGATATGACACAAAAAGTAGGAGCAAAAAAACAAGTAAGTTGAATTTCATCAAAGTTAAAAAAAACTTTTCTGCATTAAAGGACATAATCAACAGAATGCAAAAATAACCTATGAGTGGTAATAACTGCAAATCATACATCTGATATCCAGAATATATAGAGAACTTAACTCAACAACATGATATAAAAAATGGGTAAGGGACTTAAACAGACATTTCTGCAAAGAATATATACAATTGACCAATACACACACAGAAAGATGTTCAACATCACTAGTCATCAGGGAACACAAACCAAAACCACAAGAGGATACCACTCCATACCAATTAAGATGGCTATTATTTTGTTAAAAAAGAAAACAGCACGTGTTTCTGAGGATGCTGAGAAATTGGAACTCTTGTGCATTACTGTGAGAATAGAAGATTGTGCAGCCATTGTGGAAAACACAACGGCAGTTCCTCAAACAATTAAACATAGAATATGTCCTACCAGTTACACTCCTGAGTATATACCTGAACGAGGTGAAAACAGGAACTTAAACAGATATTTGTACACCCAGGTTCATAGCAACACTATTCACAATAGTCAAAAGGTAGAGGCAACCCAAATGTCTATCAATGTATAAACAATGGACACTGTTTGGATGAATGAATGAATAACCTAAGTGTGAGACAGATCTATGTCTCTTTCTCACACACACACACATATACACAATGGAGTATTAATTCAGCCTTCAAAAGGAAGGAAA
The DNA here is from genome assembly GCF_049115385.1 of Moschus berezovskii. Classification (NCBI taxonomy): domain Eukaryota; kingdom Metazoa; phylum Chordata; class Mammalia; order Artiodactyla; family Moschidae; genus Moschus; species Moschus berezovskii. The sequence continues at coordinate 23,982,004 of NC_142484.1, read as the reverse complement.
TTCTGACACCTGCAATAGTAGGGATGTCCTTCCATTAGGAAGCTTCTACAAGCCCCTTATCCTTATCCATCAGAGGGCAGACAGAATGGAAACCACAATTACAGAAAACTAACCAAACTGATCACTTGGATCACAGCCTTGTCAAACTCAGTGAAGCTATGAGCCAGGCTGTGCAGGGCCACCCAAGACAGATGGACCATGGTGAAGAGTTCTGACAAAATGTGGTCCACTGGAGAAGGGAATGGCAAACCACTTCAATATTCTTGCCTTGAGAACCCCATGAACAGTATGAAAAGGCAAAAAGATATGACACTGAAAGATGAACTCCCCGGGTCGGTAGGTGCCCAAAATGCTACTGGAGAAGATTAGAGAAATAGCTCCAGAAAGAATGAAGAGGCAGAGCCAAAGCAAAAACAACACCCAGTTGTGGATGTGACTGGTGATGCAAGTCCGATACTGTAAAGAACAATATTGCATAGGAACCTGAAATGTTAGGCCCATGAGTCAAGGCAAATTGGAGTGGTCAAACAGGAGATGACAAGAGTGAACATCGACATTTTAGGAATCAGTAAACGAAAATGAATCGGAATGAGTAAATTTAATTCAGATGACCATTATATCTGCTACTGTGGGCAAGAATCCCTTAGAATAAATGCAATAGCCCTCATAGTCAACAGAAGAGTCCAAAATGCAGTACTTGGGTGCAATCTCAAAAACAACAGAATGGTCTTGGTTCGTTTCTAAGGCAAACCATTCAATATCAAAGTAATCCAAGTCTATGCCCCAGCCACTAATGCTGAAGAAGTTGAAGTTGAATGGTTCTATGAAGACGTACAAGAACTTCTAAAAGTAACACTAAAAAAAAGAAGTTGTCCTTTTCATCATAGGGAACTAGAATGCAAAAGCATGAAGTCAAGAGATACCTGGAGCAAAGGCTAACAGACTTTTGCCAAGAGAACAACCTGGTCAAAGAAAACACCCTCTTCCAACAACACAGGAGATGACTCTACACGTGGACATCACCAGATGACCAATACTGAAATCAGACTGATTATATTCTTTGCAGCCGAAGACGGAGAAACTCTACACAATCAGCAAAAACACCACCGGCAGCTAACTGTGGCTCAGGTCATGAACTCCTTATTGCCAAATTCAGACTTAAATTGAAGAAAGTAGGGAAAACCACTAGACCATTCAGGTATGACCTAAATCAAATCCCTTACAATTATACACTGGAAGTGACAAATAGTTTCAAGGGATTAGATCTGATAGAGTGTGTGAAGAACTATGGATGGAGATTCGTGACGTTGTACAGGAGGCAGTGATTAAGACCACCCCCAAGAAAAAGAAAAGCAAAAAAGCAAAATGGTTGTCTGAGGAAGCCTTACAAATAGCTGAGAAAAGAAGAGAAGTGAAAGGCAAAGGAGAAAAGGGAAGATATATCCATCTGAATGCAGAGTTCCAAAGAATGGAAAGGAGAGATAAAAAAGCCTTCCGAAGTGATCGATGCAAAGAAATAAAGGAAAACAACAGAATGGGAAATACTAAAGATCTCTTCAAGAAAATTAGAAACACCAAGGGAACGTTTCATGCAAAGATGGGCACAATAAAGGACAGAAATGGTGTGAACCTAACAGAAGCAGAAGATATTAAGAGGTGGTAAGAATACACAGAAGAACTACACAAAAAAGATCTTCAGTTCAGTTCAGTCACTCAGTCGTGTCCGACTCTCTGCGACCCCATGAATCACAGCACGCCAGGCCTCCCTATCCATCACCAACTCCCGGAGTTCACTCAAACTCAAGTCCATCGAGTCGGTGATGCCATCCAGCCATCTCATTCTCTGTCATCCCCTTCTCCTCCTGCCCCCAATCCCTCCCAGCATCAGAGTCTTTTCCAGTGAGTCAACTCTTCACATGAAGTGGCCAAAGTATTGGAGTTTCAGCTTTATCATCAGTCCTTCCAATGAACACCCAGGACTGATCTCCTTTAAAATGGACTGGTTGGATCTCCTTGCAGTCCAAGGGACTCTCAAGAGTCTTCTCCAACACCACAGTTCAAAAAAGATCTTAAGGACCCAGATAATCACAATGGTGTGACCACTCATGTAGAACCAGACATCCTGGAGTGCGAACTCAAGTGGACCTTAGGAAGCATCACTACAAACAAAGTTAGTGGAGGCGATGGAATTTCAGCTGAGCTATTTCGAATCCTAAAAGATGATGCTGTGAAAGTGCTGCACTCAATTTGCCAGCATATTTGGGAAACTGTGGTGTTGGAGAAGACTTGAAAGTCCCTTGGATAGCAAGAAGATCAAACCAATCAATCTTCCACCTGGGTTTCCCTTCCTCCACCCCAATCCCTTTAACACCGTTCCAAATTCAGAAACATTCAGCCTCAGGGCGGAAGTAGAAAAGCAGAGACATTATTTTGCCAACAAAGGTCGGTCTAGTCAAAGCTATGGTTTTTCCAATAGTCATATATGGATATGAGATTTGGACCATAAAGAAAGCTGAACACCAAAGAACTGATGCTTTTGAACTGTGTGTGGTGTTAGAGAAGACTCTTGAGAGTCCCTTGGACTGCAAGGAGATCAAACCAGTCAATCCTAAAGGAAATCAGTCCTGAATATTCACTGGAAGGACTGATGCTGAAGCTGAAGCTCCAGTACTTTGGCCACCTGATTCAAAGAACTGACTCACTTAAAAGACCCTGATGTTGGGAAAGATTGAAGGCAGGAGTAGAAGGGGATGACAGAGGATGAGATGATTGGATGGATGTTATCACCAACTCAATGGACATGATTTTGAGCAAGCTCTGGGAGTTGGTGATGGACAGGGAAGCCTGGAGTGCTGCAGTCCATGAGTCACGCAAAGAGTCAGACACGACTGAGTGACTGAACTGAACTGACAATAGGGATGAACCTTGAAAATGTTACGCTAAGTGAAATAAGCAAGTCACAGAAGGCAAATATCATTTGATTCTACTTGTAAGAGGCCCTTGAAAAGTTGAATTCATAGAGACAGTAAATAGAAAGATGCTTAGGGTCTAGGAAGAAAGCAGTAATTTTCACAATGAAAAAAAAAGAAAAAGAAGACTGTTATTGGGTGCAAGTAACAGAATTCTGATGACCACAGCCCAAACAGGTGAGGGGTTTACTCCTTTTACTTCCAATGGTTTAGCACAGGGTCTGGCACACAATTTATTGCTCAGTGGCTCAGACGTGTCCAACTCTCTGTGATTCTGTGGACTGCAGCATCCCAGGCTTCCCAGTCCCGGCACACAATAAGAGCTCAATAAATATTTGTTAAAGTTTCTCCGTCAGTTTGATGGTTAACGCATCACACGAAATTACATAATTTTGATTGCCTTACAAGTATTACTTTATTCTACCTTGAAAAAATAACATCTACTTCAAAGGAAAAGTGATCCTTCTGAAGAAACTGTAGCAGGGAAGCAAATTACACCACTAGACGTTTTCCTCCTTACACTGGCCATCACTGACTCCTTGGTCAAGTTCCTGACTGCAGTACTTCCTTGCCCCCCCCTCACGGCCTCATATCCCTACCTAGACATATCCACCCCCCAGTCTATATCTTCTAGGAAACCTGCAGAAACCAGAAGCCATCTCTTTTCATCTAAAGATGCAGAAGGCTCTGCCAGGCCTTCTCTGGGGTCCTAACCCTTGCTGCCCCATGTTGCAGTGAGTGGTCACACTTAGCTTACAAGAATAACTGATGGGCCAGGTCCCAGAAATGCTTGTTGGAAATTCATGCCTTGGCCCCTTTTACGACTGACCTGTTTCACTTAGCAGTGACGGGTGCCCAGATATCAATAAACAAACGACAATGATTACCCACACTGAATCCTTCCATATGGCTCCACGTTAAAAATCAGGTATGCCTATGTTGTCCCTTTTGGCTAATGCTGCCAGCTGTTCTCTTTACAGCTAAGTGAACTCAGAAGACTAGAATCCTTGGTGATGCTTTTTATCCTATGAATGGTGAAATTTTTGCTATATCAGGTCACCAAAAAGATCATGTTCAAATACACCAGTACCTTATGAAGGTGTAACCAAAAATAAATGTGTGGAAGGTAAAAATGCATTATCCTAGTGACCTGAAGCCAACTCTGTTCCCAGTTCCCCTCTGTGACTCTCCCCACAGAAGAAATAGAAGAAGAGGCCCTTGACAGTTGGCACCATTACAGTCATGTTTTGTTTTAAAGTATGACAAGGTAATTCTTCCTCTGCAGTGGCTTATTTTGCGTAAAACCAAGTGAAACTATGGGTGTGCATGCATGCACGCACGTGTGCCAAGTCACTTCAGTTGTGTCTGACTCTTTGAAACCCTATAGACTGTAGCTCACCAGGCTCCTCTGTCCATGGGATCCTCCAGGCAAGAATACTGGAGTGGGTTGTCATTTCCTCTTTCAGGGGATCTTCCCAACCCAGGGATCGAATTCGTGTCTCCCGCACTGGCAGGAGGGTTCTTTACCACTAGCGCCAAATAGGTAAAGAGGTCATTTGTTTCCCTAAATGGAACTAAAAGGAGTCTTATTTTCTTATAAGACAGTACCATTTTCCTACATAGTTATCACCACATTTTCTCCAATTTCACAAGGTACATTTTTAAATCCTACTTACTGCTTTAAAGAACTGAAAAACTAAACAAAAGTTAACTTGCTGGAAATATTAATATACAGCTGGGCTTATGGTTGACCTGGTAATAATACCTTAGAAAGAGAATAAACTCTTAAAATCTTTCTCTCCCTTCCATATATCCTTTACCTCAAAAGATGTCCCAGGCATATTTGTAAATCCTCCCACTCCACTGGGTAAAGAGGCAAACCATTTGACTGCTGACACTCAAAGGAAGATATCTTTAAAAAGTGGTCCTATTTTTAATCTTTCACGTCTTAAAGCCATATCACCCTCAAAACAACTCTTTTCTCTCTCTTGAGCTTATTTGTTCAAAATCCCAAGCGATATGTTTCAGAAGAAAGCTTTTGTTTTAATTTGTCAAGCCATTTCTCTATCTTGCACCATATATGGCTATAAGAATATACAAAACTGGCCGTAGAAAACCTTCTCCCGTGCTTTAAGGGTGCATGAAATTTCACAGAGACGATAAACACTTTATGGGGGCAAATCTCATTCTCGCAGGTCACTGTCAACAGCTAACAGCTCTTTGGCAGAACGCAATGGTTGCACGCTATTACAAATACACGCCCCCCCCTCCGCCCCCCAAGACAGAGCTGGTTAAGGAATGTTACAGGCTCTCCTCACCTAAGATGCCAGTCCAGTCTTCCTGGTTTTTCTTGGAGCAAGGGATGGGCTCTTTAAAACAGGGGCCTCCAACCCAGTTTTAAACCAGAATGCTTTCTACTAGACAATACAAACAGGCAGCAACAGCAAGAGGGGCTCTTGGCTCGGGTAAGTTTAGAAAACAGATGGCTAAAAAGCAATCAACGTTCTTGTCTCAGGACTTCTCAGAGCCTTTAATATGCCCGCTTGCCCTGGGGATATCCAAAATGATATGGGATAGTATGGATCCTATATGTATTTTTGTCATAGAACTGATCTTATGGGATAGCTTAAAGGAATAATAGCCTATCATAGGATGTATTCTGGTAAACTGCCCTAATGGAAGGGGGCAGAAGATAGGTACATAACCCAAATCAGATAAGACAGCAGTCCAACAGGTAACAGTCAATAACCAGGAGAGCTACGCAAAGGGAGAAGAGGCACCTTTATGCCCCCTGGAAAGCTATAATCTAGTAGATTACAGAATGTTCTCATGCAATCACGAGATTTGTGCAGTGACATGCATTTTTGAGCACTAAATATCCGTAATAATGTACCTGTTCCTTTTCATTTCAAAAGGCTTAGGATAAGGCGCTGCACTAAAGTCACAAGGGTACATGAAAACAGGAAGCAGCAGTCATGGCTGTGAAGGGGGCTGTCAGAAAAGATTTCTATCCACAGGCTCACTATGGTTCAGTCCTGACACATGGAAGCCACAAAAACTGATGTGATCTCGGCTTGTATTAACACAGGGATGGCATTCAGAACAAAAGAGGTAAGGGTCTCGCCCAGCTGTGCACAGCTCAGACCAGAGCTAGAATAGGGAATACTTTAGATTTTGGACCTGGACAGGCTTCTCAGAGATCACTACCTTCAGTCACTCATTTCTGCAAAAAGGAACACATCCTTGGTCAGGTAATGACTTCTCTGAGGTCTCCCAATCAGTAAACGTTACAGCTGGCATTGAACTTAGGACTCTGGGGCTTGTTAAATTAAGTAGCTTTGCTGTCCCTACCCCAAACCTCCCAGTTCAGAATCTCTGCAGAGAGTCCCTTCCAAATGGCGGAAGGCCTAACTAGCTTCCCAGGTGATGGTCATCCAGCTATTAAAGAGTTCGTCTTACTACAACATGCTGGAATTTTTAACTTGCCCAGGATAAGGACTAGAATCTGAGAATGACCGTGAACCATTTTCAGCAAGGAGTGGCCAAAAAGATGGAGACGTTCAGCCTGGAAAAGAGAGGATCTGGGAAAAGGCAGAAATGGGAGACACCTTACTCAGGTAGCTTCCTTTCTCTTTGATTTTCTGGCCCACTGACAGCAAACCATCAGAAAGGGTTACAGTAACCCCAGTCAGGGCAGGTCCGGGACTCGGGTCTGCTCTGTGGACAATGAAAGGTCAGGGACCCAGCCAGCCTGGAAAGTGGGGACCCCTGGCTGTGGAGCCTCGAGGCGGACAGGGGAGGGAGTGTTCCCTGCAATTGTGGAAAAGGGGAGTTGAGCCAATCTGCTTTTATATGTTCTCTGCTCCACTTCTACCAGAGCAGCTCTCTTTACATGTAGGATTTTATTTGATGAAAGGTTTCCATGGGAAAAAAAACCTTAACAACGCTAATAATCCTATATTAACAAGAATAACAGCCAACACCGACAGGGTCTGCACTTTATGCAGACACCATGCTAGAAAGCATTTTTATTATATTGACTTTTTTCATTTACCTTAAAAATCCAATCAGATAGGTAATAACAATTCCACTTAAGCTAGCCCATAAGCCAATGGAGAAATTGAGGTACAAGGTGTTCAGTGCCTCAAGAGCAAACAGATTAGCACCAGGCAATTTTATTTCAAAGTTCACACACTTTGGCTACACTCCCAGTCTACCGGCCTGAACATGAGACCCTAAACTGGACTCTCAAAGTACATGCTCCTTTTTGGGTATAAGACAGTGGTATTTTCATCAACTCTTCTGTCAACAGCTCTCAGAAATGCTACATGGAAATTCTCTGACCTTTAACTCCTTCCCAGAGGAAACAGAGAATTTTTCTCTCTAGGAGGTTCTTTTTTAAAAAATGGGAATGTCAAACAGCTGGGCAATAACTCAAGTATGGTTTTTGTTCTTCAGAATTTAGGATGCTGGCAAAATGTAATCTTTTTGCTGTTATTTTTTCTGCCAATCAAAATCAGCCACCAACCAAAGGACTAACTTATTATATTTCTCCAGAGGAATCAACGCAGAAACTGAAAGCTGAATTGGACTATTATTCACTATCTATGATTTTATATGCCCAACGTGTAGGAACAGGAGGGGAAAAAGGCAGTCATTTATCCTGATTCTGCCAAGTATGCAGACACGTGGTATCAGATAGATCAAATAACTCCGGGGCTTCGTGGCCATCACTGATCTACGCCCAGCTCTACCAGACTTCTGAGCCTTTGCACCTGACAGTTTGCCTTCTTAATGGAAAAACAGATTTTTTTTCTTCTGGGGAAAAGAAAAAAAAAAAAAGACATCCATAGAGGCAGGAAATGTCCCTAAAGACTGCTCATCAGCTTTATTCACCCAAATCAGGAAGTGATTTCCTCCAGGTGTCTACTGAGTTCTATACAGCAGGTCTAGCTACAACAAGCTGGGGGTAGAGGCTTCAGGTTTTTTAAGTGGAGCACTCATTTAGATAAATCTAGTAACTCTGCTGTAAAGTTGAGACATTTTTTCGGAACAAGAGAATCGTGATGCGGTAGAAAGAATGGCAAGGCAGTTGTTTTATTCTGCTCTGTGCTACTCAACAGCACCCTTAGAATCACACCAGACAGAATTTAATGAATGCAGTCAAGTCCAACTTCATAGCCTTGACCTAGTCATTTAGTTCAGTTGAACTTCAGCTTATTCATAAGTAGAAATAGAACTAATATCCCTAACTACCATTCACTGAGTGCTAACCAAGTGCCAGGTATTGTACTAAGTGCATGCAATATTGGGTGGGCCCAAAAGTTTCTGGGCCCAGCCAATGAGATGGCTGGATGGCATCACCGACTTGATGGACATGAGTTTGAGTGAACTCCCGGGAGTTGGTGATGGACAGGGAGGCCTGGCGTGCTATGATTCATGGGGTCGCAAAGAGTCGGCCATGACTAAGCGACTGAAGTGAACTGAACTGAATTCATTTAATTAATGATTTCTTTGATTCACACACAAGCATCTTACGAAGCAGGTTTATTGCAGCTCAGAGATTTTAGCAACTTGCTAACATGGCTAGGAAGTGACCGAGCAAGAATCTGAACACTAAAGTTCATGCTCTTAACCCGTGCACTCCACTAAACAGAGATGGTGACCGAAGTTCTCTTCCTTCACTATGAGGAACAAAGGAATAATGATGGGAAAACATTTTGCAAAAATACCTACATACATATTCACTTTTACCCCCCTATTAACATTGGGCTTTCTTGAAGTCAGGGACAGCTGTAACCAGTACTGGTGGAATTACTCTTCACAAGCAGAGCGGGACCAGGGGCACCCAAAAAGCTCTCCCTGACCCAATTTCATAGAGGGAGGAAAAAAACTTCGCTTCCTGGGCCCTGTGCATTCCAAAGCACCCAGGGATGGCAAGAACCATCCCACGGCCCCATCCAGGCTGACTGCAGACCGCTGGCAAGCTCCTTCTGATCTCTCCGAGCCAGGGCCCCGTGCAAGGCAGTCCTTGGCCTGTGTACCTCGTCCATCTCCCCAGGCTCGCTGGAGACAACCCAGTTAATACACAGCTCTCACTGTCTTCCGCGATGACTCAGACACTCCTGGCAACATGTACTCTGTTTCTGTAAGACTCAAAAGGCTCTTCACGTGAATGACGGTGAAAAGGATTCAAGAAGTTTCTTACCCGCGTGCAGAGCTATGATATATAATGTGGAAACCAGGCTCGCTCACGAACTGGCTTGGAGGTTTTAGCACACACTTACACATGCCAAAGCTTATTAAATGTTGTTCCAGGAGATCTTTGTCATCTTGAATAACGAATTCTGGAGGTACAGTAACCAGGGATGTGATCAAGGCTCAAAGTTATTTGGTGATGTTTCTACTTGGAATCCTAAAACAACCACAACATGTAGTATCTGTTCTTCCCATCCCGCCAATGATTCTGACTCTTCTGCTGCTGCTAAGCCACTTCAGTCGTGTCCGACTCTGTGCGAACCCATAGACGGAAGCCCACCAGGCTCCCCCGTCCCTGGGATTCTCCAGGCAAGAACACTGGAGTGGGTTGCCATTTCCTTCTCCAATGTGTGAAAGTGAAGTCGCTCAGTTGTTTCCGACCCTTAGCGACCCCATGGACTTCAGTCTACCAGGCTCCTCCATCCATGGGATTTTCTAGGCAAGAGTACTGGAGTGGCTTGCCATTGCCTTCTCCGTCTGACTCTTCTAGTCCAGGTCATTTCCCAGGTGCTAGAGATAAAGCAAGGGACATAAAATCCATGCCTTTAAGTAAGTCTTACGAGTGAAACAGACAATAAAGTGGAAGTAACAACAAAGGGTGAAGTCACTGTGGCGGGGGAATGTTTTAGAACTCTGGATGGCAGAGTGGGTACTTCACTCAGTCTTGGAGCAAGAGGCAGTCCCGGAAGTCATTCAAAGCATGTTTTGTCACCCTTGCACAGAACTTTAATTTTTTCCCCACATCTTTAAATTTTTTAAACTTATTTTTGGTTGCGCTGGGTCTTCAGTCCTTTGCACAGGTTTTCTCTAGTTGCGGCTAACAGGGGCTACTCTTTGCTGCAGCGCGCGGGCTTCTCATTGTGGTGACTTCTCTTGTGGACCACAGGCCCCAGGCACAGGGGCTTCAGTAGTTGTGGTGCGTAGGCTTAGTTGTTTTGAGGCATGTGGAATCTTCCCAGACCAGGGATCAAACCCATATCCCCTGCACTGGCAGGCGGATTCTCATTCACTGTACCACCAGGGAAGTCCCTGCATGGAGCTTGTAGAACTTAATTCTTTACAAAGTATTAAAAGGAAATAAAGTGTCCAGGCACCCAAACCAAATGATTAAAATTAAAATATATAGATTCTTCACGTGATCAAGGTAAAATCTGGTCAGCCAAATGCACTCGTGATACTAATTACAACCAGGAGTTCCGAGGGCATAGCCATTGCCTCCAGGCATGATGAAAAATGGGACATATAACTCAATCAGAATGTTATTCCTCTCTGCTCACCCAGCACGCACGTACTCCCTTCATTCGGCGCACATACTGAATTTATTTCCACAATGAAGGCTCCTTACAAGTCATTTCCCAGTCTGAGCTGGAAAAAAACAGACATGCAGACACCATGCTCATTCTTCCCAAAATTTGGTTGAGAAACCAAAACGAAGTGGATGGTCTCAAATAATCTCAAACCAACCACTGATCAAGTCCCTCCCAACTGTCAGTCCAGAAGCCACAAGTTCAAGGCAAATGGCTAAACTTCCTCTATCAAGAGACACGTAGCACAACAACAAAGACGTAAATGAGTGAGAGACCCAAATGCAAATTTATACCCCATTTGGGAATTAAAGGAGGAAATGAAGGCAGAATGAAGGAAAAGACAACTAGCATCGGCCCCAAACCAACTAGGACCAACCTTGGCGATGAGTTTTTTTCCCCTGAATTTTCATAACGAGGAGAGCAGTGTCAAGTCTGTTTCACAGAACAACAAATCAGGCTCAGGGGGATCGAGTCACTGTCCTGAAAACACTCAGGCAAATACAAAGTTGAAATTCAAGCCAAGGTCTAACACAGAGCCTATAGCTGGTGGCACCACACTCGCTGTCTCTCTCTCTCTCTTTTAAAAATAGTGTAATTAATTTATTTCTTTTATTTGCTTTGTTGGCTTTTAGTTGCATCAGGTGAGACCTTTCACTGCGGTGCGTGGACTATCAAGTTGTGGTGCGTGGGCTCAGGAGTTCTGTGCAAGGAATTAGTTGCTCTGCTGCCTGTGGTATCTTAGTTCCCTGACCAGGCATCAAACCCACATCCCCCGCATTACAAAGCGATTCTTAACCACTGGACCACCAGGGAAGTCCCCCATCACTCGCCTTTGAAAAATTAATAGAGCTGGGTCCAAAGCTATGGAGTCAAGGGTGGGTATGGGATAAACAGTGGGTAGTAGCCTATTTCTGGGAAGCCACTTTAAGCTCAACATTCAGAAAACTAAGATCATGGCATCTGGTCCCATCACTTCATGGCAAGTAGATGGGGAAACAGTGGAAACAGTGGCTGACTTTATTTTTTGGGGCTCCAAAGTCACTGCAGATGGTGACTGCAGACAGGAAGTTAAAAGACACTTACTCCTTGGAAGGAAAGATATGACCAACCTAGACAGCATATTAAAAAGCAGAGACATTACTTTGTCAACAAAGATCCACTGTCTGTTAGGGTAATGGGAACACCAGAATTTTTGTTAGAATGGGTGACTGTATCTTTAGGGAGATTCCTTAACAAGCTACCTGGGCCAGAGGCTGAAGTCCTGAGGGAATCTGTACATGTTGCAGAAGATAAAAGAAATAATTGCTTGGTTCCATCAAAAAGAGAAAAAGAGGGAAACGAAGTGGGCAGGATAAGCAAGCTAGGGGACACATGACGTCAGCATGTCATTCCCTGTGACATTTCCATAAACTGCCAGAAAAGCTACTAAAAAACTGGAAATGTTCGCTGTGAGGAGGTGTTTCTTGGAAGCCAGCAAGGAAACAGGCTTCAGTGTTGAGGGTGCAGGTAAAATAGAGATAGCTCCCCAGGGAGCAGCTGGGGCGATGCACTCCCCGGGAACTCACAGAAGTCCTCAGGTGGGTTCCAGGAGGTTCCATCAGCTCTCCTGAGAGCAGGAAGTTCTTTGCCAGTATCTGCGCTGCTGAGTGCAGGTCCGGGACAGTTGACCCCTAGTTAGTTACCCCAGCATCGCCTACTTCGGCATCGAGCCACGCAGCTTTTCCTCCTGGTCTTGATTTGCTCTGTTTTACTCGCCCAGCACTCCCACTCAGCTAACCCATGGCTCCCTGTGAGGGTCACAGCTCAGATCACCCTCTTCTCATCTCCCTATCCTTCACAGGCCTTAGCGCTTGGTGCTCACCTCGCCTGGTCCAGACTCACCTCAATCTAAGTACCTATCTCCTCTAGGACAGAGGGCAGCAAACCAGGACCTGATGGCCAAATCTTTTATTTTTTTAAAATTAAAGTATGGTTGATTTACAATTCTCTATTAGTTTCAGGTAAAGCAAAGTGATTCCATTTTATGTATATAATATATATATATTCTTTCTCAAATTCTTTTCCATTATAGATTATTATAAGACACTGAATACAGTTCCCTCTGCTATACAATAGGTCCTTGTTGTTGATGCCTATAACTTTGTAAATAAAGCTTTATTGGAACACAATCATGCTCATTCTTTTACATATTGTCTATGGCTGCTTCCTCACTACAACGACAGAACTGAGTATTTGCAACAGAAATCCCATCCCCCGTAAAGTCCCAAATGTTTACTATCTGGCCATTTAAGATATGGTTTGCTGACCTTGCTCTAGAATGTTAATTCCTCAAGGCCAGGGGCTCTGTTTCACTCATCTTTTTCTCCCCAGTACCGGATACAGGATAAATGTTGCTTGATCAAGTGGTTGAATGCATGCATAAGGATTAGATAAACATCATTAGGTTGTTACTGCAAAGATGCTAATTAGAAATGCTTTAAATAACTGAAGAGAGATACTCTAGCAAACTGTATTTACTAGTTAAGCCAGTTAACAGCAAAACCAGAGGCTTTTATGTTTCAGTGCTTATCGATTTGGTTTTTTCTCCAAAGCATGTTATCCCATTTCTCTTCCTTAGGTCCTGGGTCTAACTGAAAGCTCCATGTGATGCTTCAAGCTGCACTTCTGAACATCAGTATCTATTACTGAAGAATCACAGACATAGCTTTAAATGTTATATGGAAAGAGGATAATTTGCCTTTCAGTTAAACGCTGAAAGTTGTTACATTTTGGTACATATACCAAAAAATGTCAGTTAACTTCCTTATCACTTAATGCTTCATGATTTAGTCATTAAAATAGCTCAATAGGGACTTCCCTGGTGGTCCAGTGGCTAAGACTCTGTGACCCCAATGCAGGGGGCCCAGGTTCGATCCCTGATCAAGGAACTGGATCCCACATGCCACAACTAAAAAGATTCCATATGCTGCAATTAAGACCTGGGTGCTTCAAAATACAGCTAAAATAATACATCATAAAGGCTGAACACAAGAATGTACAAAGAAATACTAGACAAAATAAACCATGTGAAAGGGGTTGCAATTCTAATATCAAGGTAGAATTCAAACTAAAAAGCATTAAAGTTAATATAAATGGCACTTTCTAAAGCTAGTAGCTACTGTTCACATTGAAGATATAATAGTTATGAATATCCATGTACCAAATAACACATTAACTTACTTTATAAAAGAGAAACTACAAGAGTTCCAATGATTAATTTGCAGAAACACTCTACCAATAAAAGGATTTCATACACTATTTTCAGTACAAGGCAAATTTTTATATATATGTATGAATCCTAAATGATATTACAAATTTGGAGTCACGTGGGATCTTATCAGTATATCAGTTGTGAATTTCTAAGGTTATGTATGCTGCTTAATGTGTTGAATTAAGTTTAATTTTTATAGGTACAAAAAAAAAAAGACCCGGTGCAGCAAAATAAATAAATATTTTTAAAAATCCCAGCTCAATAACTTATTTAACATATACTGTATAAAAGGCACTAATCTAAGTAATTGACTTTCATTGTCTAATTTACCCCTCACAATAATCTGAGGCAGTAGATCCTACTACATCCCCATTTTATAGATGAGAGAACTGAGGCTTGGAAAGATTACGTAGCTGGTCCAACATCAAAGGAGAGGTACGTATCTACTGGCTCCAGTGTCTGAGTTGTAAATAATTATTTTATAGTTGAGTCATGAATTCATTCATTTACTCTATGAACAAATATTTATCTAATGTCTCTGGATACCAAGTTATGTGATGGCAATGGACAGAAAAGAGAATGAGTCCGAGTCCCCACCTGCAAATGAAGGACGGACAAGATAACCATAAAGCATGATGACCCCTGAACAATGTAGCAGGAAGTTAGTCTTAAAAACAAAACAAAACGTGGCCACTGATGAAGACAACGGAGAATGCTGTGGGAACACAGAGCAGGGGGTTCACACTCAGCCTAGGAAAGGCTTTCGAGAGGAAACAAGGTCTGAGCTGAAACCTAAAAGGTGAGACAGGCGGGGGCGGGGGAAGAGTGGGAATGAGGAGAGGTGAAAGCAGCACTGACAAAGGCTGCCTGCTTGAGCAACAAAAGCCCCTGCATGAAACCGCTAACTACTCCACGCGGCAAAAGCTTCAAGTGAGACGCAGGCTAGCTCCCTCTAAACAATCAAACACAGGGGAGAAACGGTAATGACGTATTCCGGGTTTCACTTACAAGTCCCCCCTTCTCGACACAAGTCATTTTCTTCTTTATGAAAATCAGGTAACTTGTGATCTCGGACTCCCTCCCACCACAAATTAAGTCCCCGAAGGACTTCACGAAACCCTAATGGCTGGTAGAAAGTCAACACTCAACGCATGCACCAAATGAATGCACTAAACTGACATATCAAAGCTGTGCACCAGCTTAGAGTTAAAATGAATTATTTTTATTTTTTAAGGTAAGAAGTGGATTATTCAGAGACACACATTCCATAGACAGAATGCGGTCGGTCTCGAAAGGCAAGAAAAGCCCTGGGAGAAACACACGTCACAGAAAGTGGGCCATCTCGGAAGGTGAGAGGCCAAAATGAATTATTAACTGGAGGTGGTTAGCTCCCAGGCCTTGGAGATGGAGGAATGTGAAAAAAAACAGTAGGATTTTAACAGCTGGTACCAGAGTTCCTCTTAGAAGCTTTGTTCAGGAAATACATTGGATATGGGCCACCCTGAGTGGGGAAAATGCGGCTCTGGGGTGTGATCTGGAAGGAGACAAGAAAACAGAGATGCACTGCTCAGCACAGGAGAGGAGAAGGCAACTGAACGAGAGTAGGCAGTTAGAGCCTTAAAAACAAAACAAAACACGGTCACTGAAAATTCCCAGTGGCCGGGAAGCCGGAGGACGTTTTAAGAACAGGAACATCCAGTTTTCAGTTTGAAGGTGTTTGTATTGCAACACCATAACCCCTCCGTGGCCCTAAACTTTCAGAGAGAAAATTTAGACCCAAAGCCTTATGTCACTCTTGAAGACAGAATGACTTGGGGGTGGTTCCAGTGCTAAGAGAGGGATACTGAACATAGAATGGGAAGATTCGTGATCTACACGCTCGAGTATGTCAGCAAAACAGGAACTCAGGAGAAACACAACTGACCGACAGTAATGTAACCCCACCCTCATCCCAACAAAACAAAATCAGCAAAACGTAACACTTTCAGAAAGATGCCAGAGGACTCTGGGTCTTCCACCCATGAGTGGGCAAATCAATTTCATCTGAATCTCTGTGGTAGGCTAGTGAATATCTAACAACTCTGGAAGAAGATCAAAAAAGTTCTGATTTACAGTGTGCGCTGGTTTCTGCGGTGTAAATATTCCCATCGTGGCAGCTACCAAACTACTGACATGACAGTCCACAGTCCTGTGAGAGTCCTAACAATTTCTAAGTCGGCTCTCCCATGTGGGTACATCGTGCCCACATAGCTGGTATCCAGGTTAAACAGCAGTTCCCACGGGTGAAGTCCCTGCTTTGGCTTTGATAAGAAAAAGTTTTATCCAGAGCATTATTCGCTTTGGGAGACTAGGCAATACCTACAGGAGGGTAAGGAGGGCCAAGGGTAAGAAAGGCACAGAGGGAGCGGAGCCATCATGTGATCAATGGCTATCTGAGCTGAAAGGCAGTGCTTAGTTGGATGGGGTGATGCCCTTTTTGAAAGAGGAAGAACCTAAGGTCTAGTGCATATGATTGATTACTCCTTAAGGTTACTCGTCAAGTTAGTAACTGACCTTGAACTGGAGCTAGGATTGCCCGCCTCCCTCTCCTCTCTGCTTCAAAGTTGTCTTCTCAGGAAAAGGCAGGCATGAGTTGGGTTTGCAGCGGGGCAGGGGCAAATACGGGCAGATCTGGCTAAGTTTTCACGTTTTACTAGCTTATTATCCTTTGGAGAACTTCTGACTCTCTAGATGAAGAGGGAGAGCTCTGCCAGGGATCTGGGTGAGTTTAAGATATCCAGGAAGCAAAGACCCAACTAGGGTGGCCAGCAGCAAAGCTTGGAGCAGACAGAGTTCTCCAAGAATTTCCAAGGAGGTGGGTGGAAGCAGAGGGTGGCCGGGATCTTCCCAATTGTCAAAGGATCCCTCCTCATTCCCATGCTAAGTGAAAGTGAC
Organism: Moschus berezovskii; assembly: GCF_049115385.1. Classification (NCBI taxonomy): domain Eukaryota; kingdom Metazoa; phylum Chordata; class Mammalia; order Artiodactyla; family Moschidae; genus Moschus; species Moschus berezovskii. The sequence goes on along the minus strand of NC_142484.1, from coordinate 23,965,286 downwards.
ATTGCTCAGTCGAGTCCGACTGTTTGCGACCCCATGGACTGTAGCCTACCAGGCTCCTCCATCCATGGGATTTTCCAGGCAAGAATACTGGAGTGGGTTGCCATTTCCTTCTCCAGAGGATCTTCCCCACCCAGGAATTGAACCCGGGTCTCCCGCATTGTAGGCAGCTGCTTTACTGTCTGAGCCACCAGGGAAGTGCTCCATTCCCATGCTGATCAGCAGGAAATAGGAAGGGCAGAAAGGGAGGTCCTTTTGTCTTCTTAATATGTCTCCAATCACAAAAATATACAATGTACCCGACAATGTCACCCTCTTATTGAAAAGAAGATCAAATTAGGCATCGTCAATGTTTTTCAAATGATTTCTGACCTGGTTATGTTACAGAAAACAGGGCAGAGTGATTCAAACCTGCTGTCAATACAGAGTAAAGGAGAGAAAAATGCCAGCTATTCCACAGCTGTCCGGGAGAATCCTGGAGGAACTGCTTTCATGACAACTCTGATGAGCAGAAACAAGCCAACTTCCAGAGCAGGAGTTAAACCAAATAAACCTGAAGGATATCTGTTTAGGAGGAGAGTTTTAAAATAGCAGCCAGGAATGCATGGTTTCCCTTGGACAACTCAAATTACATGACTTGTCCCTGTCTTAAATAAAAGTATGCACTCAAAGTGTCTGCTTCATCTAAGTTTCCCTCTGAGATGCCAATAAATTTTCAGCTCATGGAAGCCAGTCTGGAGGCAAACACGCTGGGTGAGCAAACGAACAAAATGATGGTCCTTGCAAAGGCGGGCAGGGCACAGGGAGAAGGAAGAAAGAGCCTGGGTCCCCAGAAGACCACCCTAGGGTTAGGAAGAGACACAGCCACAGGGTCATGTTCCCAAGGGGGAGGATTTCCAGTTAAACTAATGGGATGATGTTCATGAGGATGGGCACTGAAAGTGGACTCTCCAGAAAGGGAACCCTCCTACACTGTTGGTGGGAATGTCAACTGATGCAGTCACTACAGAAAATAGTATAGAGGTTCCTTAGAAAGCTAAAAATACAGCTACCATATGATCCAGCAATTCCATTTCTGGCCAAATATCTGGAAAAGTTCATCTGGAAAACTCTAACTTGAAAACATACATGCGCCCCAGTGTTCACAGCAACACTACTCACTATAACCAAGCCATGGAAGCAGCAACCTAAGTATCTATCAACAGATGAAGGGATAAAGAAGATGTGGTATATAAATATAATAGAATATTACTGGGTCATGAAAAAGAATGAAATATTGTCACTGGCAGCAACATACATGAACCTTGAGAATATCACACTAAGTGAAGTAAGTCATACAGAGAAAGACAAATATTATATCATTTACATGTAGAATCTAAAAAATAATACAAATAAATTAATTATAAAACAGAAACAGACTCACAGAAAACAAACTTATGGTTACCAAAGGCGAAATATTGGGGGAGGGCTAAATCAAGAGTATGGGATTAACAGATACACATTACTATACATAAAATAAACAACAAGGTTCTACTGTAGAGTATAGGGAACTATATTAAATATCTTAATGCAGGAAACGCAGGTTCGATCCCTGGGTTGAGAAGATCCCCTGGAGAAGGAAATGGCAATCCAGTCCAGTATTCTTGACTGGAAAATCCCATGGACAGGGGAGCCTGGTGAACTACAGTCCATGGGGTGCAAAGAGTCTGACACAGCGACTCAACAACAACACACACACGCATATACATACCTACAACTGAATGACTTTGTCATACACCTGAAACTAACACAATACTGTAAATCAACTACACTTCAATTAAAAATAAAATGAACTCTGCAGGACACAGTAATTAATTTAGTAAGTATCTTCTGTGCCAGGTTATAGGAACACAAAAACAGTGACCAATTTGGTGTGGATAAAAAGGCATTCTAAAATACTACATTTAGACACACCTTTTCTGTTTTACTTAACACTTTAGTAGTAGTATAGACACTGAAGTCCACATATGTTTAAGGGGAATATAAAGATCTGCTCCACGCCATGGGCATTTGAAAGCAGAACAGCCTTTTCCAAGAGATACAGAAATGCACGAGCATCACGTTTTCGCAAAGAGGCCAAAATGTCCTAGAATCCAGATATAAACTTTGCTTCTACTTTTTTTATCTCAAAAACATTGGCCCTAGCTCATCTTGCTTGTGACAGTTAACTCATCTTTATTCCTCCTTAAACGTAGACATTTTGCTCAGAAATTAGAATGCAGGCACTAAAGCTCTCTGGTTGAGATCTCACTGAGTAGAAGTTCGCTGATGAAACCCTGCTGCCCATCATCCCACCCATCAGGACTGCCACAGTGGCTGCAGAAGCCATCATGTGTGTCCGCAGACACTGAAGCTCACTGGGATTTAGCTGGCCTGGGACTTCATCACCACCCAGCAAAATTTATACCTGTATTCCAGGACATTCTGGTCTCTTCATCACGTTTCTCAGGTCAGCACATAAAACTATCACTGTACACAATGTGCCTTCACTTTCACTGAAAGCTCATCAGGTCAGCAAAACTCCTTGGGCGGCTCTGCCCCCATACTGGGGTTTCTTAGGCAACAATGTTATAAAAATTGGTTTCTGTCCTGACTGGCCCAAGTATACTACGTCATGAAGAGGATCTGAATACTAATTTCAGTGTGAGTGTGTGCGTGTGTGTGTTTGGGGGAAGGTGAAGGGGGGATTCACCTCACCTCCCAGCAATTCTCTGACACCAGCTGGGTGTCCTACAATTTAACTCAATTCTAACACTATCCACCTGGAGTTAGTGATGGATTCCACAGGTTAAAGGTTCAACCCCACCAGACTGCTTCCCACTCCAAGCCACCTACCAACCTCAAACTTCGGTCACAAGCCTGCATTTCTGACTGGTCGGTTCGATTGAAGGCTCCCGCGACGTCCTCCTTGGATTCGACTAACTGGCTAGAGCAGCACACAGAGCTCAAGAGAAACATTTTCCTTACAAGATCACCGGCTTATTATCACAACAGGATATAACAGCTAGGCAGAAGAGACACCCAGAGCAAGGTGCCAGCAAAAGACCGCGTGCTTCCGTGACCTCCTTTCTCCCCGTATCTCCACTGGGTCACCAGCCTGGAAGCTATCCAAACCCTGTTCTGTTGGGCTTTTATGGTGGCTTCATTACAGAGGCATGATTGATTAAATCCTTGGCCAATGTTGCTTAAAATCAGTCTACAGTCCCCTCCCCTCCCCGGAGGCCAAGGATAGGACTGAAAGTTCCAACCCTTTAATCCAGTGGTTGGCTCCACTGGTCACCAGCCCCCATCCTTAGTCACCTCATTAACATAACAAAAGACACCTTCAACAGTCTCAGAATTTAGGAAATTCCAAGGGTTTTAGGAGCTCTCTGCCAGAAATAGGAATGAAGACCAAATAAATATTTCTTATTATAAATCACAGTCTCATAGTCACCCAGTGTCCAAGGTCAATTTGGAATTGTCCAAGAATTCTTCAAGAATAAGAAGACTGCCCAGAACACTAAACAGATTCAGGAAACCTGGGTTCTGGTCCTATTTCCACTCCTATCTGCTCTTTCAGCAAGGATTTCTTGAACATGAGGCATGTTCCCTGTCTGCACGGAACTTAAGAGTCTAGCACTGATCTGCTGGGTAGAATTAAGGTCACTGCCTGGTTCCATGCAGAAAGCTCTCAACTTCTGTTCCCTTGTCATTCTCTCTCTCCACCCACCCCACCCTCCCCACCTCTGCAAGCTGTTCCCTCTGCCTAAGTGGAGAAGACTCTTGAGAGTCCCTCGGACAGCAAGATCAAACCAGTCAATCCTAAAGGAAACCAGTCCTGAATATTCATTGGAAGGACAGATGCTGAAGCTCCAATACTTTGTCCACCTGATGTGAACAGCCAAGTCACTGGAAAAGACCCTGATACTGGGAAAGACTGAGGGCAGGAGGAGAAGGGGGCAGCAGAGGATGAGATGGTTGGATGGCGTCACTAACTCAATGGACATGAGTTTGAACAGGCTCTGGGAGATGGTAAAGGACAAGGAAGCCTGGTGTGCTGCAGTCCATAGGTTTCAAAGAATTGGACACAGTTTAGTGACTAAACAACAACTGTCTAGAATGCGTTCTCCTATGTAGTTCATTTGCAACTCTTTCAGCATGTGCTATTTTTGGTCACAGCAGCAGCTCCAGTAATTTGCACAGTGTGTGTTATCTGCTTAGTCGCTCAGTTGTGTCTGACTCTTTGCAACCCCATGGACTGTACCCCTCCAGGCTCCTCTGTCCATGGGGATTCTCCAGGCAAGAATACTGGAGTGGGTTGCCATGTCCTCCTCCAGGGGATCTTCTCAACCCAATGATCGAACCCAGGTCTTCTGCATTGCAGGCAGATTCTTTTACCGGCTGAGTCAATTTGCATAGTCCCTGACACAAAAAGGATCTCACTGATCGGTGAATTTAGTCAAAGCTAGCTTATATGACGGAGAAGGCAATGGCAAGCCACTCCAGTACTCTTGCCTAGAAAATCGCATGGACAGAGGAACCTGGTGGGCTGCAGTCCATGGGGTCGCTGCTGGTCGGACACGACTGAGCAACTTCACTTTCACTTTTCACTTTCACACATTGGAGAAGGAAATGGCAACCCACTCCAGTGTTCTTGCCTGGAGAATCACAGGGACGGCGGAGCCTGGTGGGCTGCCGGCTGTGGGGTCGCACAGAGTCGGACACGACTGAAGCGACTTAGCAGCAGCAGCAGCTTATATGAGAACATGGTAGTTAAAGGCAAAATACCAGCTTTGAAATCAAGCAGATCCTAATTCAAATCTTCACTCTGGCCCTTACCAGCTGCATGACAAAGGCAATTTATTCCACCACTCTGAGCCTCTGTCTCCAGTATCTGTGAAATGGATCAGATACTGACACTCCCTGGTAGTGTTGTGAGAGATTGAATGAAGCTATGCATGCAAAGTACCTCAAACACTTGGCAGGCACAGAAGAAAACCTGAAAACCCAGCAGCTGCCCTGACTGTTATCTTCATGACAATTGTTAAGAGGTCCTTTTCTGTTCATAGTCCACCATCTCACCTACACTAAAAGCAGGCCCCGGAGTTATTTATAAGGCAGGCCTTTGTAACAGCTGCTTGCTGACACACAGGTAAGGCTTTCTGACAGCAATGAAGAGGAGGGGGAAGAGGATAACAATTACTTCCTCTCCTGTCTCTGATTGTAGACGCTTTGACAGGCCTGTTTTACAAAAGCCCACACGAGAGGTGGGAGAAGAAAAAGACCAGCACAAGCCTGCTCCTGAAGAAATGGACTTCCCAGGGACACCACAGGCTCCCCTAACCACAGACCACGGAAAGCTGCAGGACATTTCACAACCAGGAATCTCTCCTTGCCCCCAGGGAATCTGTGCACTCGCCCCGAGGGTACGGAAACCTGTTCCTGTGCATTAGATCAAATGACAACTCAAAGTTACCATCGGCTTTTATCTGGATCAAAGGCAAAAAGATAAATATCTCAGCCACAACTTAAAATTCCTACTCGGGCAACCAAAAGCTTTCTACATTGTGGTTCCAGAGAGAAGAGACAGAGCAGGGTGTTCTGTTACCCACCTCAAAGCTCGACTCACTGTCTGGGGCTCTCCTGGAACTGGGGGAGCTTCTGGAGTTGGGTTCCTAGCAGATGGGGGCTCATTCTCTGTCCCAGGGATCAGCCCTTCTGACCTGGATTAAAGTTAAATAGATACAGGGGAAAGAGGACTGGGAAATCTCTTTTGCTTTACCCTGGTGGCAAAGGCAATACCCTTATTTTATTGAGGGCAAACTGAGGCCCAGGAAGGGGAAGGTGCTTAACCACAAACACCACGGAGCAGGATCACAGCTGCGGTCAGAACATCCACCCGAATGTGGACCAGAAAAGCAGTCGTTGTTTAAAAGCCACTTTGAGTGCTTAGTCACTCAGCTGTGTCCAACTCTTTGTGACCCCAAGGGACTGTAGCCCTCCAGGCTCCTCTGTCCATGGGGATTCTCCAGGCGAGAATACTGGAGTGGGTTGCCATGCCCTCGTCCAGGGGATCGTCCCAACCCAGGGATCAACCGCAAATCTCCCACATTACAGGCAGATTCTTTACAGTCTGAGCCACCAGGGAAGTCCATGAACACTGGAGTGGGTAGCCTATCCCCTAGAGAGAGATAACTCATGATCTTTATATTCACCCACTAAAAGTGTATAAGTCGCTGGTTTTTAGTATACTTATGAAGTCGTGCAACTAATCTTGAAACATTTTATTATAGCAAAAAGTAACTCTAAATCTATGAATAGTCACTCTCCACGCCCCCTGTTTGTCTCCACCCTGACCCCTAAGCCCTGGCAACCACAAAGCTACTTTCTGTCGCTATAGATCTACCTCCTTTGGACATTTCACATAACTGGACTCATAAGATGGTCCTCTGTGACTAGGAAGCCATTCTCTCACGATGAACTTTAGCAGCAGACCCTCTGCTGGCTCCTTGAACTAGGGCCCAGAGAGGTGCTGTCCAGTAGTGTAGCTGCTAACCACGCATGGCCATCCAAACGATTACCAGTGGATATACTAAAACTTCAGCTCCTCAATTCTCAGCAGCCACAGTTCAAGTGCTTAACAGCCCCCTGCAGCTAGTGGCTATCACATTAGACAGCCCAGATGTGAAATACCACCATCGCTGCAGAGATTTCTGTGGGACAGTGCTAACTCCAAGGATGCCCAGGTATTTGCTCCTTAACCCACTGTCTCCGAAATGCTTGTTTCTTCAAGTGCTGAAAAGTTATCTTTGCAGATGGAGAGTGAAGGTGAGAAAGAGGTAAGGGGAGGCCGGGCAGGGGGAGGAATATGAGGAGGAGTTGGGAAGGGAGAGAGTGGTGTGCCAGGAAGAGCCAACCTCCTCCCCACACCTTCCCCCACCACCTCAGTGTTATGCCGGGTGCCCAGGGAGCTCCCCCGGCCAGGACCCAAACCTGAAAAGCTTTCTGTTTAGTGAAGTTCATCCAAAAGGCAGATATGCCAAAGCCTTTGGAAGCGCTTCAAGGAATCCAGCTTCTACCTCAGCCGTTTGATGATTTCTCAAGTGTTTCATGCCAGAGGCTGAACTGAGGGACTCCTTAATGAGAGTGAACAGTCCTGATCAATTTCCGGCCAGCAGCAGCCATTGTGGTTGCCAAGACGTGACCACTAAGGCTGATGGACACCCCAAGGCTAGAGCCATGGAATCCTGGCACGCCCGGACAGAAGGGAGCCCGGGCTCTGAGTTCCACTCCTCTCCTTGGGTTGTCACTAGTTCTATAATGTCTTTATTCTTATTCTCCAAAGATGTCTGAGTCACTGGCTCCCAGGAGTAGGGCAGCAGGTTATTTCAAACTGTGGGTTTAGATGCATTAAGATGATCAGACGGACCAGACTGAAGAATGATGGACAAACAAAAGGAAAAACAGAATCACATTCAGAAAGAAATCCTTTACTGATCCAAGGGTCCTTTGTTCCAAAACACTGTGCAAAAATCATCCATCATGACCTTTAAAGTTGTTTTAGAGGAGTATTATTAAGTTGGCTAATGTCCTCTTGCTTAAAACTCTGCTGAAAGATGTATATTCTTTCGCCTTCTTTAGTAGTCAATTTATTAAAAAAGAGAAAGAAACAGGCAAACTAACGAATGCTTCTTCCAATATGCCTGCTTGTCTAAATCAATAATTTTGTCTTGAATTGTCCCTTGTTTAACGAGTGGCAGTGGGGACATTTAAAGAATCAATAGGCTACATTTCTAAGATACCAGGAGCAAAAGAGAACCAGGTGAATATTCACCAAGCTATAACAAGAGTTCATGTGCTAACAAGCTGTTCTTTCAAGGAAGGGCACTGTGTGTTTCTTGGTCCCTTGGTTTTCAAAAACATCCTTCACCATGGAGATGTAGCTAAGCAGGAAGAGGTGGTTCTATGAAGGGGCTTTAGACTTTTGATCCTAAGCAACAGACCAGGCATGAAGAACTGGCTCTCTGGAGTTCTCAGTTCAGCTGCTCCATTACTCTGCCCCTTGAAGTCATTTATGACTTTCAAGACTTCGCACATTCAGTGAACATTATATCCATAATTCAGGGTTTTTCCCACCTATGTTTCAGCTCTAGCAATCCTCTCAATAACTTTGCAGTTGGTGCCATTCTCCCTTCCATCTTAGAGCTCAGGAACTGGAAGTTCAGAGATATTGAAGAAGCCATCAAAGTCACACAGCCGTAAGAGGATTTGCTGGGCCAGACTCCCAGTGTCTTGCATCCCAGGCTGACAGTTAGACCATCTTCCTTATATGACAACTTGTGCCGGTTGGTATGGAAGAGAAAGCAGAGGAGCAGGGGATTTGAAGATCAGGGATCCCAGAGGCCTGAGAACACGTTTAGGCTGTTACTTCACAGGTAGTTCCTACTTTGGGCAAAGGGGGGGGGGGTCTCATAAAGTAAGGCAGCTTTCATCCTTGCAGTGACTGGCTTGTGTCTACTGGTCAGAGAGAATTTCCATGGGACTGAATAACCAAGGATGCTTCAGCTACTCTCCCCACTGAGAGTCTGCAGAACCGCGTGCCCCCTGCTTTACCTTTAATGAGCTCACCGTATTCTCATTTTCATGGGATTGCAGTATAAATATACTATTACCTCGACAAGTCAAATCAATCCAATCAATATCAATACAGATAAAAATATACACATTTATATATGTATAAACTTATATAGTTCAATTTATATAGTGCGGGAGATTGATTGCAGACAGCCTTAGGTCTCCAACCTTCTCTGGATCCTGTATGTTTCGCAATGTGATTTCAGAGCATCTCCCTCCTTCATGCACCTGGGTAGACTGGGTGACCTGCTTTGGCCAACCGAGTGAAGCAGAAGAGAACCGAGGTTGTTTCTCAGAGCTTAGGCATCAAAGGGCCTTGCACACGTCAACCCTGTGTCAGAACTTGCCCACCATCATGGAACAGCCAGGACAGCCTGCTGGAGGACAAGAGGCCAGCAGAGAAAGTTGGTTTGGCTCAGCCGAGGCCAGTACAGACCAGCCAGCACCCCACACACCACCCAGGTGGCCTCAGACGTGGGAGCAAGCCCCACCAGGATCACCAGAGGCTAATAACACCTCAACAGAGCTGACCCATCTACCTATAGGCTTGCAGGCAATAATAGCTATTATTTGAAACCAGAACTTTTAGGGACAGAGGAGATAGGAGTCCAACCAGTCAGAACCTGCTTCACCAACCTGATTAGGGCTAATGTTCTGAAAAAGGTTCACTCTCAAAAGGTTTAGATCCCACAAACATTTGAAGATGCTCCTGGGGAACTAATCACTATTTCTGATGGGAGGGTTTCAAGACCAAAATTGCTCAGAACTTGGCTAAAAGAGCAAAAGCTTGGAGTCAGGCAATCTGGGTTAGAATCCTTACCCGAGCACTTGAGTCCTATCTATGGAGAAAAGTCACTCTGCCCCCAAGGGTACTCACTTGAGGCCAGATGAATCTAGTATGAAGAAAGTAACCCTGGCTGGCTACGGAGGTTTATCACCAAAGGGCCAGAGCCTCATCCGTGCATGAACAGAAGGACAGGCTGAGTCTCGGGTGCACAGAACTCTCTACAGACAGGGCTCAGGTTCTTCCTAGAAGGCAGACTCTCTCCCTGGCTTTCCCTAATGAATGCTGCCCCCTACAGCACGTATGTGAAATAGGCTTTAAAAAACAATTCTGCAGGGACACTTTCTATCTTCTGTCTCAGCAGAGGGCAAGGAAATGGAAATAAGTTCAATGTCAGGTGGCTAACACCAGGCACCCGAAACTTCTCACTCGGTGGCCACAGCTATTTCCGTCTGGCAGGGATCCTTGTCTGTGGCCTCTCTGATGGCCTCAGAACATGAGTTTGGCCAACGTATCTGAAGTTAAAAAGGGAGAAATCTTCCCCAAGTATGTGAATGGAGTAAAGGAAGTCATTGCAAATCACATACAGGCTGTTATCTGCATGAATGCAACTTTTGCTCAGTGAAGTGAAGAAGTGAAGTGAAGTCGCTCAGTCGTGTCCGACTCTGCGACCCCATGGACTGTAGCCCACCAGGCTCCTCCAATCATGGGATTCTCCAGGCAAGAATACTGGAGTGGGTTGCCATTTCCTTCTCCAGGGGATCTTCCCGACCTAGGGATTGAACCTGGGTCTCCCGCATTGTAGGCAGACGCTTTACTGTCTGAGCCACCAGGGAAGTCCCATTAAAGGGTAAGCAGCCACTCCAGTACTCTTGCCTAGAAAATCCCATGGATGGAGGAGCCTGGTAGGCTGCAGTCCGTGGGGTCGCTAAGGGTCGGACACGACTGAGTGACTTCACTTTCACTTTTCACTTTCACACATTGGAGAAGGAAATGGCAACCCACTGCAGTGTTCTTGACTGGAGAATCCCAGGGACGGGGGAGCCTGGTGGGCTTCCGTCTATGGGGTCACACAGAGTCGGACACGACTGAAGTGACGCAGCAGTACCATGAAGAATAAAGCACATGGTTGGAATGAATGGAGATCTTCAATGGAACCAATCCAAAGGCTGGGCTTTGGGAAACCCCAACAAACTGCGGGGGAGCATGTGTCACTACCAGGCCCCTCAAGGACCTACTAAAATCAAACCCTTTGCCTAGGATCATCAATCCTCTCTTTGCAAAGGACCTTAGGGAGGATCTGTTCCAATCTACCTGCTAATGTAAGGAATCCTCCTTAGGAACCTTAGTGAGTGATAACTTAGCCTCCATATCTGTTGCCCTGGAGTCAGGGAACTCCCTACACCCCAGACAGCCTTTTCAACTATGAGAAGACAAGAGTGAAAACCTGTTTTCTTTTTTTAAAATGAAACCCAACTTTGCCTCCTCGTCATTTTTCATTTCTGCTCTCTGTGTGAGTGTTAGACACTCAGTCGTGTCGGACTCTATGACCCCATGGACCGTAGCCCGCCAGGCTCCTCTGTCCACGGGATTTCCCAGACAAGCACATTGGAATGGGTTCCATTCCCTTCTCCACGGAATCTTCCTGACCCAGGGATCAAACCTGGGTCTCCTGCATTGTAGGCAGATTCTTTAGCACCTGAGCTACCAGGGAAGCCCCACCCTCTGTGGCTAAAGGGAGAAAAAAAGCTGGCCAGGATACAGACCTTCATTTCTAAAAGGAAAAAGTCCCTCTCCATGAGACTGTTCCCTAAAACATCTTTGTTCCGAACCATTGAGTGGGCAAACGGATGTTCTGAGCAAAGCAGACCGCTGCAAACGTCTCTCTGGGTCTCACACTGATGAGGTTCTACTAATCCAGAGACTTAGGTTTATTCTTCCTACACTCTTCCTCATAGCTCTTCTGTTCTTCTCAAGAGCCAGTATCACACGGTGTGATGAGGTCACCTGTGCTATGTGTAACAGCTGTCTCTTCCACCAGAATCTCAGTTCCATGAGGGCAAGCAGTATTGTCTGCTTTTTCCACTTTCAAATTTTAAGTGACTAGGGTGATGCCCAAGAGAGAGGAGGCACCTGAACACATGCTGAATAGATGGAAGAGTTTCAAGTACACGAATATGCAGCCAAATAAGAAGCGGGAGACTATTACTCCATACCGTAGAGTCTGGCTGGAATTCCCCACCTCTGAAAACTGGAGCCAAATCTAGCATAACTTTTCTTGCAGCAAAAAGCAGCAAGTACCTTCAAAGACCCTTGTCCTCAGGGCGAATCCTGATTCTGGACCCACCAGCTGGTGGCCCGCTGAAGGGAGGGAGTCCACATTCTCATGGAGACTGACTTCAGCGCTGGTCTGCAGCCAGCTCCTCACCGCTGGAGAGAAGGCTTTCCCACCCTACCACATGAACAATCACACCCTCGATGTGGGTTTTATTCAGTCCACATCCATTCTACAAAACTGTGAGAACAACTGGTTGGAAGACTCTGTCTGGAAGAAAATGTTGAGACAATCTAGACTCACCCTCCTCCTAGACTGTGCCCTGAGAATCCCAGGCTGCAAACCAACGCCCCACTAGAACATGATACAAAACCTGGGCAATAGGGGGCAGCAGAGACTCACTGTCCTGGACTATTCTTTTTTTTTTTTTGTCCTGGACTATTCTGAGCCAAAGGACTTTTTTTTTGTATCCTTGCTTTATTCAAGGTGAGTTATTACGTATCCCTGATTCCCTACTCCTTTTCATTTTTCATAAAAATGCTCTGATTCTCCCATTTTGCAAAAGGCGGAGGGAGACTCAGGTATGGAGAGGGCTTCTGACGTTTGCTTTTATGAAGGAAGTAGGCCAGGCCACTGATGGAAATCTAGAAAAAGAGATTTCACTGAAAAGATCTCTGGAATCTCCACTAAGTCATGGGAGCCTTGCCAATCCCATGAATCAACGCGGCTGCCACCGCTGATGGCAGGAGCTCCTGGGACACTAAGAATGTAAACTGTGCCCACAATGCCTTGGCACAAGCCACTGTGTGGCACAACCATTTATCTCCATGGGGTGGCACCCGCTGATGGCCCATGCATCACTTCCACCACAGCAGAGATGGACTGTGACCATTATGCTGGAGACAAATGTTCTCAATTATCCTCAGCTGACACCCTCACCGGAAGATGGTTCTCTGACAAGTGATAGAATCCTAATGAAATGCATAGACTTGGAAGCTTGCAGACGGCAAGCTGCTGCTAAGAAACAGGCATTTTATCTGTCAGGTTCATTTAGGCCGGAGGATGCCACGTCCTCAGCACAGAGGCAGCCATGCATGTTCACAAGGAACTCCTCACCCAGTTGGTGCAGCTACATGGGTTGTCAAGGCTTTTGATTTTAATATTTATTTGGCTGTGCTAGGCGTTAGTCACGGCACATGGGATCTTTGTAGCTGCGGTATGTGGGATCTAGTTCTCTGAGCAGGGATGGAACCTGGGCCCCCTGCGTTGGGAGCATGGAGTCTTAGCCATTGGACCACCAAGGAAGTCCCAAGCTGTCAAAGTTTTACTGTTCAGGAACAGTCCCTGTTCTAACCAGCATTCTCTTCTTATACTTTGCACTGTGAATACGGTCCCCATATGCTCATAGAAAAGTTAATCTCATTTATCCCTACTCATATTTATCTTTTCATGTTAATAAACACTGTCAAATACCTAACTTGGTGAAGGAAAATATTTAAAAAAAAAAAAAAAGAACACTAAATGAACAACTAAACTAAGCCCTGGCTGCAGATGACACCTGGATAAAAATGATGCGGGGAGCCCCCAGAAACATAAATACTTTCCCTTACAAATGAGCCTTGAAATTAAATTGAATTCGTGTATGTGTGACACTTTCCATACAGCAGATGGAAGCAAAAGAAATACTGAAATTCATCACTTGAAGATCAGATGAACATCCACTAGTTATTTTCGGTTCCTGACACAAGACTAATCAAATAGATCTTTCATCTTCCTAAATGGTTTCTTTTCCTCGACTCATTCATTCTGTTACAAAAATCCAGGTTTATTGTATTTTCGAGGAAGAATATATAGCAGAACCATGAGCTCATGTATGGCTTTGAAACACATCCATATTTAGAGAAAAACAAACATGGTTACATCCTCCTTATTCTTCTCCCCGCAAAAACGATGGCTCGAGTATTATTAGTTTGACACTTTGGAGGGACTGATGTGTCTCCTCCTCTGAAGCCTCTTCTGAATTACACAGTAGATCAAGAAAATGGCTCCCGAAGGTGGAGACAGAGTGCTTTCGCCTTCAGGTCTGACTTGAGTTTAATGCTGGAGGTTAAGGACAGAAGGGAGGATGGAGCATGTGAAGGAAGCAGTACCATAGAGGCTCCTCTCCAGGTGGCCCTGCTGGCACTCACCCTTCCTCTGAAAAGGAAAGTGCTCTTACACTCATCAAGTAACCCCAGACTCTCCAAGTGCAGGTAGAGCAAGAGCCAGAAAATGATTCTCCACTCAGAGAGCGGAGGAGCCAACGGCTCCTGTGACCATCTCCCTGCACTGTGTCCCCTGTTTCCACAGGGGCAACTCTCCTTTTTATATTTCCAACCGAAGCATGGAGTCCAAATCCATCTCCTTATTTTCTATTAGCTCAACTGAAACAAGGTAGCCTTGAATGATTTTTTTTTCTTCAATTAAGAACTTCACCAGAGATCAGTGAGGCAATAGCAAGAAATCAAAAGATCCAAAGACCCTGTGCAAGTAGGTAAGTCTACAAGTATAAGGTGAATATGTGTACAATAAAAAGCACGTACATCAAATAATTCTAATTACATAAAAGTGTCTTGCATACTATAAAGTGATATTCAAAAGTGTTAGGTAGTACGAAGACCATGTGTTTTTAACTACATTTGAAAGACTTTCCTGGTGATCCAGTGGTTAAGATTTCTTGCTTCACGGCTTCGATCTCTGATAAGGGAACTGAGATCCTGCAATGTCAGTGTAAACGGTTCCCTGTGAACTGAGCTCCTGTTACATGCTAGGCATTAGTTTGGGCATCTTCCTGTGTTCATCTCTATTACCTATTAACAACACACAACAAAGTAGTTGCTGAGAATTGCAGGGCAATTAGAAGGTAGCTTGCCATTTAACTGCCCGACAAAGGGGACCATGAATTCCTCCTAGGAGAGAGATTCTCAAACTTCAGTGATGTAAGAAGGATAAGGGTGTAAAATCCAGACTTTCATACTCAGAAATCTGAACTAGAAGGACTAGGTTTATAAAGTTTCAGGATTTCTCTCTTAAGCAATGACCTCAGAGGATGCTGGTGCTGGAGGCCCATTCATCATACCTTGAGGAATGATGGAGTCTTGAATTCACCATTCCACCAGACCATGGGAAGTGAGCTGTCACCTCAGACTTAGCAGAGAGACCACGTGGGACTTGGTCCCTCTTCCATCACACGGGGTCAATCTGCACACATATGTCGGAGCATAAAAAAGGCACAGTGGAGGCACAATTTTGGAGAGAGCTCAGAGGTTAAAGCGTCTGCCTCCAATGCGGGAGACCTGGGTTCGATCCCTGGGTCGGGAAGATCCCCTGGAGAAGGAAACGGTAACCCACTCCAGTACTCTTGCCTGGAGAATCCCATGGACGGAGAAGCCTGGTAGGCTACAGACCACGGGGTCGGAAAGAGTCGGACACGACTGAGCGACTTCACTTTTCACCACGTGTTTTAGGACTTTTCATCTCTTCAATTAGACAACGTCAATAATTTGTTTAGAACAAGAGGGAACCAGGGTGTGAAATGCAAACTAGAAAAATGAAACCTGCCTTTACTGCAGGAGCCATAACCTCCACCCTCTGACCTGTGAAAGGGCACCATTAATAACAAACCAACTGACTACACAACATTGAGAAAGACCAGAATGCATTAACTGTTTCAAGCCACATAAACGACAGCCATGATGTCAACAGACTCCAGCTATTAGGAAACAAGTCACACCCTGCATAGAAATGTCTTCAACCAACAGAAGAGACAGGATAGAAAACTTGAAATGAACTCTACAAAAAAGGAGGAAACAGACACTTTATATCTGACTTTCTCCCATCACCAGGGCTAGGGCAGCCTGTTGCTGCTTCCCAGATGAACACATTGAATCTCTGCCAAGTGAGGTGACTTGATGTTGGGAAAGGATTAACAAAACCTTTCCCTTTCTGCATGAGAATCTGACCTCGGGTTGACCTTCTATCTCTGTTCCCCTGGAAACTTGATAAAGACAGAATGTCAGCTATGTTACTAAGCAACACTGCTCATGATAAAAATGACCCTGGATAGTTACACCACAACCAGACAGACAGCAGCTGTAAATGAAGAATAAACACCTGTTGGAGGCCACCATCATTTTGGACTTCTCAAGTCTTGTGGGAACCCTAGAAGTTAGGCATATGGAGCTGTCACAGGAAATACTGGCTCCTGTGGGACACGCAGCTTTTAAGCTAGAGGAACTCCTACACCTGCCCCATGTGGGTCTTGTTCCTTCACACCTGAGCTGTCACCCGAGGTGGGAGGGGGCAGTGATGGGCCCTGGATGCTGCGGGAACTGCTGTCTACACTGCCGTAAGGACCACGCCTATGGAACAGAAATGCCCTACTGCCCTGCTAACAGCCTTCCTGGAAGTCTCCAGCGGAGTGGAAGGGTGCCCCGCGTGGCCTGTGATGGTCTCAGTGAGACCCTGAGCACATGCCCCGGTGAGCAGTACCCTTGCCCAAAGCCACACTCCTGGGAGATGACAGGGCCAGAACTCAAAGTCAGTTGGCTGCCTTCAAGGGAAACACTTTCTGTTTAATTGCAGGGCCCCAAACTTTTCTCCACTGGAAAAGACTCTGATGCTGGGAGGCATTGGGGGCAGGAGGAGAAGGGGACGACAGAGAATGAGATTGCTGGATGGCATTACCAACTTGATGAAGGTGAGTTTGAGTGAACTCCAGCAGTTGGTGATGGACAGGGAGGCCTGGCGTGCTGTGATTCATGGGGTTGCAAAGAGTCGGACCCAACTGAGCGACTGAACTGAACTGAAACTTTTTTCCTGAGATAACTGTATTCTGGCCCAAGAGACTGGTGCAGCTGGTGCAAGGCCCTGCCAGATGTGCTCTTCCCCTTCAGGGCCACGTGAGGTCCCTAGATTCGGAAGCATCTATTTCGTTCTGCCTGCCCACCCTAACAGCTGAGTCACTGAGCTTCACTGCTACATGGTTCTCCCAGCTCTTTGCAGGAAACCACCCTCAGCAGGAAGCCCCTTTTCTTGTTGCTTTAGCAAAGCGACATTGTAACCAACTTTTAAACCAAGCACCCCCATGACCTACTCATCTCTGGCCCAAACACATTTTTCAGATCTCGGTGGTGTCTGTTGATCAAAGAAGTAGAAATGAAGAATAAGTAATTAACTGAGCAGATCTCTGCCCTAGCTTCCCCTTGAGTAATCTGCAGAAATAACTGTGTGATCAAGATAACATCCAGAGGAAGACCACGAGGAGTCGACAAGGCTGCACACAAGCCTGCATATGGGGGGATGGTGAGGACTCTGACCCCATCTTAGTGATTAATGCACGTTACTGCCTTGTTTCCCTCTAAAAGCTTTCCAGGCTTAGCAGAATCTTCAGAGGTGGGTTTTGGGGGAACAGTGAGTCCACCACCTCCCCAGATTGCTGGCATTCTGGTTAAAGGTACCTTTCCTTTCTATCAACATCTGTGAGAAATGATTTTGTAAAGCAGCGAGCAGTGGGACTTGACTCATTAGGTAACATGAGAGACTTCTTTAAACACAATGATACCCTGGTTCAAACCTTTGAGATGGCTCAAACAATGATGGCTTCAGGCTGAAGGGTCGTGGTAACATCACATCTGATCCCCAAACTGAGGTGACTATCACCCATGAGCACAGACAGGTACCCAAGCTCTCCCCTTGTCTGGGGTGACAGCTCTGGAATGGCAGGGGTCCCCTGATGACCCCTACCCCAATACTGCAATGATCTTGCAGAAGTTTCCCTCTGCAGGACCTTATGAGGCTACTAAAACGTGAGGCTACTAATACCTGAGCCCACACAGGTCCTCCCGACCAGAAGGGTGGATGCATCATTCTTTCCCAAACTCCCCTTCCTTTGCTCTCAGCAAAAATCTTCAGATGGAAATCAGGACAAATGATATTGCCTCTCTGACATCTTCCTCAGCCTTCTTCTTCACGACTCGTTGAGCACATCCCTATTATACCACAAGGAACTGTGGTGTTGGAGAAGACTCTTGAGAGTCCCTTGGACTGCAAGGAGATCAAGCCAGTCGATTCTAAAGGAAATCAACTCTGAATACTCATCGGCAGGACTGATGCTGAAGCTGAAGCTCCAATACTTTGACCACCTGATGCGAAGAGTTGACTCACTGGAAAAGACCCTGATGCTGGGAAAGACTGAAGGCAGGAGGAGAAGGGGACGACAGAGGATGAGATGGTTGGATGGCATCACCGACTCTATGGACGTGACTTTGAGCAAGCTCCAGGAGATAGCGATGGACAGACAAGCCTGGTGTGCCGCAGTTCACGCAGTTTAAGAGTCAGACACGACTTAGAGACTGAACAGCAGTAAGCAGCACCCCGACCCCAAGCTGTCCAGCACCCAGGCCTATCACAACCTCCAGCCCAGAGTTGGGCACAAATGGTGATGAACAAAGGCGACATGAAACATGGGCACCCCAGCCATACACTCTTTTGCATGACCCGGACCACTGAATTAGCTTCATCTAAACTGTAATTTCAGGTCAGTATCTTGATTAACAACAGAACATGGGCAACTTTTTTGTGCTTCCCTCTCCCATTCACTAAGCCTGATAAAGAGCTTGCCTTGCCAACCACAGAGTGACAAGTTTATCAGTTCCGTTCAGTCTCTCAGTCACGTCCGACTCTTTGTGACCCCATGGACTGCAGCACGCCAGGCCTCCCTGTTCACCACCAACCCCCGGAGCTTGCTCAAACTCATGTCCATAGAGTCAGTGATGCCATCCAAAGACCCTGACGCTGGGAGAGATTGAAGGTGGGAGGAGATGGGGACAACAGAGGATGAGATGGTTGGATGGCATCACTGACTCAATGGACATGAATTTGAGTAAACTCCGGTGATGGACAGGGAGGCCTGGCATGCTACAGTCCATAGGGTTAATTTTATCAAAATGTTACAGTATATACATTTAACTATGATTTAAAATAAGGAAATACAGAAAACTTAAAAAAATGTAATAGTATATGCATGAAGAAAATGTTATCTAGTCACTCAGTTTTGTCCAATTTTTTTGCGACCCCATGGACTGTAGCCTGCCAGGCTTCTCTGTCTATGGGATTTTCCAGGCAAGAATACTGGAGCAGGTTGCCATTTCCTTGACCCAGGGATTGAACCCATATCTCTTGCATCTCCTACACTGTCAGGTGGATCCTTTACCACTGAGCCACTGGGGAAACCCAATAGAGGAATACGAATTGCATGGTAAACAGTAGCTTTGTTTGGGAAGTGGGATTACATAGGCTTTTTTTTTCTTTTAATAAATTTGTGTTGTCTGAGTATTTTAATATAATTATTTTTGTATTGAAAATAAAGATATGCTTTCTGTAAAATGAAGAAAACATTATTATTCAGAAAAGAACCTTCTCCATATGCACAGAATTCAGTCTAAGCATTCCAAATTTATACAATGGACTAAATATTTTAGAAATGTATTAAATTTCTGGCGGTGTTATCCATTCAGAGGATGTAAGTGAGGGAATGGAAGGAAGAGAAAACAGATCATGCTACAAATGTTGGGGGGGGTGGAAAAAAAAACAGCGATTTCATGTCCCCTGAAAATGTGAAATTCTGGCCTGGAGCCCTAAAGTTGCTCAGAGCCAAAAGAGGAAGTGAAGGGCCACCCTAAGTCCCGGCCATCCCCTGACAGATGTTTCACAGCCGACGCTGCAGACACATTCAGGCCAGGCAAGGCTCGGCCTGGTTGCTGCCTGCAGGAGTGCAAATCCAAAGGTGGACCCAAACCATGAGAGTGATAATGATGCAACAGACAGCTAGCAGGTTTTCTAAAGCCTAAGGCTCTGCAGACTTTCTTCCAAACCTGCAAAATCTGAAACCTAAATCTATAGGAAAACTAATAGGATGTGTTGCTGTATAGAACATTTCTGGTTTTTGTGTATCAACTATGTTCTCGGCCACCCTAAGGGACAAAGTAATGAACTGCATGAGTCCTGAGGTTTTTTCCCTAACTCGGAAGTACTACCTGCTGGTTTTCTTCTATTTTACATCTCAATTGATTGCTCAGTATAAGCAGAACTAAATTCAGTGATGATGACAAAAAGGGAGTTTGTATTTTTGGACAAGATTTTAAGAGGAATGCTTTAGCACAAAATATAAAGTGCTCTACGGTTTTTGAAAAGTTGCTCATTACAATTCCCTTTCATTCCTCTTAATCCTTTTTTAAAACTGGAACTAAATGTTGAAACATTTTTGTCCTTTATCGACAGAATAATGAACTTACTGATAGGGAATTCCTAGGTCCGTGGGTCCCAGAGAAAAGCAGATGACTTGGTTCATCTGAGAGTGAGGAGCCAGAGCACAGTGCCGTCCAGGTCTGACTGATCCACAAGAAAGCTCCAAGGAAGGACAGGTAATGAGATTCTATCCTGGACTTGACCTCATCGGAAAGCAGTCCACACCTCAACTATAGCTCCAACCACACTGAACGGCAATTTATCTGCTCATGAGAGTTTCTCTCTCCAAGCTTTCTTCAGGTGAAGAACAATATCTAATGCACTCAAGTACCTTGTTGTGTCTTACACATGGCCAGGTGGCTGAGTTATTTCTGTTCCCTGACCACAAGCTATATTTTGCATGCAAGCTGCCAACTTCAGTCTGCAAGGTCAGATTCAAGGGAGAACACAGGGACCATGAAGAAAGGAGGAGGAAATAATGAGTCTCTGAAGGTAAAATGCCATACCCCTTTACCTCAGGACAGTGGAGAAGTAATAAAAAGTACCCAGGCCTGTCCCAACCTTGCTCTCCCTCAGCTCCTCAGGGCAGGAGAGGGTTAATAAATGTACCTCATGTGCACCTGACCCTCCAGCAGTAATTTTCATCGCTGCAAATCCTTACAGGATTGTGAGCATGTTACAGCTTCCAAAATATTCTCAGGCGTATTCCCTTACTTGACCCTCCTCACAGACATCCCAGAGGACAGGACAGAGCCAGAGTTCAATTCTAGGAGCTAGACGTAGGTGGACATGAACTCCAGCACTCGACTACCAGTCAGGGAAAGTTACTAATCTCATTTAGCCTCATTTTCTTTATCAGTAAAACAGAGTTAATATTTACCTCATGGAATGTTTGTGAAGATCATTGTGAAAACCAAAGTCCCTGGCAAATATTACACGCTCATCAAGTAAATATGACTTTCCTGCCTTCAATGCTAGAGTCCTTCCCTGGGACGATGCCTCTGCAGAATCCACAGCCACTGTCCTGCAGAAGGCCTCCTGGCTGGCTGCTTGCTTGGGGCGCACATGGCCACCCCCGCCCGGGACAGAAGCAGACTGACGGCAGCCCCAGTGTCAGAGGGGAGCCCCGGCTGGGCTGCCTGAGTGACCCTGCATTGTGTGGGCCCTGGGACACAGGTGTGGCCACCAACCCTGCACCCTCCTGCGTGTGTTCCCTCCACAGCGAACCTTTTCCTTATTTTCTCAATTTTTTAGACATCCATCCTTGAAACTTTTTTTAAGTCTCTTCTCCCCTGAGGATTACGGAACAAGGGCAGGCCGGTCTAGCAGAAGGCCCCGCACAGCCTCCCCAACATCTTCTCCTTTCTCTCCACCTCCTTCAACCTGCATGCCTCTAACCAACTCTCAATGAGCAAAGCTTAGAGCATTTCCTTGCTACTTTCAGGAAAAGCACTGTATAAACTGTGATTCTGGAACCAAAGTACCTGAGTTCAGTTTCATCGCCACCTCTCATTCTCGCCGGTGACCTCAACAAGTGCGTGACCTCAACAAGTGCGTAACCTCTCTTTCCCTTAGCTCCATCCTTTGTAAGGGGGGAATAACAATACAACTTGGGGGGATTCAATGAGGCACATGATAGGAGCTCCACAAAATCAGTTCTCTTCTATCTTACGTATGTACATAAATGTATCTGGAAGGTTATGCACAGAAGAGTTTATACTGGTGTCCTTCAGGGAACATACAGGGGAGAACTTTTATTTGATATGAATTTGTACCATTTGACAAGCATATATTGTTTTTGTAATTTAAACACACTTTTAACAAGAATATACTTGGGTATGGTAAAGAAAAGGAAAGGGGGAGGGGGAAGGGAGGTGGAAAAAGAAAAGAAGAGAAATGGTTTGCCTGAGGCCAAAGCGGAAGGCTGGATCAGAGTTGTCAGTGGTTGAGACCTTCTGACTATAGCTTTAGGGCCTGGTGCAGAGTTCCCCTTGCCTTGCTGGGGAAACCTTCAGCCATATATACCTCAGCCCTATGTAGATTTCCTTCATGTTTCCTCCAGTGTTCCAGATGGGGCTGGGTGTAGGGGGAAGCCCAGGGTACACTGGAGCAAGTTATCGTGGGCTGGAGGGGTGAGTGAGGGGTTTCTGATCTAATTCCCGGTGGAAGGGCTGCCAGTCTCCAGAAATACTTTGGGGAGCAGGAGGCAGCTCTCCCGGGTCCCAGGGGAAGAAGGGGCACTCAGGACAAGCCCTGGAATGATTCCACACTACCAGGCAGAAGTGCTTCCAAGGGGCCTAGGAAGGCCCCCCAAGAAGTCCAGACCACTTTGTCTGGGAGAAATAAAGGAGGGCTCTGCTTGTTACTGAAGAATCTTCGAAGCTGTCTCAATTTCCCCATTTCTCCAACGTCTCATGAGACACAGACTGCAGCAAGCAAAGGTCTGTTTTATTAACTTCTATGCAAGAGTCCCCACAGGGCTATTTACCTTTTCCCCATAACCTAAAACTTCAGTACTATGTACGGTCAATAAAAGAAAAAATCATATCCTTTTTTGGTAAGAGTTATAGTATCAGAATGCCAAGAGGAATGCTGCTTACTCCTTATGTGTAGCCAAGACATTCATTTAGCCAACCTACATTTCTGACTTTTTCAAAGGGTAAGAATCCTCTTGTTCCTAATTGCCCTCACATCACTTCTGATGCGTAAAAACCTATCAGCTCACAAAGCTTCATTTCTAGAGAATCATCTACTCTATAGAGCATGTTCTATGAAAATTTATTTTCAAATTGCAAACTCTTATATTGCTTCTATGTGTCTTCTGGGCCCTACCCACATAAACATAGCTATTCCTGCTGCAAACTATGAAAATGTAATATTTTCCCCACCTTATTAATACCTCTGCTAACAAAGTTCCTGCCAAACGAGCATGTTCTTTTGAGCAGTTCCCCTCACTCTATTTGCAATCCCACACTTACCCCAAGGAACTGGATCAGCTATAAATGAAGGTATCGGAAAGGACCCCCAAGAGCATGTTCTTCTGAGCAGTTCCCCTCACTATATTTGCAATCCCACACTTACCCCCAGGAACTGGATCTGCTATAAAGGAAGGTATCAGAAAGGACCCCCAAGAAAGTGGCTTACCTTTCTCGTGGCTGCTTGATGGTGGGGGTGGGGAAGTGACCGGCTTAGACTTGTCATAGCTGTTAAAGCTCTGGCTCCGTCGGTTGTTAGCAGTGGCTGACCCTCCACGTGTCTTGGCCTCGCTGCCTGCAGCGGATACCCTCGCGGTAGGACCTGGAAGTCTAAAATGCAAAAGCAACAGAGTAATGGCTTCAGTCTCAGGAAAACAGCAGCATCCCAGAAGAAGGAACTGCGGCCATGCAAGAGGTAAAAGAAACCATTCAAGACATCAGATCTGTGGTGGCTTGCTAGTCCAAGGACTCAGTGGAACCACCACAAATATCTAGGCTATAACGACCCCACTCCAAAAGCAAAGTATGAGCTGTTTTCCTTTGAGCACAGAAAGAGAAATATACGACTGTGTTTGCTGATTAGAAATGCAAAGCTCAGGAGTTCCCTGGTGGCCCAGTGGTTAGGATTCCGGGCTTTCAATGCCATGCCCCAGGTTCAATCCCTAGTTGGGGAACTAAGATGCCACTGGCCACACAGGATGACCAATAATAATAATAAAGCAAAGCTCATCTTCCTTTTTCTCCTGGATGAGTAATTTTAATTTTTAATAGGACCAAACCATGTCATCTCAAATTCTATCAAGAGTGGAACATAAAGCCCTGTTAAGACACTAAACTGTTTACCTTATGTGTGCATCTCTTCTGATAGGTACTGAAAATGGTTTTTTCTTTTGCCATAATCTAGGGATGTAAGTATCAAGAAAAAGACTTAACTTACGATGGACATAAAGGGAACTGCTACCTCAGAACCTAACACATCTGCAATGAAAATTTATGGCCTGGATGGAAACATTTGTTCAGACATACATTTTCCTTCAACACATGACAACCTGTCTCTGTAGACATTACTCTGAGATTGAAGCCCAGCTTCTCTTAAGTAGATAGATAAAATCATATATTCCTTCTGTAAAATGAGCAGGAATCTGTTAGCCTAAAGACAAACACACACTTTCCCTTTAAATAAAACACTTCATTTTTGGGGTGGTTTGGGAAATAAAATCAGTAGACTAATCTTTAGTAATGTGTCTAAAGATATTACGGCCCATTCCCCAAAGAGTTAAGGCTAAGACTCCCCAGATCAGAAATTTTGTTCAGGGACTACTAGGCAGACTGTTTCCAATCATTAAAGTTGAAAAATGAATAAATGATGAAATATTTAGTAATATCTTTCAGCTAAAACCCACTTAGCAGTGTTTAAAAGCCACTGGAACCTCAGCCGACCAGCATTAGATCTAATGATAAGTCTGAATTTTCAACTCATAAAGCTTTCAGCCTTCTCTTTCCACACAAATCTGTAAAGCACCAAAGAAGTCTGCCGTCTGGAAGCATTTTAGAGAGAAGCAGGCAAACACTTTAAACTTTTTTCTTGTTGGCTAAGCAAGAAAGACGGTTGTAGAGTAAACACAGAACATGAGCTGGTGTGAGAGGACTGTAAAATTCATACGGTCAAGAAAAAGCTGGCCCAGTTCCTTAACTGGGAGCTAGAGGAGAAGGAACGGGGTGAGGTTTCCCCAAAAAAGTGGCGGAGGGAAGGCCTCGCTTCTCACTACACTAGGAGGATCTACCCCTCTGTTAAGCTACCCCATCTTGTTCGGAGAAGCTAGTCACCCCATGAAGACGGGCACAGAGAGGGATGCAAAACCAGCAATGTCAGTGCCTGTGTCTGGGGACCAGAAGCGGTCAGCTTAACCAATCAGAAGAGGTCCAGCAAAGGGATCTGGGTACCTCGAGGTCCTGATTCCAGCGCAAACAACATCCTGTAAAGCCTCCAAGATGGACAGTGTTATCTGAGGACTCACTGCCAGAGGTGGAGCTGCTACAGGTGCTGACGTGGGGCTCCTCCAGGCTGGACCCTGCAGGAGTTTTTATGCCCACAGATATGCCTGGAAAAGGATGATGGACTTGTTCCAAGATGATGTCATAGCAACGGTTTTAAGTGGTGCAGGCTAACACAGGCCACAGCATTCGACTCCAGTGTGGACCTGGCAAAGAACAGGGAAGCAAAAAGCATCGAGGAGGGAAACGATGTGTTCCTTTCAGAGCTGCCAGAGAGGCCTCGCTGCTCTAAGCCGGGACTGGACCACAGATTTTTCAGGGCAGCACAGGGCCTTTATGGAGGCAAGAAATCAGTAATGGATGGGGTGGCCACATCTTTGAATGAGGTGGGCAACCTGGTCTTCTGTGAAGCAGTGTGATATAGTAGATAAAATGAGCTTTTTCTTTCAAATACAGACATAATATCGGGCCACTGTTACAATCTGAGATTCATATTTGTGTTTGTCACTTTGGAATAGTAGTAAAGTACTCCATGGGATAACTGTAAACTTGAAGTGGGACTTAATGTCCAGCCTGTTGTTTAAGTCTTCACTGCAGGTTGGTTCTCCTCCTCCTCCTCTCTGCTGAGCAGAGATTCCTACAGGAACTGGACACGGTCATAAAGAAAACATGCTATGGTATAGAAAAGAATCGCACAAATAAAGAAGGAAATAGATCTAAGTTAAAGAAGCAGAAGAGAGCTGGACAAACATCAACACACAAGAGTTGGAGATCAACATTTCCAAAGAGGCATGACAGGCCTCGGCAAACAGGATTCATCATTTCCCTAAGGAACAATGGAGAAGAACAACTCCTTTATCCAAGTATTTGTGACAAAGGCCTTACACGTGGGGCACCTCTGAGTCACCTGTGAGCTCCACTCCTCAGACTGAAACAGTCTTGGATTAACTGAGACAGCTCTGGTTTCCCAGGTGCGGTCACCATCAACTCTTCCTTGAGTCAGAACCTAGAGGCACTACACAGATTGGCACATCCTTTAATGGCTGCAGGTTGTGCCAAGTTTTCTGAGACCTGGAAGAGGAGGTCTGGAAGGCCTTGAGGGCAGCTGACATGGCAAATAAAGATGGGTAGCACACACCGAGCCACCAAAAGCCACCATAAAGCTCAAGCCAACTCACACCACTCTGTACCTCACCACCTAGTAAGAACAGCACCCTTAACTTGAGCAAATGGGAAAACTGGAAGGAGACCAAGTAACTTCTGAGTGTCAGAAGGAATCCCTGTGAACACTGTGCTTTAAAACTTGTGTTCTGTTGTGAATGGGGTGGGACAGCTGCTTGCTCCAAAGCAAGCCCCTCCATCCCTCTGAAACTTTCAGCAGACTCTGCCCCACAAACAAAGGCCACGAGTGAATGTGTAGTGGGTGGGAAGTAAGGAAAAGCGCTTCATTTGGATCCACCCAGGAGGGACCCAAAGCATCCCTTGGGATGAGTCAACCCACAAACTGAACTAATTCAGACTGAACTGAAAGCGCAGGATTTCAAAGCCAAAGGTGCCCATGAGAACCTAAGACATCTGAGCCATCTGCATGAGGGCACTGGACTTCACAAACTGAAGGAGGGATACGCTATGTCTGTGTTCTGAGTTCTTCCTTACCCCAATTCATATGTCGAAATTGTAATGCCCAATGTGATGGTATTAGGGAGTTGATTAGGTCATTAGGCAGAGCCTCATGAATGAGATTAACGCCCTTATAAACGAGGACCCAGGGCGCTAGCTTGCCTCTTCCACCGTGTGAGGACATAGCAAGAAGTTGGCAGCCCACAACCTGGAAGAGGGCCTTGACCAGAATCCAACCAGGCTGGCACCTTGGTCTTGGGCTTCCAGCCTCCAGAACTGTCAGCAATAAATTTCTGCTGCTTCTAAGTCACCCAGTATGTGGTGCTTTATTATGGCAGCCCCAGAAGACCATCACAGGGCTGTAGCCCAGTCTTATTTAGATCTTGAATGCTGATGGACTCTAGCTGAATTACATACGTGTTGATAAAAGAATATGAAAGGTCAGAAGTAATGCTGAGAAGGAAAGTAATGACATTGGCAGTTGGTGGATGGTCAGGGAAGGTTCCAAATAAAAGCAACCCAGAGAAAGAATCGGTGTCTAGAATGTCAGTAGGGGGCAAGAAGACAAGGGGCAGAGGGCTTATGCAGAGGGACGCTTACAGAAAAGCAGAGGAAGGAAAGGGCTGGTGTGTGCTGGGGTTTGTGGGGGGGCAGCGTGGGAGGAAACGAGGCTGGAACAGCAGGTGGGGCCAGCCTCACTGACACTGAGAACCTTGGACTTGGTCCAGTCCTCCAGGAAGGCGACGGCCATCCTGGAGGCTGAGAGCAGAGCTGGAGCTGAAAAGCAGAGTAGCTTCCAGTGTCCAATGACAGAGGCCCCCAGCCAACCTCCTGAGGCTGATTCTTGTTCGCATCCTTGCCCATCAGCAGCACTTCTCTCCTGGCCTGGGAGCAGCTGCTGTTTGTCCATTTAGCATCCTTCCAAAGCAGAGCTGGGTCTTGCTCATGGGGCACAGCGGCAGGTACCAGAACAGACGCTGCCCCGCAGTGCCTGGCTCATCAGAGCAAGCAGAGCGAGTGCGGCAAGTCAACCACAGATCATCCATACCCCGCCTCACCCAGAGTGCCGGAAGCTTCCAGCAGCTCCTTTGCGAGAGGGACTCTGATTCCCGTGACCCTTCTGGGTCCAGACAACAGTTACGAAATGAGAGGACACAAATGGGTTCTCTGAAACGCACACGTCGCATTTCGTTTAAGGGAAGAGGTGTCACGAAGAAGCAGAAGGAAAACCCTGCTGCCCGGGGAGCCCGTGATCAGTTTCTCCAACACACGTGGGCACAGCAGAGCAGGCCGGGCGGTAAGGCTGCCATTCCTGGCACATAACCTGTGTGTGCGTTCCGGCTGCACTTGCTGCACGTACCAATGAGAGGAAGGTGGTTCCCCCACAAACCACTTCAAAGGCCAGGAGCAGAAGATGCCCCACCCCCAGGAGAGATGGCAGCTTGTGGGCACATGCTACAGACCTCGGAGGGCAGAGGTCATGATCGGAGATGCTGTTTGCTAGACAAGATGATTAAATGCTAAGTCTCAATTCCACAGCATCTGCTTTTCAGCAGCTGGGTGGAGAGGACTGAACTATTAGCCACGTTGATTCCCCTCCACCAGATGGTCACGTAGAGATCAACTCTGTGGGACCCCCAGAGCTGGACCAGATCAGCTGAAACCACCCCCAGGACCCTATCAGCTAGTCACGGGGCACTGATTACATGCCAGGTAGCAAAGGACTGGCAATGACTTTATTTAATCCACACAGCACTGTGAGTGAGGCAGGATACTTTTCACCAACAAGGAAACACCAGCTCACGGAGATTAACTAATTGCCCAGGTAACATAGCAAGTGGTGAACACAGGGTTTGCTAGGTTTGACTACAAAGCTGCACTCCTAGTCACCAGGCTTCAACGCCTCCCGCAGGTAGAATAAGCCTAATTATCTGAGGCCCAAGAGGGATACCAAGATCTCTTATCAACACAACACAGTGGTCAGAGGTGGAAATTCAAGGAAATTCTTTCCTGTATCAGTTCCCTGCATCGGTTCCTTCCCTGTAGACTCAAGGTGAGGCTTCTCTCCCTGTATACCCCTGGTGCCTGTCTAGATGTCTGGCTCTGGCAGGTATTTGCACCTGTAAAGAGACTTATTTCCAGAGACTTAATCATTAATCAATATTTGAACCTGAAAAGAGACTTATTTCCAGAGCTCTGGAAGAGATGTCCAACTCACCCAGAGAGGTAGGCAGGGCTGTTTCTTTCGGCAACCAAACTTTACTGCAACCCCCGGTGGTGCCTGATCAGCTAAAATCTTTATTAAGATTGTGCTCAAGGCTAGTGGTGGGAAAGTGGGGGTGAGGAGAAGGCAAGGAGAAGTGTCAGGCAAATAATAAAAGAAGATCCCTTTGGTCAAGCAGGACATGACAAGAGTGAACATCGACATTTTATGAATCAGTGAACTAAAATGGGCTGGAATGGGTGAATTTAATTCGGATGATCATTATATATATCACCCACTCAATGGACATGAGTTTGAACAAACTCCAGGAGCTAGTGAAAGACAGGGAAGCCTGGTGCGCTGCAGTCCATGGGGTCACAAAGTGTCAGACACGACTGAGTGACTGAGCAATAACAACAATCCCTTTATCAGGCTTATCAGGAACAAAATGCATCCAAAGGGAAATCTAGGTGAGGGACTGGGCTTGCCTGGTGGCTCAGAGGTAAAGAATTGCCTGCAATACAGGAGCTGCTGGGGCTACTCCGCGTTCAAGGTCAGGAGGGACAGCCTTGAGGAGATACCCCTCGTCCAAGGTAAGGTACAGCGGCTGCACTTTGCTGGAGCGGCTGTGAAGAGATTTTCCACGACCAAGGTAAGAGAAACCCAAATAAGATGGTAGGTATTGCTAGGGGGCATCAGAGGGCAGACAAACTGAAATCATAATCACAGGAAACTAACCGATCTGATCACATGGACCACAGCCGAATGTGGTCCACTGGAGAAGGGAATGGCAAACCACTTCAGTATGCTTGCCTTGAGAACCCCATGAACCGTAACAAAGGGCAAAATGATAGGATACTGAATGAGGAATTCCCCAGGTCGGAAGGTGCCCAGTATGCTACTGGAGCTCAGTGGAGAAATAACTATAGAAGGAATAAAGGGATGGAGCAAAAGCAAAACCAATACCCAGCTGTGGATGTGACCAGTGATAGAAGCAAGGTCCAGTGCTGTAAAGAGCAATATTGCATAGGAACCTGGAATGTTAGGGCCATGAATCAAGGCAAATTGGAAGTGGTCAAACAGGAGATGGCAAGAGTGAATGTCGACATTCTAGGAATCAGTGAACTAAAATGGACTGGAATGGGTGAATTTAACTCGGATGACCATTATATCTACTACTGTGGGCAGGAATCCCTTAGAAGAAATGGAGTAGCCATCATGGTCAACAAAAGAGTCCGAAATGCAGTACTTGGATGCAATCTTAAAAATGACAGAATGATTTCTGTTCGTTTCCAAGGCAAACCATTCAATATTACAGTAATCCAGGCCTATGCCCCAACCAGTAATGCTGAAAAAGCCGAAGTTAATCGGTTCTATGAAGACCTACAAGACCTTTTAGAACTAACACCCAAAAAAGATGTCCTTTTCATTATAGGGGACTGGAATGCAAAAGTAGGAAGTCAAGAAACACCTGGAGTAACTGGCAAATTTGGCCTTGGAGCACGGAATGAAGCAGGGCAAAGGCTAATAGAGTTTTGTCAAGAGAATGCACTGGTCATAGCAAACACCCTCTTCCAACAACACAAGAGAAGACTCTACACATGGACATCACCAGATGGTCAACACCGAAATCAGATTGATTATATTCTTTGCAACCAAAGATGGAGAAGCTGTATACAGTTAGCGAAAACAAGACCAGGAGCTGACTGTGGCTCAGATCATGAACTTCTTATTGCGAAATTCAGACTTAAATTGAAGAAAGTAGGGAAAACCACTAGACCATTCAGATATGACCTCAATCAAATCCCTTATGATTATACAGTGGAAGTGAGAAATAGATTTAAGGGACTAGATCTGATTGATAGAGTGCCTGATGAACTCTGGATGGAGGTTCATGACATTGTACAGGAGACAGGGACCAAGACCATCCCCATGGAAAAGAAATGCAAAAGAGCGAAATGGCTGTCTGAGGAGGCCTTACAAATAGCTGTGAAAAGAAGAGAGGCGAAAAGCAAAGGAGAAAAGGAAAGATATAAGCATCTGAATGCAGAGTTCCAAAGAATAGCAAGGAGAGATAAGAAAGCCTTCCTCAGTGATCAATGCAAAGAAATAGAGAAAAACAACAGAATAGGAAAAACAAGAGAGCTCTTCAAGAAAATTAGAGATTCCAAGGGAACATTTCATGCAAAGATGGGCTCGATAAAGGACAGAAATGGTATGGACCTAACAGAAGCAGAAGATATTAAGAAGAGGTGGCAGGAATACACAGAAGAACTGTACAAAAAAGATCTTCACGACCAAGACAGTCATGATAACGTGATCACTGACCTAGAGCCAGACATCTTGGAATGTGAAGTCAAGTGGGCCTTAGAAAGAAAGCATCACTACGAACAAAGCTAGTGGAGGTGATGGAATTCCAGTTGAGCTATTTCAAGTCTTGAAAGATGATGCTGTGAAAGTGCTGCACTCAATAAGCCAGCAGATTTGGAAAACTCAGCAGTGGCCACAGGACTGGAAGAGGTCAGTCTTCATTCCAATCCCAAAGAAAGGCAATGCCAAAGAATGCTCAAACTACCGCACAATTGCACTCATCTCACACGCTAGTAAAGTCATGCTCAAAATTCTCCAAGCCAGGCTTCAGCAATATGTGAACCGTGAACTCCCAGATGTTCAAGCAGGTTTTAGAAAAGGCAGAGGCACCAGAGATCAAATTGTCAACATCCGCTGGATCATGGAGAAAGCAAGAGAGTTTCAGAAAAACATCTATTTCTGCTTCATTGACTATGCCAAAGCCTTTGACTGTGTGGATCACAATAAACTGTGGAACATTCTGAAAGAGATGGGAATCCCAGACCACCTGACCTGCCTCTTGAGAAACCTGTATGCAGGTCAGGAAGCAACAGTTAGAACTGGACATGGAACAACAGACTGGTTCCAAATAGGAAAAGGTGTACGTCAAGGTTGTATATTGTCACCTTGCTTATTTAACTTATACGCAGAGTACATCATGAGGAACGCTGGAAGAAGCACAAGCTGGAATCAAGGTTGCTGGGAGAAATATCAATAACCTCAGATATGCAGATGACACTACCCTTATGGCAGAAAGTGAAGAGGAACTCAAAAGCCTCTTGATGAAAGTGAAAGAGGAGAGTGAAAAGGTTGGCTTGAAGCTCAACATTCAGAAAACAAAGATCATGGCATCTGGTACCATCACTTCATGGGAAATAGATGGAAAAACAGTGGAAACAGTGTCAGACTTTATTTTTTGGGGCTCCAAAATCACTGCAGATGCTGATTGCAGCCATGAAATTAAAAGACGCTTACTCCTTGGAAGGAAAGTTATGACCAACCTTGATAGTATATTAAAAAGCACAGACATTACTTTGCCAACCAAGGTCCGTCTAGTCAAGGCAATGGTTTTTCCCGTGGTCATGTATGGATGTGAGAGTTGGACTGTGAAGAAGGCTGATCGCCGAAGAATCGATGCTTTTGAACTGTGGTGTTGGAGAAGACTCTTGAGAGTCCCTTATACTGCAAGGAGATCCAACCAGTCCATTCTAGAGGAGATCAATCCTGGATGTTCATTGGAGGGACTGATGCTAAAGCTGAAACTGCAATACTTTGGCCACCTCATGCGATGAGTTGACTCACTGGAAAAGACTGATGCTGGGAAAGGTTGGGGGCGGGAGGAGAAGGGGACGACTGAGAATGAGATGGCTGGATGGCATCACCGACTCTGTGGACATGAGTTTGAGTGAACCCCGAGAGTTGGTGATGGACAGGGAGGCCTGGCGTGCTGTGATTGATGGGGTCGTGGAGAGTCGGACACGACTGAGCGACTGAACTGAACTGAACAGGAGCTGCAGGGTTTGATTCCTGGGTTAGGAAGATCCCCTGGAGGAGGAAATGGCAATCCACTCCAGTATTCTTGCCTGAGAAATCCCATGGACAGAGGAGCCTGGCCACGCCTTCAGGGCAGGGCTGCTGCTGCTGCTGCTAAGTCACTTCAGTCGTGTCCGACTTTGTGTGACCCCATAGACGGAAGCCCACCAGGCTCCCCCGTCCCTGGGATTCTCCAGGCGAGAACACTGGAGTGGGCTGCCATTTCCTTCTCCAATGTGTGAAAGTGAAAAGTGAAAGTGAAGTCATTCAGTCGTGTCCGACCCTTAGCGACCCCACGGACTGTAGCCTACCAGGCTCCTCCATCCATGGGATTTTCTAGGCAATAGTACTGGAGTGGCTTGCCATTGCCTTCTCCGCAGGGCAGGGCAGACAAGTCCATTATTCAATTCTTCCTCTCTTCCCACCCCTCCCTGCAACTCCACCTCCTTCCATCATCTGGGACTGATAAGACATCATTCAGGGGATGCTCATGTGCTTTCAATTAGAGTCTTTCCCAGCTAGCGCCTGTCTTCTCTTTCAGAACTAAGCATATCGTGGGAACAAACACTAGATTTCAGGTTTCCTCCACGCTCCCCACCACCTTCCTTTCCTGCGTGTGGGGACTTTGCATGATACACACACACACAAAATGGGATCCCAGTTCACTGTGTGTCGGGGGGGCGGCGTGCGGGGCGGCAGTGGACATCTATCTGACTTGGGCTTCATGCTGTCAGGGAAAGCAGTCACTCTGTAGCACAGTGCTAAGAACTGCATGTTTGTGTTCCCTTCTCCCCAAATGCACACACTGTCATGCCAGTGTGACAGATCTGGAGAGGGTTCTTGGGGAGGTAATGAGGTCATGAAGCTTACAGAGGAATAGCAGTTAGTCAAGATGGCGATAGTCAGACTCTCTCGGCCCACATGCTGTAAACAATGACTTGGCACGGTTATGAAACAGCTAAGATCATTTATAGCAATGCGCACAAGTATCATGACATACTAACTTGGCCACGTGCCACCTTTGTTCACGTATACCTATATAAACACCACCTGAAACGCCCGTGCGTCTGCTGCGACGGCCACAGCAGAATAAAGCTCGTCTGCAGTTCCTATGGCTCCTCTCATTTTCTTTCAGCTTCCCCATTCATGCCTTGCTTCACAAGGTTCAGGATTTAGCAAGGCAAAGGTGGAGCTGCCTCAGAAGACACAGGAGAGCTTGCTTCTCTCTGCTGTCTACCATGTGAGGACACAGAAAAAAACACAACCCTCTGGAAAACAGGAAGTGGGCTCTCACCAACCCGACAGTATTGGCACCCTGATCCTGGATTTCGCAGCCTCCAGAGCTGTGAGCAATAAACCTATGTTGAATCACCCAGTCTTCAGTGATATGTCATAACAGCATGAGCAGACTAAGACACATGGCTACGAGAGGCAGTGATGACAGCAGGTCCCCCAGTACCAAGTCTGGCTAACAGGCTGACTTGTCCTACAGAAAAGCAGCTGCCCTGTGGCTTCTCCCCACAGCCAGGTGGATCCTGACTTGGACCTCCCCATGTGTAAGCTTTTTAGAAAAGTTAACTATTAGGAAAGGCACTCAGCCAGCGCCTAATAGAGTGGGGGGTGGCAAGCAGACCTTCTGCAGCCATGGTTTACATGAATACGGAGAGGAACACAGCCTGGGCATCCCCTTAGCTTGAAGTCAGATTCAATGAAAAGAAATACTAGCAGAAAATAATAAGGACGAGCTTCTATTTCTGTCAGGATGCTACAAGGACATCACGAGGCAAAAGGCCAAGAGGAATGGTTGAAACATAAGATTTTAAAAAGCAGCATCAACAACCCAGGGTCGTGTGCTGTGCTAAGCCGCGTACCAGAATTCAAGGAGGAGGAGGTGGAGGGAGAGCTGTAACGCAGTGGTTACACTGAGGGTTCTGCAGTGAGATTACCTGGGCTCAAGTTCTGGTTTTTCTGCTTTCTGTGTGACTTTGATAACTTACCAAACTTGCTAAATTTTAGTTTCCTCATCTGTAAACTGGTGATAACAACATGACCTACTGCAAGAAGACTGACTTGAAGATTAAGATACTGCATTCATATTGGGCCTAATACACATTCAATAAATGTTAGCTGTTGATACCTTTAACACACAGTAGGTACAAGGATATAACTGGCGCTTCCCATATCCTGGCATGGGTCCTCACAGGATGCGGTAGACGCCAAGCTGAGTCAAGAGAATTAATTAGCGAGCAGGCCTAGTTTTTATTTTCAGGGAACTGAGGTGATTCATCCATGTACACAAGAGCATTCAGAAATAAAAATGAGACATAGTTTCCTTGTTGCTCTGTTTCCTCCGAACAATTAGATTCATGCTTCAGGTCTTCAATAGTCAGGAGAAAACCAATCCCGCGTTAGTCACTTTACGACAGCACCAATGACAAAAAGCATCACACACACGAACAAGATGCAGGTGAGGTGGGATCAGGGCCAGGATAGAGCAGGGAGTCAAACTCATCAGAAAATTACTACAGAAAACCATCTAAAAACTCACCTCTCTAAATCAGAATGGACTTTGATGTCCAAGCAATCAAAGACAAAAAAAACCCAATGAGATGCAGAAACATTAAGTACAACTAAACCTCACAATCACACACACACCCCCCCTTCAGCCCCAGGGCCACTCTCAAGTCTCTAGCACTCAACACTTGGTCATCAGCCAAAGCACGTTTGGATTTCCCAAACTGCAAACATGTCAGGGGCGGAGGACCGAAAGGAGGTGCAGCCGGGACAAAGGGGAGCGGGGGCTGGGTGGAAACCATGCTTTGCGGGACGTGGACAAGTCTAACCTAGAGATCTTTCTCGGACCCAGAGTGAAGCGGATGATTTTGCTTTGTGATGAGTCCTTGGAAGATGCACTGCATGACAGGAAAGAAAAAAGTGGAAGGATGAGTGAGAGAGAAGCTGCGTTAGACAAATTATCAACAGGAGTCCCGAGACACAGCCAAAGCCCCCACGTTTCCCTCTGCCCAATTTTTCTACAACATGCTGCCTTCTTCTTAGGTCTAATTTGATAAAATTCCAACGTAAGGAAACTGCTGTTCAAGATTACCTAAGAACTTTTGTGGTTTTCTGTTTCTTAACTCCAAATCTCTTTTCTGCCATCAGTCACTACACAGCCTTCTTCCACAATGAGACCCTAAAGCCAGGGGTCTCTGACAAGTAAACTTTGTACCTTTCTAAAGTATTCAGATCTTTTTCTATTCCACATGCTTATTCTACTGGAGTGCTCTTTGGAGAAATGTCCTGAATATCCCATTAAGTTGACCCTAAATAAGGGTGGCATGTATGCTCAGTCATGTCTGACTTTTTGCGACCACGTGGATTGTAGCCCATCAATCCCCTCTGTCCATGGATTTTCTAGGCAAGAATAGTGGAGTAGGTTGCCATTTCCTTCTCCAGGGAAGCTTCCTGACCCAGGGATCAAACCCACATCTCTTGTGTCTCCTGCATCAGCAGGCAAATTCTTTACCAGCTGAGCCACCCGGGAAGCTAAAATAAGAGTGGAGATGTTTTCAGTTTGGCTGGTCTTGGGAATGTTTGCTCTCCATGGTATCAGCAATGACCATTTCAAATCTTCTGAATTTGCTACGTTCTGGGCTTTGAACCATAAACTTATAAGTATGAAGAATCATGGATGGACTTAATAAATGGTTCAACTTATTTACTGCCTTATCAAAGAGAGAAATATTTCTCTTTCTTGCATCCATACCTCCTATACCATGTTCATAAAAGGATCTGAGGTGAGAAATACAATGTTGGTATCACAAAACCTAGGATATGAAGGAAAACAGAAGAGCATCAATTTTTTAAAAAGCAATTCTTTGTATTTTTTTTTCTAAAAAACTAAATATTGATACGATGTAAAGGAGACACAGATAGAGAGGAACTTCACGAGGTGAAGGGTGGATCGACTTCTCAGCCATCATGTAAATTAATGAGAAAAGCTGATGAGAAGAAGCAAAAGTGAGTCTCCATTTAGTCACCATGGAGGAATTGCTTTTTCCTTCACGCCAGTATCTCAATTTTCCTTGCTCAGCTTCCACAATTCATTTTTTTTTTTTTTTTAATTAACAAACATTATGGAAAAGTTGTCAAGTTTTAGTATTTGCTATCTTGAGCTAAGGAAGGATCAACATAAACCTGGCATTTGGGGGTTGCGTCAACATTTGATGTTAATGATCAAGGGTCTGAACCATTACCCTTGGGATCTGGGCTATCAGAATTTGGGGACAGAAATACAATGGAACTAAGCCAGAGAAGTGACTTTACTGTTTTTAAATTTACAGCCAGTGCATGAGTATGGAGTATCACATCTCTAGACTTTGAGAATAAGATTATATCCTCCGGAAGGAAAACTAGAAAGCATCAGTATGTCATGGATAAAACCAATCATCTGCTAAAGTAACCCAATACGGGCCAAATAAAGGGTGAAGGGGGCCAAACAAAGGGTGAAGGAGGACACAGAAAAATTTCAGAGCCCGACTTGTCTCATCACCACATTGTAGGGTCGGGGGGCATGATGGCAGGAACCACTCTGGATAAAATGGACTAAAAACCTGGCTTAAGTGAGTATGGCTGGTCTTTAGGTAAAGCATCTATTTTTCACTCTTGCGGTTTTTTGACCACACCACACAGCATGCAGGATCCTTTTTCCCTGGCTAGGGATGGAACCCGTGTGCCCTACAGTGGAAGTGCGAAGTCTCAACCATTGCACTGCCAGGGAAGTCCCCCTAGGTAAAGCATTTATTAACAGGAGGATGCTTTTTCTTACTGGGAGATGGGTATCCTGACTGGGACATCTGGTTCTTTTGAGAAGACAAAAGCTTACTGTGGCGATGGATGCCTCAGGCTATCAAAGCTCAATGACACAAGCCCAGTGTTTTTCAACACGTGTTCCTTGGAACCCTATGCAATGAGACATTCTTAGAAGAAGAATTCCGTGTCTCAGTTTAAGAATACTTTCTACACCTTCCGAAGATTCCCAGGGTACACATGTCCTTCTCCCTACTTCCCCCAGGTTCCTTATCTCAATAAATGTCACCATTTGCCTAACCACTGAAGCCGGAAATCAAGGATTATCTGTGATTCCTCCCTCCCTCCCTCCAGACAGTCAATCTACCTATAGTTCTGTTGGCTCATCCTCTAAAATACACTGAACTGGTCCATCTCCACACTTGCTCTACCACCTTGATCGAAGCCTCTGTCACCTGCAGCAGGGATTCCCCAGCCTCTGAGATCTAATGCCTGATGATCCGAGGTGGAGCCGATATAATAGTAATAGAAATAAAGTGCACAACAAATGTAGTGTGCTTGAATCATCCTGAAACCACCACCACTCTGCCCTGGGCCATGGAAGAATTGTCTTCCATGAAACCGGTCCCTGGTGCCAAGAAAGTTGGAGACCCCTGACCTAGAGGATGACAAAGCCTCTTAGCTGGGATCTTTCCTTCTACTCTTGACCCTTCCACAGTCTTATTCTCTAGAGAGAAACAAAAGTGATTTTAAAATAACAACTGTAAATTAAGTCTCCTTCCTGCTCAAGACTGTCCAATGGCTTAGTTTCCTTTAGAATGAAATACCGACTCTTCAGCCTGTATAGCTGTCACTGTGACCTTGCTTCAGGGCTACGGGACTACACAGCTCCAGGGGTGACTGGTCACACTGTCTTTCATGTCAATGGTGGCAGCTCTCTTTGCTTATAAGGCTGCTTTTCACTTCACACCACCTTCACCCACGGGTCTCCAGCCACACGAGCCTTCTCTTGGCTCCTACAAACTGCCCAGCTTACTCCTACCACAGGGCCTTTGCACCAGCTGCGCCCCCTCTCCCTGATCTATTCCATACCTGCATGGCTAGCTCCCTGTCACTCCTATTTCTACTTTGGTGTCAAGTCCTCAGAGACACCTATCAACCCAACTTAAATTATGAACCCAGTCCCTCTGAATCCCATTATCTTACTGTACTACCACTTCTGATATTTCTCTTCCCACTTTTTCCTGCCTCTTCCAGTAGGACATAGGGAGCAAGCACCAATTTTTAAGCACTCTGCAGCATGCAGTGTGGGAAACGATGCCCAGATCATGTTATCATCCTGACCCCACTAGGGATCACAGAATGGCTTCCACCCAGGGGGCCCTTCAGGGCAGAGGTGCGGAGGCTGGCTGCCTGGCTGTCCAGGCCTCATTGCTAGTCCAGGCATCCCTACTAGCCCATAGATTTTCACAATGAGAATTGGATATAATTAGATAACTAATTAGGGGTTCTGATTTACATCACATCTGTCACTGCTGGTTTTAACACGATCACAATTGGGAAACAGCACTTCTCCTGGGGAAAAACAGCTGTGACCATTAACCATCTCGAGGGCAGCTGCTTTGTTTCAACCACTTTGTGCTTCGCCCAACTACAAATGGCTACCAAGGGCATGACGGTGTATGAGAAAACCTATGATTATTAGTGCTGGTGCCTTGGGGGACTGGAAAGAAAAAGCCATCACTCTGTAGCACATATTCATTGAAATCAAGCAATCAATTTGAGTGGTGGCATTTAGGTTTGATAGCTAAAGTTTTATGGCTTAAAAAAAAAGTTTTCTCCAAAACTTTACTGTGAGTCAAAAACTTTCTAGTTCCTAATCCCCTCTTCTATTTTTTTCCCCTCATTAAATATTTCATGAGGTGATTTTTTGCGGTGTTGTTTAGGAATGCAGCTATTAGCATGTGAACACAGTAGATGGTAACTGTTCTGGCATTCTGCTGGTATACCATTGCTTGCAAGAAGATCCTCTGGAAATACCAACAAAAACTCGGTCCTGATCTAAACAGCAGAGGGCCATAGCTGACACTGCTCCTCAGTCTCCAAAGTCAACAAAACCCAGGCACACTGACTGGGAACGGCTCCCCATCAGGAGATGCTGGCCCACTCAGATAAGGGGGCAGCCTCTCACCCTGCTAAAAACCACCTGCTAAAAATCTTTCTTCTGGGTTCTCGGGATTTCTCTTCTGACAAAGCAGAGGTATCTGCTGGAGAACTTCTGCCTCCACTAAGCAAAACTGCTTTGTACATATCACACTGAACACCCAGCCTGTAGGCTGACACGCAGAAGAAGTTTGAAGCCTATTTTAGGGGCTGTTTATTGCCTATGAGCATGTGGGTGTTAACAGGCCAGAGTTTAGGGCGGGAGCGGCTGGTGACTCTGATCTCTAATAGCCCCCATCTCCGCCAGGCACATCCATTTCAAGCTCATGCTGATTCCCCACGAACTGCTGGTAGTTCTCAGACCGGCAGAAGCGCAAACGCGAACCATGTGGGGCACAGGCTAGAAGGGGGTCAGTGTGATGAAGACCCCGAGAAAAGCCGAATTATCAGTTGACGAGGAGCGCCCACCTGGACTGCATCTCGGCTTGTGCTTTTGACAGCTGATGTGGCGCCGGCTGGTGAGGCTGGCACGGGGCTTGGGGGGTGGCTGGCACCTGCTGCTGAGGAGGGCCAGCCTGGCACTGGGAGGGGGCCCCTGCCGCCTGGGACCCGGCGGGCGGCAGTGGCGAGGGGAGGTGCGGCTTCTGGGGAGGCGGCGGCTGCTGCTGCTGCTGCTGCTTGTACCGGGAGAGGCTGAAGAAGAGGCCTAGGATGGCCTTGAGATTTCCATTCCTGATCTCTGCAAGACAATGGGGAGATTCTGGTTAGAGGAGGAAGCCCTTCTGGGGAGCCCTGTCTCGCACCCTTTTAGGAGGCGGTTTCAGCTCCCGTGTGAGTTTTAATGCCTCTAGGATAGGACAGATTTCCTGAACACTTAATTGGCATCACAATCAATTAAAATCCGGCCTAAACCACAGAGAAATTAGCTGATTTCTCCCCACTGGGATTAGACTGGGTACCCGAGGCAAGTTGCAACTGGGATGTCTGGCAAGCACGAGGAGGAAGTTCTCAGTAAGGACACAAAAGAAAAAGACAGAGTCCCAAGCAAGACTGTGCTTGTCCAGGAAGCAGAGGAAGGGATCTAGGCATGGAGGCACCGGGAAAGCTCACTGGTGTCTACACAGCAACCACAAATCCCTGTTCCATGCTTCAAGCCACCCGGAGAGTGCCAAGTAGCTGCCAGCCCTCTCCAAAATCCTCACCTAACTTTGCCCAATCATCCTGCCCTCAGATACATGGCTGTCCCCTGTCCATCAAATAAACAACTTGAGTTTGGGGTAGGTATGGGGATAAGCAATAGGGCTTGCTTCCACAAAGAACTCACATTAAAAACACTTTTTCCCCCCTACATTAAAAAAAAAAATGTGTGCAGAGTGGGGCTAAGAAAATTTTTCATTCCAGATGGAATTTTTCAGATTTTAAAATGTATTTGCCTCAAGGTATGCATAAAGAGCTTTGGAGAAGGAATAAAATATTTATTCCCAGGCAGGAGCTATGGATGCAACGGTGTATCTCCTTGGGCAATCCCTCCTTTTCTACAGATTTTTTAACACCAGATGCTGATGGCCAGGGTCTAAACTGACCCTGAGGGTAAAACAATATGGCCACCCAGCATGTGGGACAGAGAAGGGGGAACCTGGGGGCTCCTTCTGCTTCACTTCAACCCTTCAGTTCAGTTCAGTCATTCAGTCACGTCTGACTTTTTGCAACCTCATGGACTGCAGCAGGCCAAGCTTCCTTGTCCATCATCAACTCCCGGAGCTTGCTCAAACTCATGTCCCTCAAGTCAGTGATGCCATCCAACCATCTCGTCCTGTTGTTCCCTTCTCC
Source organism: Moschus berezovskii (assembly GCF_049115385.1). Lineage (NCBI taxonomy): Eukaryota > Metazoa > Chordata > Mammalia > Artiodactyla > Moschidae > Moschus > Moschus berezovskii. The sequence goes on along the minus strand of NC_142484.1, from coordinate 23,923,812 downwards.
TCCTGCCCTCAATCTTTCCCAGCATCAGGGTATTTTCCAATGAATCAGTTCTTTTATCAGCTGGCCAAAGTATTGGAGTTTCAGCTCCAGCATCAGTCCTTCCAGTGAATATTCAGGACTGATTTCCTTTAGTATTGACTGGTTTGATCTCCTTGCTGTCCAAGGGACTCTCAAGTCTTCTCCAACAACACCACAGTTCAAAAGCATCAATTCTTCATCACTCAGCTTTCTTTATGGTCCAACTCTCACATCCATACATGACTACTGGAAAAACCATATGCACCTTTGTCGGCAAAGAAATGTGTCTGCTTTTCTCTACTTCCACCCTTAGGCTGAATGTTTCTGATTTGGGAAGGGAGTTAAAGGGAATGGGGTTGGAGGAAGGGAAGCCCCCACCCCTGGTGTGGGTAACACACATCTTCAGGTTACCCCAGGCTTGGCAAGAGGATGCTGATACAGGAACCAGAGTTTCCTCCAATGACTAGCTGAAGGGCAGAAGGCATGAATGGGGTTCTTTGAGAAGCAAGCCCTATCCCTGTTAGCCTGCCAGTGTCCTGGGGTGGTATTTGCTGACTAGGTCAGGCTGAATTACTTCCTGTTGGAGAGCTCCTCTTTCCAGACTCTTGAAGAAAGTGACAATACAGACTACCAGAATCCAACTTTCATTCTTTGGGAGCTAGCTTGTGCTGATTGTGGGAGAAAACCATCAGGAGCCTGGCTTTTGGAAAAGCAAGGCTTGACTTTCAGTCTGTCTTCTACCACATACTAGCTTGTGCAAGTCACTGACTCTCTCTGGACCTCACCTGACAATACTAACAGCTTGCCCTGCCGCCAAGGTGGTTTTGCAGATCAAATCTGAGCAGAGCGGTGAAGGCACAACTGTAAACAGTCATGTCTTTCACCAGTCCTGGTTCCTGTATGACAACCACAGCTCTAGAATCCTGCAGGAGTATTCCATATAGCTCCAACTGCTGCTACTGCTGCTGCTAAGTCGCTTCAGTCGTGTCCGACTCTGTGTAACCCCATAGACGGAAGCCCACCAGGCTCCCCCGTCCCTGGGATTCTCCAGGCAAGAACACTGGAGTGGGTTGCCATTTCCTTCTCCAATGTGTGCAAGTGAAAAGTGAAAGTGAAGTCGCTCAGTCGTGTCCGACCCTTAGCGACCCCACGGACTGCAGCCTACCAGGCTCCTCCATCCATGGGATTTTCTAGGCAAGAGTGCTGGAGTGGCTTGCCATTGCCTTCTCCGATAGCTCCAGCTACATGCCTTAAAAATAATGGGTTTTGCAGAGAACGGACTTGTGGACACAGTGGGGAAGGAGAGGGTGGGATGAATTGAGAGAGTAGCACTGTGGTATATACACAGTGTGAAACAGACAGCTGGTGGGAAGCTGCTGTGTAACACTGGGAGCTCAGCTCTGAGCTCTGTGATGACCTAGAAGGGTGGGGTGGGAGGGAGGCTCCAGAGGGAGGGGATACGTGTATACTTTTAGCTGATTCATGCTGTTGTACGCCAAAAACCAACACAGCATTGCAAAGCAATTATCCTCCAATTAAAAATTTTAAAAATAATAAAATGGCTGACTTATAATCAGCATATAACAATAGAACACGTCCCTTTTTAATTATTTTTTTTTAACTATGTGACATCTTACCATATGGCATTTTTGAGAGTGAGAGGGAGACATTTTCACTTACGTTAGGACAACAGGTATAAGCCAGGGCTCACCTAGACAAGTCAAGATGCTTATAAACCACTGTGTGCAATGCAGGGAGCACAGAAAGTTCCCCAAATGTGGGAAAATCCGCCCCCCCGTTTCTTTGGGTAAGCTCAGCTTTAACCCTTCACCCCTGCTTCCTTCTCCATCCTAAGGAAACCAAAGGAGGACACATCCATGGCCTGTTCTGCTGCTGCTTCTAAATGTTTTGACAAGGACACCAGTGTCACAGGATGTGAGGTCTGGATGGGATGATTCAGTCCATAGACTGAGTTTTTGTAAGACGCCAACCTCTGAGTCTCCCTGTTCTTCTTGAAAATGGGCATTTTCCTTGAGGGAAGGTAGAGGGTAAAGTGGCATCCCCCCGGTTAACTCAGCTGGACATTGACGGGGGCAGGGCCAGAATCAAGGGCTGGCAGGCAGGGCAGGACCTGTTAAGGATCTCGGGAAAACAATTTCCTCTAAAAATAGAATTCCCTGGATGATGAAAATAGAGGTATAATCATGCTAGATGAAATCTATGTAAGATTTCAGTGTCTTTTATACTAATTAGCGTAAACCAAGTGAAGCTTTTCACATACATGAGCTCATTCAGTCACCCAACATGGTCTATATAACTTGGCTTACTTACATCCCCATCACATGTCATGAATTTAAAAGCACGCCAGATAGTGTTTTACTTATTAAGTTAAGCTCACGGGCACAGAAATATTCTTTATTCTCCTTCTATAAAAGAAGTATTCTTCTATTATAGAATGTGTCAAACATTCCATAATACATTTTTTAAAAAACCACGCAAGAAAAACAAAGACAGGAGGAACTAACAATTCCACAGCAAAGCCAGAGGATCAGGGGTTGCTCCTGCAAAAAGTAGGTATGTCCCCATCGGCTCCCTCACAATCTACTTGCCCAGCCCAGGGCAGATGAATGGAACCGGCTTTGTCATAGTCTCTCCCTGTGACGTTTAGTCATTTATTGCTCAGAACTGTTCTATTCTTCCCCAAAACCTCTTTGTGAAAGGGCCCAGTGCTCCCATGAATACATTGTTTCTTAGGAAGAAGCATTTTTACTATATGGATCACTGATTGTTAGAGCCGCAAAGACCGGGGTTTGCCTTTCTCAAGTCCATCATTTGAAGACTTCAAAGGTTTTCCAAGAGTTAACCTCTCTGAACCTCATTTTCTTCTTTAAATGTGTGTCACACCTTCCCCATAGGGATGCTATGGAGATTAATGGGATTAAATGAGAAAATAAAAGCCTGTCTCTGTACTTCCTTGTTTGGTTCAGAAAATAGAGTTGTTGTACCTGCCGCCTTAGGAGAATACAGGTCTCTTCATCTAAAAGAAGCCTTAGGAGCTGTCCCTCCTTCCTGCACATCCCCTCAAGACAGTCACAGGCTTCAAGAAGAAAACCAACCATGATCATCTCATTTCAGAGAAAACTCAGTGAGCATCTCTTTTTAAAAAAAAGAAATCAGCTCTATTGAGGTGTAATTTACAACCACAAAATCAAGTGTATAATGATCTTTAGTAAATTTAGTAAATTCTAGTTTTAGACTTTCCATCACCCTGAAAAGCGCTCATCTGTAATCAAGTCCCAAACCCATCCCCTCAGGCAAATTCTGATCTTGTTTTCATTGATTGGCCTATTCTGGGCCAATTTCCTGTAAGTGGATTCATGTGAACCTGTAGTCTTTTGCATCTGGCTTCTTCCATGGAAGAATGCAGGAGACCTGGGTTCAATCCCTGGGTCGGGAAGATCCCCGGGAGAAGGGAATGGCAACCCACTCCAGTATTCTTGCCTGGAGAATCCCATGGACAGAGGAACCTGGCGGGCTACAGTCCATAGGGTCGAAAAGAGTTGGACACGACTGAGCAACTACACTTTCGTTCTTCCATGGAGCATGTTTTTAAGGTTCACCTGGGTGAAAACGTTATCATTAGTTCATTTCTTTATATTGTTAGGCATTATCCCGTTATATGGATAGACCACGTTATCCATTTCAGAACACAGGACTCAAGCATAGTGAATGCTCTGTTTGGAGTTAAGAGACACACAGTTCATGCCATGGGTGGTCTTTAACAGACAGTATCCAAAATAGCTCGAATTGTGTTTTTTTCGTATTTCCAAATGGCATTTGTCTGTTTGCCACAAGGCCTGGGTAAGCTGGCTACACAGGCTCTCTAAAAACAAAATCCACCAGCCCACAAAAATGTTACCCCTATGACATTTCCTAAGGTTTTGGAAAAAGAGCATCATTTTATTTCTGATCAACTATCCTCACACTCTTGATCTTTAGAAAGGAAAAAAAAAAAAGTAGACCTAGAGAGAGATGGGCTTCGCTGGTGGCTTAGATGGTAAAGAATCTGCCTGCAATGTGGGAGACCTGGGTTCAATCCCTGGGTAAAGAAGATACCCTGGAGAAGGGAAAGGCTACCCACTCCAGTATTCTTGCCTACAGAGAGAGAGAGAGAAATGGCTTGTCTAAGCAGACATGAGATAGCGGGACATCGAAACCAGCCCGAAAACCCTGCTCTGTTTTCTCTCCTATGGCCACCCGCACATAAACTGAAGAATAAGCTATACAGACCATAGGCCAGTTCCCACTAGAATTCAGTATTGCCTTGACTCAAGTCTCCTTGGGTTCTGACTGATACACTCACTGCTCCTCATCTGCATAGATGCCGTAGGGCATGTTGGGCAAGATGGAAGAATAAGAGTTATTTTCTTTCAACATTATTTAAAAGAAACCTCAAGTCTGATTCACTAAGGCACAAGCATTGGAATAATCTAATACAAAGAAAGCTGCTTTGTAGGGAAGGGATTGGGAGCCAGAGGGAAGGCTGCCTAGACTGTAGACTCAGGATTCCCATTCAATCCCCTTAAGCCATGGTGTAAGGTCCCCAGCTGATTTGGGGCTGTGGATCCTCGCTGTGCCGTCTCTGAAACCCCACTGCGGTAGCCCTTCAGTTCATCAAGCCCATCAGTGCCCACAGGGGAAGTGGATGAGGAGGTGGGAGCAGAGCACACAGTGCCCCCTGCTGGCAAGGGACAGAAACGGTCCCACTCACCGCAGAACTCCGGAGACACCAGGGGAGGACAATGCAGACAATCTGCCTGCTGCTTTATCACCCTAACGGTCCAGAAAGACCTCCTGTTTCCTGGCTCCAAATGAGAGGAGGGGAGCTCGGCATCAGGTCTCTGGCTATCAGGGCCACAAACCCAGTTTTGAACTAATCAAGTCAGCAACCTGGGATTTGCGCTGCCTGGAGAAGATTCCTTTCAGGGGGGATCTTCCCTTCCCTTCAGGGGATCTTCTTGACCCAGGGATCGATTTCATGCCAAACGCCTATACTCCTTGTCAGAGGCACCTGGAAGCATCATCCTGCCTGCAACCTGCAAGACTGATAAAAAGCAAGTCCTCTGTGCCCATCATATTACTATGCCCTAACGTCTATCTCGGAGAAGGCAATGGCACCCCACTCCAGTACTCTTGCCGGGAAAATCCCATGGATGGAGGAACCTGGTGGGCTGCAGTCCATGGGGTCGCTAAGAGTCGGACACGACTGAGCAACTTCACTTTCACTTTCACGCACTGGAGAAGGAAATGGCAACCCACACCAGTGTTCTTGCCTGGAGAATCCCAGGGACGGGGGAGCCTGGTGGGCTGCCGTCTATGGGGTCGCACAGAGTCGGACACGACTGAAGTGACTTAGCAGCAGCAGCAGCAAAGTCTATCTAAATTTCCCTTCACCTTCCCTTTCCGATTGGTGAAAGCCTACTCATCTTGTAAAACCCAAGGGAAGCATCACTGTCTCTGTGAAGCCCCCTATAGCCCCAGGTAGGGCTGACTGTTACCTTTCTTTGGGTACCACTGACTGGATCCTGTACATCCCACCAGCACAACTCTCTTATTAATTGGAATTGAAGCTAGTTTTGTACGACTGACGTGACTCTCCGTGTACCCTGGTGCCTAGCACTGCACCTGGTATACAGGATGTGCCCGGCAAATGTGTGCTTAATAAGAAAAGCCTTCTGTTCCCAACCTCTGCTTCCCCATCACGGGAGAATGGGCTTAGGGCCAGGCAGCGCAAATGCCAGGTGTTCTCAAAACTCCCAGGTATAATCTCAAAGAGAGACATGGAAAAGTGGAATACACGAGTAACAAATAGTTCAGATTTTAATGGAATCCGATCAGCCAGATGAATAGTCTAAACTGTATTCCCACAAGGAAAGTTTATAAGAGTACCTACCTCTCAATCACTTGATATTATCAGATCTTTCAATTTTTAATCATCTGATACATGAAAGTAGGTGTATCAAGTTACTTTAGTAGTTTTCAGAATGTTAGTGAGGTGAAGCACTTCTTCCTATGTTTAATGGCCATTTGCATTTCCTCTTCAGAGAATAACTTGTTGTATTGATATAACTACTTTTCTATTGAGTTTTTAGGATCTCTTTATGAACTCTGAAGATAAACTATCTTTAATCAGTGAACAATTGTTTTTTATTAAAAAAAAAAAAGATTAGATTTGTGGTTACCAAAGGTGGGGGTGGGGGAACTGGATAAAGGCACTCAATGTACCAATTTCCACTTTTTAGATAAATAAGAACTAGGCAGGTAATGTACAACATGATAAGATAATTAACACTGCTGCACATTATATATAAAAGTTGTTAAGAGAATAAATCCAAAGAGTTCTCATTGCAACAGGAAAAAAACAATACTCCCAGGGATAGAGGCCTTCCTCCCAGGGACAGGTTTACAGATGGTGGTGACATAAGTGTGGTAGGAAAGGGGCTGGAGGGATCTAGACAATCACCCAAGGCAGGGTGAGGCCCAAGCTCACAGGACTCTGGCCAGGCTCCAGGAGCAAGTGGATGGGTCCAACCTTTGCAAACACCGAGGAGGTTGGAGAAGCTGCAAACTAGCAGCATCTCCGCAGGGCTCACCTTGGCCTGCCGCCCCGGCTCACAGGCTTTGGCTGTCTTGCCCTGGAACGAAGGTTCCCTGTGGCTCTCTCACAGGCAGGTCAGGGCAGGGCCTTGAGCTGCTGAAACGCTTCAAGGACAGGTGCATACACCCTCCCGGGTTCCAAACCCACTTAAGTCACTGGGAAAGGGTGGTCATGTGCCTGTGGGGCTTTCCAACCACTGATTTTTTCTTTTTTTTTTCAATCAGAGGAGGAACTTTGGGGTGCTCAATCATCTTCAAAAGCAAAACAGAAAGCATTAATATGACACTATTCTTTAAACACTATAATGATTTTCTAGTCATAATTCAGGTGGTTGGAAGTGTGGGTAGCGGTGAGCAGTAGAAAACACCAGGCCTTTAAATCAACAGCTGTGAGTAGCTTGATCAATGCTTACCTGAGGGCCTCCCTTTTGCTATATGTAACAATCTCTTTGGGCCTCAGTTTCCTCATCTGTAAGATGGGGTAATATAAATACTGACCTCAGAAGGTTGCTGGGGGATTAAATCAGGTAAAAACTGTGTACGGCTCTCAGCCCAGTGATGGCACATTGTGGTTCTCAGTATACGATTATGATTTCCTTGCCTATAATTGAACAGCATGTCAAGTGGAGGTATTTCCTATAACCTGGAAATTGTGACCAAGACTCATTTGAGGATAAAAGGCTCTCAGTCCTCTTGATCTGTAACTTCAAAGAACTGACAAAACTTGGGGCCAGTCACCCACTCCCCCACTCCCACCAGACTGTACTAGTCCAGCATCAGTCTCACCATCAGAGACCAGTATCACCCACCTCGACCCACCCAACCCCAAATCAGAAGATCCAGATGAAAGAATGGTACTGGGGGCGAGCAAGGGTGGTCGCGACTGATGATCTGAGAGACAGGCTACCCCCTCCCCTTACCCCAGGGGCAAGAAGGTGGCATCTGTGCACTTCTTCAAGTCAAAGGAGTGGAGGCCCCAAGAAAATTTACTCCAAGCGGTGGGGCTGGCACCCCAGGGCCCCGTGGCAACACCTGCTTAGGAGAGACTTGGCAGAGCTGCCTGTGGGCCTCCTAAGCTGGAAGCAGCTGGATAGAGACCATATGGCGGGGACATCCAGGTGCCAGGTCTGTTGCATCACTACAGGTGGAGGGCAGAGCCCACACAGTCCTGCCGCTCTATGGTGGGTAACGCAGGGATCACAAGGCTGAGGTCTACGGTCTCACCGGGCCCACCTCAGTGTAGGGACAGAGAGAGTCCTAATCAGGGGGATGGGAGGTGAATGCTACCAGCTGGGGGTGAGCTGCAAAAGCTGGTCAAATCTCCCACCAGACCACCAGACCCTGGAAGCAGCGTGGGATCGAGTGTCCGGTCGGCTGGGCACACAGAGACCCCAACCTGGGACAGTGGCAATGATAGTCACCCAAGAGAAGGACACCAACTTCATCACTGGCAGAACTCTGCTTCTCTGCTCTGGCCCCGATCCTGGCCGCTCAGGCACAGGGACGAGGGAAGGGAAGGGAAGGCATCATGCCCCACCCCGCTTCAGTCTTCCAAAGCCACCTGTTCTGGGAGGGACACCAGGAAAAGGCTTTGAGTTTGAGACTGTACTTTAAAAATGAACAAGACTGAGTCTTAAACATTGACATAAATCTATTCTTAAATTTATGACATAAAGCCTTAAAAGCATGTGCATGCATGTGTCTGAATCTTTCGTAACTCCATGGACTGAGGCTCACCAGGCTCCTCTGTCCATGGAGTTTTCCACGCAGGAATAATGGAGGGGGTTGCCATTTCCTCCTCCAGGGGATCTTCCTGACCCAGGGATGGAACCCATGTCTCTTGCATCTCCTAATAACTGTGCAAGACTAAAGAGAAATAGGCCTGGCCCAGATACTAAATGAGCCTCAACCCAGCAGGAAAGACAGGGGTTAGCATAGCACAGGTGGGGGCAGTTTCTGAAAACTCACTTCATGGTTATACCCCAGTGACTGAGTCTCAACCCACTGGTTCCAGTCTGTTCTCTGCTCAGAGACTCACAGGGGCCGCATCCCACCACTGACCAGGGGCCAGGGCTGGTCCCTCTGCAGGATGTGCCTTTGGGAGCGGTCCAGCATCTTCTGAGACAGTGTCCACTAGAACAAAGGTTCTACATCTGTTTTGACTTCTTTCACCTGTACATGGCTTGCTTGGATTTTATCCATCTGTTGGCCCAAAGACACCACGAACAAGCGCTCGGAAATCACCCGGGTTCAACACCTTGCCCTGCTACTCACTCACTGTAGGCTTCACAACTCCATTAAGGCAAAATGTCCTCACCTGTAACTTGGTCTATTGTAAATTCCAACACCTGTTGTGAGAGCTGGAGCTGATGCAGGTAAGAGCCTGCAAAGCACGTGCATGTGCGCTCAGCCATGTCTGAATCTCTTGCGATTCCACGGACTGTAGCTCACCAGGCTCCTCTGTCCGTGGAGTTTTCCAAGCAAGAATACTGGAGTGGATTACCGTTTCCTCCTCCAGGGGATCTTCCTGACCCAGGGATCGGACCCAGGTCTCTTGCGTCTCCTGCGTTGGCAGGTGGATTCTTTTCACTAAGCCACCTGGGCACAGTTGGTACTTATTCATTCAACAAAGATTTGTTGAGTAGACTCTATGCCTTAAGGTATAGAGAAGATGGGGCAGGGGAGAGACAGGGCAGGCAGAAGGCAGGACAACGGGTAGATGGGTGGCAGGGTGGCTAGGATCACCTTCAGACCGCATGAGATGAAGCTGGCCTACGGTCTACATCCCCTGGAGCTCCTTCTGCTATGCTTTACTTGTAGAAGCCCCTGTTGATGCTCTGCTGTGAGGGCACACGCCTGGGGTCTAATCACGCCCAGGAACTAGAAGGAATGTGTGCCCGCCACCTACACCAGCGCTCTCCTCCAGCAAGAAGTCATGTGCTCCGTGGAACAGAAATTTGCATCTCCCTACGTCTCCATGGAAATACCACCACCAACCCCCCACGCCCCAGCAAGGTGCATGCCACATGCCATTCAGCCCAGGTCTCATCCCCGGTGGAGGAGGGCCCACAGCCCAGACCAAGGAATCCTCCGTGGACCCTTCTCTCTGAGCTGAGATGAAGGCTGATCACCAGGAGCTGCCTCAGAGACTTCCGGAAGCAGTGTGACCGTGCCTGACCCGGAACAGCCCCAGCCCATTAGAGGTCCCACTTGGGGAACTGCTATCAGAGACACAAGACACCAATAGTGGCCGCCCACCTCCAAAACCGAGAGACTACAGTCCAGAAACCCAGCCGGGACAACCAAGCTTTCACCACACAGCAGGACAAAGGTAAGGAACAGGGCCCAAAAGGTTCATGTTTGCAAACTTACCTGCTCCACGGGGCTGTGTCTTTCCTCAGCGATCCCCACCTCCCCACCCTAACCACCAGAGTCAATGCTAACCGGCAACTTTGCGAAGCACAAGCATGCTAGGGTGGTGTCATCTGAAGCCCACACGGCTCTACCTGTTCTGGGAAAACTGGAGGCAGGTGCAGCCTAATGAGTTTGGGAGGATGCCGGGGCCTGTGGCAGCCTTGAAGCTGGCAGCTGCTCGTATTTACAAACAGGACAGACAGAGCGAGTTTCCACAGAGAGATGTTGCCTGAGGAGGCTAAGAATTCAGACCAGCCATCTCCAGACCAACACTTAATTGAACAGCAAACTATCAGCAAACACTAATGTGTTAATTAGCCACCAAATTGGAGTTAATTAAAAACTAATCAGGATGTCAGAATGGAGCATCTCATTAATAAATCACGTGCTTTTTTTTTTTTTGGAGCTAGGAAAAGTGCTGCTTCTTCTAATAAAAGTAAGAGATAAGGATTAGGCATTTTTCCCTGGGAACTTGTACGATTTAAATATGTTCTGTGGTTAAGTGTTCTCTCTCCCACAGATAAGGCCTGGCTTGATACTTAACTGACTCGCCAGTCATGTGAATCAAATCGGCATTGTGTGATGAAACCCTTCTCAGAGAGAACCAGCTCTGTCTTTACTGGTCCCTCTGTGCCAGGCAGACAAGATGGGCATGGTTGGACCAGCATTCTCGGAGTGATTCTTCAGGTTGTCAAAAAAACTGGCATCCTCAAGTGTAGACAAGCATTGCGCAATCTCAAAACCAGAAAGAAAGAAGACTGGAAGAGCCTACCAGGACCCACTGGCTTAACTCTATAAATGTCATTAGTAAGTAACAGCTGGGCATTTCAAACAGTGAAAGGGCAACTTCATGACAAGTGCTCACTCACCTTCCGCAGAGAGTCCCTGGATGTTTATTCCCTTAGCTGCCAGGAAATTCAAGCAGGCATCTATGTTTTCAATCTAGGAGAAAAAATAAACAACAACAATATACACTCAATAAATGTTTAGCCTTCTCCAGAGCCATCTCTTATTAGGAACAAGAGGCTATGTCAGAGAGAGGGGTCATTGCGCATTTGCTAAGTTTCTCGAAGAGGAAAAAAATGACATGAAAATGCTGAATGGACAGATGGATGGATGGATGCAGGTCAGGATTCTCCTTTGTACTTGCACAGGAAAAGGTTACCTAATAACCTAACCACACACAGTGCCAAGAGTCGAGGCCTTAGATTGCTCACGGCTGCCAAAAATAACCAGGGTGAAATCGGAGCTCTTGTGTTGATCGCTGTCACCAGTGCTATCCTGAACGCTTGAGCAGCTGCCAGAAACATGGAGGTGGGGATGAGGTTAGGAGACCCACCCCCCCACCAGCAGCTGGGAGAGGTTTCCAGCCCCCGAGGAGGCAAGCCGTCAAATATAAAAAGAGTGAATGGGAATTTCAGCAGGAATCTGGGTAGTGTTGACTCACAAAATTCTCAGGATGGCAGGCATCGCAGGGGACAGAGGAGAGCTGCCAGCTCACCCAACCTGTCTGTCTTTGTGTCTTCTGTGGCAAGAAGGGACCCGACCCCACCAGAGTCTGGGAGGCCTTCCAGGCTTTCCTGGGTGGATGCTACGGCCAAGGGCAAGCTCACGTCCCCCCCACAGGAAAAAGCAATTAGGTCATTCCCAAAGGTCTAATTTGACTTCAGTTGTCAGGGTTAATTACTTTTAGGTCTACAGGAAAATGTTCAGGCTTGATTCATGTCAGTGGTAACCATAAATAAAAGAAATTGCTTTGGACTTGACAGAGGGAACTTTGGATTTCACAGACTTTGCATTTCATGCCTTCCTTACCTCTACAAGCCCCCAGCCCTCGCCCGATTTCCCAGGCTCCAGCCACATGCTTATGAGCTCAAACCAGTATTTGACCCAAGGGGTTTGTTCTGAACCCATAAATGACTGTCTATCACAGTGTTCTTGGGACCATTCTCCTCTCCTCCCCCAAGCAACATCCTGATGGCTCCTTCGCAGCCACAGAGTAAAGTGTCTCCATTTTACGAGCTCTCATTTGAGTACAGTCTGGCTCCAAGGCAGGCTTCTTAAAGTTCATGTCCACCACCCTCCCCTGATGTCTGGCATTCTCTGCTCTCAGTCTTCGCAGCCTCTAAACATGTTAAGCTTGGGGACACCTGAATAAAACTGCATCCACTGAAAGAGAATCTGCTCCATCCTCACATTTTTTTTTTTTTTTTTAAGTTCACATCCCCATCTCTTTCCCAGCTTCCAGGGTCTTCATCTGGGAGGCATTCTTTCATCTCTAGGAAAAGGGGTAGAATGCAATTTCCCACAAATAAATGCTGATGCTACGGGTTTTGCCTGCCACCATAGCAGAAAGTCGTATCTTACAAAGCGGGAGGAAACATGAGATGGCTTTAAGCACTCCTTTCTTCTTTCTAGTGCAGGGTGACCGACAGTGACAACTGGATGCTACCATCTTGGAGAGAAGTGGGGAGGAAGGGGGTGGTCAAAGAAGGAAGAGAATGGCTGGGGGGATCCTGTGCAAGGTGTTTTAGAGCAGCCAGCTTCCGTGTAGAAGTGTAATAAAAATCCTCTCTCTAATGTGACTGCACTCTATTATAAAACCCCGCCTTTGAGAATTCATGCTATTGCACGCAGGGGTAATAGGCCAAAACCACTCAAAAGGATTTTTGCCTCCATACAAAGGCACTAACATTGAAATCATGGTAAAATTATAAAATTCTCCAGCTACCACTTGTCTCTTCCTATAATCCTATCCACTTTTTTTTTTTGCGGGGGGGGGGTGTTTATTTTTTAATTTTAAATTATTTTTATTGAGGTATAGTTGATTTGCACAGTTGTGTTAATCTGTACAGCAAAATGATTTAGTTATATATACATTCTTTTCCATATTCTTTTCCTTATAGTTTATCACAGCAACACTGAATACAGTTCCCTGTGCTATACAGGACCCAAACCTACTTCATTTAATATCTCGTGATGCACAGCTCAGAAGGGAGGCTTTGGCAACCATGTCCCCGTGGAAAATGTGAAGCAAAAAAGGCTGACCACCCCTGAACCTAATAATGCAAAAATAAAAAATAGTGTATTTGTTATTTATCCTGGGAGGTGTCATGTGGATGGACTGAGATGGGTAGGTTTAAGTCTTTTTCACCAATACTGTGGCAGTGTGACACTGAACACAAAAAAGGACACCTACCAACACAGTCAGGAAAAGCTCTGCTCTGCTACAACATGGCAATTCTACAGAACTTCCCTTCCAAGGAGCACATCTATGGAACACTCGATGCATGTGCCATCATTTAAAGTCCATGGTAATTTCTTCTTGCAAGGCTAGCCTTGGTGCATTTCAACTGATCCACAGGTTTTCTTTTTAAATGTTAAATGCTGTTAAGGGGAGGAATAATATACATGGGTTACCTAGACTACTTCATCTCTCATTGATTTTTTTTTTTACAGTCCTATCACTCTGTCAATGGATTTCATAATTCTGATCAGTAGTTCTTCGCTGAGTGAAGGAGACTAGGAAAGGAGGATTTTGTGCAACCCTCCCCCCCAGGGGGCATCTGGCCACATCTGGTCACATTCGGAGTTGTCACAACCCTGAAGGGAACTGACAACTAGTGTTCAGAGGCTACGGATGCTACTAACACAGACCTCTCCCAATAGAGAATTATCCAACCCCATATGTCAGCAGTGCCAACGGTGAGAAATCTGAGATGATTCTTTGAATCACTCTCAGTCAAGGTAATTATGCGATGTCTGCTCTGAGCCAGGTACTATGCTCCATGCTTTTGCTAGTGTTGGTCCAGAGTTCTCCTCCCAGTCCAGGAGTCCACATTTACACAATCCTCCTCTTTAGGGTCCACACACAGCCCGACTCCCCTCCATTTCCAGGAGAATCAGAACATCTAATAAACAAGGGAAACATTAGGATCTCCCTCCATGAGGTGATGAGAGGAGGCACCAGGAATGCTTTCTCCTAAAGAGAAGATGAAACAGGAACACTATCCAGATTGCTGAGCTGCACTCCCAAGAAACATAAAACCTAAAAATAAGAACTTGGTTCATCATTTAAAAGACGATTCATAAGCCCGTCAAGCGCCCTGAATTTTTTTTCCCCGTCTACCATGAATTCTCTGCTCACAGGAGGAGTTCAAAACACATTCCTCAAGTTTCAAATCCATTCTTTAATAATGTTCCATTAAGGTACAAACTCATGCCTGACAAGGCAGCAGAGACCCATGCTCTTTTCATCTGTACCCCAGGAAGGGCACGGGGCTGGGGAGCAAGGTCAGATGTGGATTCCAACCTCCCGCTTCACTTGGAATGAGATCAGAAGGGGAGACTGTTTCTTTGATCCAGGCTCTCTTGTGATTCAAAATCACCTTAAGGTTTTCTTATAAACACTGTTCAGGTAAACAATCCAGCCTCCTGTATGACTGAGACTGCACACTTCCCACCACATCATCCCCGGAGGGGGCTGGCCAGTGGCGGCCCTTGGGGTTCCCATCACAGCACAATGAGGTGCCCATCTTTAAAGAGGCTTGTGGCTCATATGGGATCCATACGTCTAGAGCGGGATGCGGATCCTGTTAAAGTTGAGAGGCAGAGCGAAGGAAAAGACTCTTCACCAGCAAAGTATGTAAATAGAACCGAAGCTGTTCATTAACACATAGCGGCCAATATAAACTGCTTTCCAAAATTAGCTGAAAAAAATATCTGTGCAAAGCCTGACATTCCAGTGTCGCTGAGGGGGTGGGGAGGGGCACTGGGTGAGTAGGCTGCTGTAGCTGTTGCCATAGCAATGGGTCCAAGAGCTCTGGGATCAAGCTCCTGGAGTTTGCAGTGCTAGCTGGGGTGGAGACGGGAAGCTGAGAAATGGGACCACAACACCAGAGACCCTGGGAGGAGAAAGGAGCTGGATGAAAGGGAGGGCAGAGTGAGGGGACAAATGAGACCAAGATGCACTTCCCAGGGTTTTCCTTGCTTTGGGGCCATACGTGGCCTCCACCCTGTGTGGTCCATGAACATCCAAGAGAGGAAAGGCTGGCAATTTTAAGCCTTTTCCCCCACTCTCAGCCAGGATCTCCATCCCATAGTTGAATAGCTTCTCAACAGTCTCTAAACATTAGATCTGCAGGGCAACTTCCATGGACCAAGTACGTTGTAGCCTCGCTCTCCTGCATCCAGAAATACATCTACATCCAGGCCATGCAGAGAGCAAGGAAAATCAAAACAAATGGCAAGCAACTGGACAGAGAAGGGAGGGGGCTTGCAGGCAAATGGAAAACTTTACATTTCAGTCATGGTTAAGGCCGGACTGGGTCTCATGATAACGTAAAATATGCAAACCTCGGAAGCACTGCTGTATATCTCCTCTGTAGCTTAGAGACTGATCAAATACCATCTGTTGTGGCAGTTGTCATGGTAGCATGTCACTCTGAATACCAGCATAGCTGGCTGCAAAGTGCATGAAACTGATTAATCCAGATGAAGACCATCTCTACCGCAGCCCAGGGGAAGGTAGGGTTCCACGCAGACCGAGTAAATGGGGTGCTAGTTTTGATGAGTTTAGTTTCTCACCAAGCCCCTTGGAGGTCTCCATCCTGAGAGGATGAAATTGACAAGGGAGGCAAACAGATGCTGCTTTCAAGTCAGGCTTGGACACAGTCATTTAAAAAAAAACAAACATGAAATGCCTAGAGCTTAGGTAGTGGGATACCTGGACCTCAGACAAGGCTGAGCAAGAACCCGTAAGTTCTAAGGACTTGAAAAGCACAGTGTAGCAGTTCTTCTTGAGCCTCTGAGCACAAACAACTTCCTTGCAGGAGTATGTGTGATCCTCTCACCTGACACTGCTGCTTGTCAACAAAAGCCATTATCATTCAGTCATCCTTTTATCCATTTCTTCACCCATACCTACTGAGCCGCTGGGTGTCAGGCAGTGTGTTGGTACTGGGCATACAGTGGTGAATTAAACAGACATAATTCCTGACCTTGTAGAATCTACAGTCTAATGTAGGGGAACTGGCATTAAATAAACAGAACACCGATAGCATCTGTCATGTACTAAAGGACTCGATCAAGCCTGGAAGGATTGGGGGGGGTCAGGTGAGAATTCAAAGAAGAGATAGAAAGTTGGTCCACAGAAATAAGGCCTTTGTCTGTTCTCTTCACCGATGTAACCCCAAGCACCCAGAAGAGCAGAGGGAGAATTGTACGTACTCAAGATATGTTTGTTGAAGGGAAACTTGAGCTGAGACGTTAAGAGTGAGCCAGGCACCCAGAGTGGGGAAGAGAACACCCCCATCACAGGGGACCTAAAGGTGGACGGTGTGCATGCAGGATGCAGCCTCGCACATTCTGGGAACCAAAAGAGAGTCAAAATGGCTAGAGGCCAGGGAGCAATGGAGAGGAGCAGAGAGAGAGGACCCAGAGCAAAAGCAGAGCCCTGGGCCACATTCAGGAGCGGAAGCGGAAATGGAGAGATGGCAAGGGTCCTTCTTGTTCTTAGGGAAGCCTTGGCACTCCATTACCATGGCAACAGCAGCCAGGCCAAGCCCTTCCGGGCTGGTCTGAAAGCTTCAGGATGGATGAGCTGTGCTGTGCCAGGCATGGATCAAGCAGTGCCTTCAAGGTGGGGCTCCAGTGACACCCGGGCTGGGCACTGGGATGGGGAGGGGTGGGAAGGGCAGGGCCGCACCTGTGGTCACACTTACTGGGAAGCTGTTTCCTATCTACCAGGCCGCCATGCTCTCCTGACACTCCTTCCCCTTGCCAGTTTCCAAAAACAAAAATAGAAGGAAAAAATAAAAGAAATCCAACCATGAAACCAGACCCAAAAAGTACACTGGGGAACTGCCCTCCTAAATGCCTGTCTCACCAGAGTTGTCTTTTTTGCTCTGCATTCCTGGGGACCATGACCTGATGCGTGATTGCCCAGTTTCACATTTTTCTCCACCTATGTCAGTGTTCAACAGCCTCAAATGGTCACAGGGTCACGGGCCACAGCGTGGTCCTGGGGGTGCACCACTGCAGGACACAGCAGCAGGGCCCGGACAAAGTAGTCCTAATTTCAGAAGAAGGAAGGTACGCTCGTGCTTCCTATTCTCCCAGGTGGGAAAACATTCCGGAGTATCTCCCTTCTAAGCCTCACATGCTGCTACACACTTGGCAGACACATAAGGCCATCTTGGGCCACAGTGCTCCATACCTTCTGTCCCAACTCTGGCATTCAAGCTTCAAAGCTTTCAGAAATTCATCTCTAGCTCTCTTGGTGGCTTTGAAAGAGAAAGTTTCAGAATGAGGGACTCAGGGCAGGGGCTGGATGGAGCTTGAGTGTTTCTGTCAGACTGTTTCTGTGCTGCTTTAATGCCTTGCCCAGTTGCTTCCTTTAATTTGGCAAGGGTATCCGCCTTATCTTTTAAGATATTTATAACTTGGGCTTTCTAAGATGTTGTCAAGAATTCCTTTTTAACAAAATTTTATAGGAGCTTCTCTGCTATTATAGCAAATGGGTAAGTCCATATGGATACGAAAAAAAACCTCTCTCTAGAGAAGAAAATTGAAAACAAGAATCTCGAATTCCTCCAGTAGCTATCTTTTTCTATTTTGCTTCCAAGTGCCTAGAATTGTTTCATTGCCCGATTATTTTCTGACTTCTCGATTTTTCCCTTGAAACAAAGAGACCTGGAAGGGGTGCCATTGCTAAGTTCTCCAAGTCAGCCTTCATTCTGGAGACCCCAGATCAGATGCAGAGTTGAGCTTTGAAGTGTGTCTGCTTCCAGACTCAGTGGTCCTCCTGAGGGTGAAAGCACCCTGGGGGGTTAGTATCATGGGAGAGGCCCAGAGGATGCCTCTGCATGTGTTCCTTCAGGAAGGCATTCTGCACGTCATTGCTCCCGCTACAATGTCAGAGTAACGATCCCTAACTTCCTAGCACTCCCAAAAGGGATTAGTCCAAGTGGAGGTCTCTGTCAAGAGCTGACACAGATGCTAAAAGGAGGGTGATGAGGGTTTAAGGAGTAATATTTACAGGATAAAACACAGGCTTTGTTGTTCAGTCGCTTAGTCGTGTCCGACTCTTTGCGACCTCACGAACCACAGCATTCCAGGCCTCCCTGTCCATCACCAACTCCCGGAGTTTACTCAAACTCATGTCCATTGAGTCAGTGATGCCAACCAACCATCTCATCCTGCCGTCCCCTTCTCCTTCTGCCCTCAATCATTCCCAGAATCAGTATTTTTCCCAATGAGTCGGCTCTTCACATCAGGTGGCCAAAGTACTGGAGCTTCAGCTTTAGCATCAGTCCTTCCAATGAATATTCAGGGTTGATTTCCTTTAGGATTGACTGGTTTGATCTCTGTGCTGTCCAAGGGACTCTCAGGAGTCTTCTCCAGCTCCACAATTCAAAAGCATCAATTCTTCAGTGCTCAGCATTCTTTATGGACCAACGCTTACATCCATGCATGATCACTGGAAAAACCATAGCTTTGACAATAGGGATCTTGTCAGCAAAGTGATGCCTCTGCTTTTTAATATGTGATCTAGGTTTGTCATAGCTTTTCTTCCAAGGAGCAAGCATCTTTTAATTACATGACTCCTGTCACCATCCACAGTGATTTTGGAACCCAAGAAAATAAAATATGCCACTGCTTACACTTTTTCCCCATCTATTTGCTATGAAGAGATGGGACCAGATGCCATGATCTTAGTTTATTGCGTGTTGAGTTTTGAGCCAGCTTTTCACTCCCCTCTTCCACCTTCATCAAGAGGCTCTTTAATTGCTCTTCACTTTCTGCCATTAGAGTGGTATCACAAGCTTTGGGGTCAGACAAATCTGGGTTCAAATCCTAATTCTGCCACTTACTGAATTTTGATCATCAGTAATTTAACCTCAATGACCTGATCTGTAAAATGGGCGTTACACTGATCACACAGGGTGGTGGCGGTGATTACATGAGAGGATATGTGTATGTGGTACTCAGTAGATGCCCAATAACTGGCAGTTTCTGTTAGCGTGTTGTCACTTCTGATATGATTGTCCCTTGGCAATAGTGCTCAGGCCATACATGCCCAGTGCTGTGTCTGGAGTTGGCCTCTGGCTAAACAGAGAGAATTAGACAAGTTTATCTGGTCTGCCTTCTATTCCTCCTCCTGGGATTTCCTATCACCTGGTGTGTAACTGTCTCTTAACAAAGATGCTGATAAACCATCTGACGCCAAGACAGAAGGGCCTGCTACTGTCCTCCCACCAGTCCCCTCTCCTGGAGGTACTTGAATTCCATCACAATTACTAGGGGACGGGATCTATTGATACAGATTTTGAACTCTACACTAGATTCAAGTTCCCTGAGAAACTACTCTTAAAAACCTAAGAGAACTGTTAATTGCGTCAAGTCTCAAAGTCATCATCTGTAGCTCAGGAATGCTGATGTTAATAACAATCTCGTAGCAGTGCTGTTGAGTCCACGCACTGACAGAAGTCAAGGGTCTAGTACCTTCCATAGTGTTCATGGGGTTCTCAAGGCAAGAATACTAAAGTGGTTTGCCATTCCCTTCTCCAGTGGACCACATTTGTCAGAACTCTCCACTATGACCCGTTCGTCTTGGGTGGCCCTACACAGCATGTCTCACAGCTTCATTGAGTCAGGCAAGGCTGTGGTCCACGTGATCAGTTTGGTTAGTTTTCTTTGATTGTGGTTTTCATTCTGTCTGATGCTGAAGTTGAAACTCCAATACTTTGGCCCCCTGATGGGAAGAACTGACTCACTGGAAAAGACTCTGATGCTGGGAAATTGAAGGCAAGAGAAGGGGACGACAGAGGATGAGATGGTTGGATGGCATCACTGACTTGATGGACATGAGCTTGCGCAAGCTCCGGGAGTTGGTGATGGACAGGGAAGCCTGGAGTGCTGCAGTCCATGGGGTCATAAAGAGTCGGACAAGACTAAGCGACTGAACTGAACTGACCTTACACAGACCTTTAAAAATACTGTTTATACAGTCCCATAATGGCAGAGTACTAGACACTCAAGGCACCTTCCAAAAGAGAAAGATCATTTGGGGTTGTGAGACATTCTGAGATCTGCTAAATTATATGCCAGTGTAGCCTATCTATGAATGGGCTCCTTGAAGCAAAACTTCACTGTGACCCTTTTGGAATCAGTGTTTTCTATCCAAAAAAGTTCTCAGGTCAAAGTCTGCTCTGTTAAGTTACGTGGAAAGCCCTAAGCCTTACACAAGTAGTTTGTGAAGAAGAATCAATGATTTTTTTGCATAAAAATTTGAATTTACCTACAGTGAAGGATACAGACTTAGATTCCAACTTCTAGACCCCATGGCTGCCTCTCAAATGAATGGGGAAGAGCAGTACTTGTTGGAGAATTTCACCCTGGAACAAACTGGAACCTGGCAACCTCATTCATTCCTGGAAAAGTGATGACTGAGTATTTACTCTCTCCCAGGCCCTGCTCCAGGGAAAGGGCAAAACAGTGGTGATGAGACTGTGGTCCTTCCTTTCTGGAAAAGACAGCTTCCCAAGTAACTGCAGACTTTAAGCAAATATCACGCCCACTAAACAAGGTGACAAAGGCTAATTTAGACCTTAGCTCACCTGCTCGAAAGTCTGTCACTGAACCTCTGGGCTTTTTCTAGAAAGTCTGGGATCTTTTCGTATTTTTGTCATGCATGTGTGTGTACGTGTGTGTGCGCACTCAGTCGTGTCTGACTCTTTGTGACCCCGTGGATGTAGCTTGCCAGGCTCCTCTGTCCATGGAATTTTCCAGGCAAGAATACTGGAGTGGGTTGCCACTGCCTTCTCCAATTTTTGTCATATTCCCATGCTTAAACTCATAAGACACCACAAAGTCTTCAAGAGGCAGCAAACCATAAATGCAAAACAAAGCAAAACAGTAGATCCTTGATATACCCCAAGAGTGCAGTAAATCCTCAGTTGTAGAGATACCGCTAGAATCTATCATAACACCCACCAAGCCAACACATACAAAAGAACAGAGTAATGGGATAATTGATTTGTAGATGAAGGCCAGCTTGGTGACCAGTTCCCTCACACCAACTGAAAAACTCAGTTTTGTGGCTCAGCCAACTTGCCAATGTCCATTGTTTATGGTCCTTGTGGGTTGTTCATGAGTATCTGACCCATAGACTGGGCTTCCTCGGTGGCTCAGTGGTAAAGAGGAGGATAATGCAGGAGATGCAGACACACAGGTTCAATCCCTGGGTCAGGAAGATCCCTTGGAGGAGGAAATAGCAAACTACTCCGGTAATCTTGCCCAGAAAAATCCCATGGATAGGGGGGACTGACAGGCTACAGTCCACGGGATTGCAAAAGAGCCAGACACAACTAAACAACAAAATTGATCCATGATTCCTGCCCCGCAGTTCCAAGGATAGCATGACATATGAATGACTGAGTGCAAGATGTATCCTGGTAGCACAGATAACCAGGGAAGCAAAGCCAAGCAGACACATGTAAATGCTTTAATACTCAATTCAGAATCCTGCAAGACTTTGCACTCTCACTGTGCTGAAGGGTGGAAGGAAGGGAAGCCAACTGCTCTGTTATCCTCTCCTTGTTTTAATACATATCACCTGTGGTGTTAATTTCTGCAGAAGATGTAATTTAAAAATCGCCATTAAGAAAAAAAAGACATGGCATATTTGGGGATTTCCTTGCAGTTCAGTAGTTAGGACTCTGTGCTTTCACTGTGAGGGTCTGGGTTCAATCCTTCATTGGGGAATAAGATTCTACCAGCTGCGAGGTGTGGCCAAAAAAAAAAAAAAAATCAACACTGTGCCCACTCCAATTTCAGATGCTGCTAGGCATAATACTATTATCATATGCCAGGCATAATATTAGGACCTTTCACATACATTACACTTAAAATCCATTTTTTTATTCACAAGCTGTTATGGCTTCCTGGTGAACATTAATAAAGAATTTAAGAGATTTTGCAAGTAGTACACCAAGAAACTAGATCTGGTCAATAGTTTCAAGTTTCAAAATCTGTGATCAAGGCAAAGAGCTACTTGTCAACCAATCAAAAAGTATATGAGATTAAAAGTAATTAAGAATATAATCAAGAATTAAAATAATCCAACTCTGTTTATTGCCACTGCCAGACTGTTGGCGGTGTGGGCAAAGTCCCTGAAAGAGGAGAACAAACGAGAGAAGGAAGGTTTCTATTACAGGATATCCTCCAAGTTTCCCAAGGCTACAAGAACGCTAGCGCACCTGTGAAGAAATAGTGACAATTCTCAGCTTGTCATATAATGCTAATCTGTTACTATTTCCATCCTCGTCAAGTATTTAACTGAACCAGATAAAACTGCCATTTTTGTAGGTAGAAAATGGTTAAATACTGGCTATTTCATATGGCTCTGTTATCAACATATTAGGAAGATGATTCCCCCTAAAAGCTAAAATTATATTGCCAGGTGATCGTAAAAATTCATCACTTTATAGCCACTGACAAAGAATCTATAAATCCTGACACTCAGAATCAAATCTCTGCAAGTGTCTCTCCAAGGAGTTTCACAAGACTGATGATGATACACCTTGACTTATATATACACAAAGTCAGAAAAAATACAGCATCCATAAGCTAACCCCTCAAAGGCCCTTTGCTCTGGTTCTAAGAATTTCTTCTGCATTCTCCCCTTAGAGAAGCAGATTGGGGCCAGGGTAAGACTTTCATTCCAAGTTGCTTCATCTCGAAACTTCCCACAGAAGGCAAGCATTAGTTATCCTTCACAATAATGAAGGGAAGCCCAGGTCACAGGCCCTCTCCTCTCGCCTTCCTGTTCCTTCAGGGGAAAGTGTGAGAAAGAAGTTCTGGTCAGGTTCTGCCCTCCTATGCAACTCGACATGAGTGTTCCCACGTTCGTAACAATACGGGAATCTACTCTGCAGGAAAAGCCAACTCATGCCACGGGGTCATCATTGGCATCATGACAGCATTGGTACTAAGAGGAAATTTTAAAGGAGGAGATGGGAGTCAAGGAGTTCTCAGAATCAGAGGTGAAATCTGAGGAAACACAGGTTTCTCGGAGGTTCTTGGCTCCCTTTGAACAAAGTACTTAATTTCCCCAAGCCTCAGTTTTCCTTTTAGTAAAATGGAGATAATTATCCCTTGAAAATTATCCCTTGAAAGCCTTACAGACTCCTTCCAAGAAACTAATATTTATACTCTTAGAAAACATGAAACACTGAATAGATTCTTCTCCACACATTATTATTTCAATTAATTTTCACCACTAGACAAGGTAGGTATTATCATCACTTTTCATATGGGGAAATGTAGGCATACAGTGTTTAAATGCCTTCCTGAAATCACGGTTATCAAATGGCAGGGTTGGAATATGAACACTTACTCGATGTTTTGTAAGCTATTAAGCCTATACACATGGGCATTAACAACCAAACAGCAGGAGTTCAGTATCGCTGTGGAGGAGAATGATCACCCAGTTTTGTCATTCATTTCCTTGGAGAAAGATAGGCAAATAATCAGTCCATCCAAACTAAGCCCAATCTTTACATCAGAAAGAGCAAGAGCATTTCACAGAGGAGGGAGTGACTTCTCCCAGCCATCTCATTCTCTGTCGTCCCCTTCTCCTCCTGCCCCCACAATCCCTCCCAGCATCAGAGTCTTTTCCAGTGAAGTCAGCTCTTCGCATGAGGTGGCCAAAGTATTGGAGCTTCAGCTTCAACATCACTCCTTCCAATGAACAGCCAGGACTGATCTCCTTTAGGATGGACTGGTTGGATCTCCTTGCAGTCCAAGGGACTCTCAAGAGTCTTCTCCAACACCACAGTTCAAAGGCATCAACTCTTCGGCGATCAGCTTTCTTCACCATCCAACTCTCACATCCATACATGACTACTGGAAAAACCATAGCCTTGACTAGATGGACCTTTGTTGGCAAAGTAATGTCTCTGCTTTTTAATGTGCTATCTAGGTTGGTCGTAACTTTCCTTCCAAGAAGTAAGCTGCAATCGCCATCTGCAGTGATTTTGGAGCCCAAAAAAATAAAAGTCGGACACTGTTTCCACTATTTCCCCATCTATTAGCCATGCAGTGATGGGACCAGATGCCATGATCTTAGTTTTCTGAATGTTGAATTTTAAGCCAACTTTTTCACTCTTCTTCACTTTCATCAGGAGGCTTTTGAGTTCCTCTTCACTTTCTGCCATAAGGGTGGTGTCATCTGCATATCTGAGGTTATTGATATTTCTCCCGGCAATCTTGATTCTAGCCTGTGCTTCTTCCAGCCCAGCATTCCTCATGATGTACTCTGCATATAAGTTAAATAAGCAAGGTGACAATATACAGCCTTGACATACTCCTTTTTCTATTTGGAACCAGTCTGTTGTTCCATGTCCAGTTCTAACTGTTGCTTCCTGACCTTCCTGTTTCTCAAGAGACAGGTCAGATGGTCTGGTATTCCCATCTCTTTAAGAATTTTCCACTGGATGGCATCACCAACTCGATGGACATGGATTTGGGTAGACTCTGGGAGTTGGTGATGGACAGGGAGGCCTGGTGTGCTGCAATTCATGGAGTCGCAAAGAGTCGGACACAACTGAGCAACTGAACTGAACTGTGGACGATATTACAGTGTTTTGAAATCTTCTAGAGCAGGAATTATTTAAATCAATA
Source organism: Moschus berezovskii (assembly GCF_049115385.1). Lineage (NCBI taxonomy): Eukaryota > Metazoa > Chordata > Mammalia > Artiodactyla > Moschidae > Moschus > Moschus berezovskii. The sequence continues at coordinate 23,899,038 of NC_142484.1, read as the reverse complement.
TAAAGATTACAGGTATTATTTTGATGTCAAAATGCTCCCCAAACAGGGCTTTTTTAAACCACCATATGCCAGAGTTTAGATATCCTAAGAAAGTTCAGGAATTAGAACTCATGAGAACATAACAGCTTGAGGGTAAAAAAACTCAAGAAGCAGGAAGCAGGTAGGCAAAAACCAAGTAACAAAGCCTGGGTATAAGACAATAGGGAATGGTGGGGAGTATGGCTAATGCAGCCTGTTGCTATTGCTGTTCAATCGCTAAGTGTCCAACTCTTTGTGACCCCACAGATTGTAGCATGGCAGGCTTCCCTGTCCTTCACTATCTCCCAGAGTTTGTTCAAACTCATGTCCACTGAGTTGGTGATGCTATCTAACCATCTCATCCTTTGCCTCCCTCTTCTCCTTTTGCCTTCAATCTTTTCTAGCATCAGGGTTTTTTTCAATGAGTTGGCTCTTCGAATCAAGTGGCCAAAGTATTGGAGCTCCAGCTTCAGCATCAATCCTTCCAACAAATATTCAGGACTGATTTCCTTTCAGATTGACTGGTTTGATCTCCTTGCAGTCTACATATACCTAAAGGAGGCAGCTGGTATCCAGGTTTAGTGAAGTTCTGCCTGTGGAGTATCAGTCCAGGACTGTCAATTTTTTTTCCCCCTGAAAAAATTTGGAAGATCACTGTTTGTGAAGTATATTGATTTTTATCTAACTGTTGGCAGCCATTTAGTTTTTCTTACAAAAGGGCTTCTGGAACCTGAACTCAGCTTGCTGGCCACTGCTCTCTCTGCTCTTTGCTTAAGTGAGTACACTGGCAGTCCTCTACTGACCAGTTTCCAATGCAGGCACCACAGGCTAACTATGCCTTACCAAAGGGCCAACAGGGATTTCTCACTACGTTCTGGTTCATAGAAAAGTAAACAAAATACAAAGATGAATACACGAAAAACACCCCTTTGGGGCTAGGCTGAAACATAAGAAACCCATGAAGACATGCACAGGGAGATGGATCTAAGTGTGAAGCCAGATGACTTTTATATAAAGCACAGTCCACACGGTTATAAATCACCATCCAATTTCTCTTTCAGCTCAGGATGATCTGAAGCTCTCCTCTCCCCACCCATTCTCACATTTGCTAAGCTCTTTAACCATATTGAGCACTACATGTTGACACTTAAAATGCCTCAGTTTCAAAGTAGGTGTAATGGGAATTTCTTTAGTTAATATTCTCTGAGCATCCAGCAGATACCAGGTTATGGTATGGGCAGATGCACAGGGACCCCGCCCTCAAAGAAGTTAATGCCAGGCAGTTAAGCACAACGTGCTAAAGGATTATCACCTGGATTTTCAATGGAGGAAACCAAGGGTCACAAAGGTTAAGTGAGCTGGAAAAGTAGAGAAGACACTTGCAAACTCCAAGACCACAGCCGCGTGTACAATTCAGATCCTACCAATTTAGAACTTACCATTGTTCTCAGACAGGAGGATGTCTAATACATCCTCATCTTTCCAAAAGTAAACTGATTGGTTCATTAAAAATATTTAGTTAGACCTTGCTGTGGTGATCATTTCACAATATACACAAATGTTGAATCATTATGTTTGTACACCTGGTACAAATGTGACGTTACCTGTCATTTATATCTCAATCAAAAATACACAGTGCTTGCTATACTTAAAATGGATAACCAACAAAGACCTATTGTACAGACCATGGAACTCTGTTCAATGTTATGTGGCAGCCTGGATGGGAGGGGAATTTGCGGGAGAATGAATACATGTATACGTATGGCTGAGTTCCTTCGCTATTCACCTGAAACTTTCAAAACACTGTTAATTGGCTATACCCTAGAACAAAATGTTTTTGGTGTTAAAAAATTGCATCAAAAAATTTAAAAAATAAAAAAAAAATACATAGTGTTCCTAAAAAAATTAGTTAAAATTAAGATAGATTCAGTTCAGTTTAGTCGCTCAGTTGTGTCCCACTCTTTGCCACCCCATGAATCACAGCACACCAGGCCTCCTAACTTTTAAATTTTTAAAGAACTTTGCAAACCAATAGATGTTGAAATGCATGTTTGCAGTCATATCCCCAAAGAGAACTTTTTTATATCACCCAAGAGCTTGGCTTGTTACAAATGCAAATTACCCAGCTCCTTCCCAGACCTGCTGTATTGGAAACTCTAGGTGTGGGGTCCAGCACTGTTTTAACAAGCCCTCCAGGTGATCCCCCTGTTCACTAAAGCTGGAGCAGCATGGCACAAGAGGCTTTGCCAAACCTCCAATCATGGTGTCATTTCCACACACCTTTATAACAAAGTTAAAATAAAAAACTGAGAAAGAAAAGACTGGATTTGAAAATTTGGGGGCTTAGGATGACTCAAGTTTCTTGATAGTATTTAAAAGTTCATAGTACATTTCACATAGTAAAGTGTGACAGATACCATCGTCCCACTCTCTGGAAAGCTCCCAGAGATCTGGACCATTTATTGTTCAGCTCACTCCTCTGACAAACATTATCTGAGTACTTTCAATATACCTAGCTGCAAATATGGAACTTTTCATTGAACTAAAAGATAAAAAAAAATAACCCACGCTATATGTACTACAAAGCTTTGATGGGATTATCTAGCTTATAAAATATGTCTCTCATAAAGCGTGCTTAAATGTCATATTGACTACAAGACAAACGCACATTTGCTGTGGAGCATAGTACCTACTCAGCATCAGGAATACCGTGCATCCGCTTCTAAACAGCAGATGAAATGGCACTTGCCATTCCCATGACAGCTCAGTATCTGAGGTGGCCCACAGCATGGTCACGGTGATGGAGACTAAATGTGGGCCTTCACCTTCCCACACTTTCCCGCAATGACCTGTGGTAAGTGTACAGATGTGCAAATTTCCATTCTGAAGTGTTCCATGAACGGAAGCAACTTCCAATCAACTCAGAAACCAAGGGCCTCACAGTGGTAAAATGAGCCTCTGCGATAAACCTAAATAGCTTCCTAATACAGTAAGTTACTTTACTTCAATCCCATAGTGTATTAGTTTCTTACTGCTGCTGTAACGAATGGCCTCAAACTTCATAACTTAAAACAACATATATTTATTACCTTAAAATTCTGGAAGGTCAGAAGTCCAGAATCAGTTTCAGTGGCTGAAATCAAGGAGTCAGCAGGGCTGCATTTACGCTGGAGGTTCTTTTTTAGCTTTTGGAGGCCACCTGCATTCCTTGGCTCGGGGCCCATTCTTCCATCTTCAAAGTTGGCCCAACAGGATCTTCCAGCCTCCTTCTCTCTGCTTCATTCTCTCCCTCTGCCCTTCCCCCTGCCTCTCATTTTCCTTCCTCTCCTCCTCTCTCTCCTCTGACCCTGCTTCTGTGTTTCATGGTCACAGCTTCTCTCTCACCTTCCTGCCTCCTGTCTTAGAAGGACCCCTGTGATCACACTGGGCCTGCTCATTTAATCCAGGATAATCCTATCTCGAAATCCCTAATTTAATCACTTCTGCAAAGTCCCCTTTATCATTTAAAAGAACATATCCACAGGTTCCAAGGATTAGAAGGTAGACGTCTTTGGGGGTCCATTGTTCAGCCTACCACACCAGTACCTACTTTTTGAATAGGAAAGACCTTTTTAATGCACAAGTCAATAGTTGGGAAAGATGGGACTTGTAAACAGAGACGGGAATGACAGTCTCCTGTGCTCTCTTCATGAAACAGGATGATGCCAGGTGCTTTTATTACCACCTCTCACTCATCTCTGGCCACCCTAGAGGCAGCTTCCATAATTATCTGCCTTTTACAGATGAGGAAAAAGATTCAAATTTTCAGCAACTTGCCCAGCATACCTGCCCAGAATGTGAGACCCAGGTCTTTCTGATTCCAGGGTCCAGGCTTATTCTTCTTCATCCCAAATCTTCTCTGATGGAATGCCTCATCCCAAAACTCTGCCCTTCGTTATACAAGGAGATAGTATCACAAATCTAATTTTTGCACCTCCACATGAGTTTTTTTTTCCTTCTTCAATCTATTTCCTTATATGTAGACTAGAAAAGGCAGAGGCACCAGAGATCAAATTGCCAACATCCGCTGGATCATGGAGAAAGCAAGAGAGTTTCAGAAAAACATCTATTTCTGCTTCATTGACTATGCCAAAGCCTTTGACTATGTGGATCACAATAAACTGTGGAACATTCTGAAAGAGATGGGAATCCCAGACCACCTGACCTGCCTCTTGAGAAACCTGTATGCAGGTCAGGAAGCAACAGTCAGAACTGTACATGGAACCACTGACTGGTTCCAAATAGGAAAAGGAGTACGTCAAGGCTGTATATTGTCACCTTGCTTATTTAACTTATACGCAGAGTACATCATGAGGAACGCTGGGCTGGAAGAAGCACAAGCTGGAATCAAGATTGCTGGGAGAAATATCAATAACCTCAGATATGCAGATGACACTACTCTTATGGCAGAAAGTGAAGAGGAACTCAAAAGCCTCTTGATGAAAGGGAAAGAGGAGAGTGAAAAGTTTGGCTTGAAGCTCAACATTCAGAAAACAAAGATCATGGCATCTGGTCCCATCACTTCATGGGAAATAGATGGAAAAACAGTGGAAACAGTGTCAGACTTTATTTTTTTGGCTCCAAAATCACTGCGGATGCTGATTGCAGCCATGAAATTAAAAGACGCTTACTCCTTGGAAGGAAAGTTATGACCAACCTTGATAGTATATTAAAAAGCAGAGACACTACTTTGCCAACAAAGATCTGTCTAGTCAAGGCTATAGTTTTTCCCGTGGTCATGTATGGATGTGAGAGTTGGACTGTGAAGAAAGCTGATCGCCGAAGAATTGATGCTTTTGAACTGTGGTGTTGGAGAAGACTCTTGAGAGTCCCTTGGACTGCAAGGAGATCCAACCAGTCCATTCTAAAGGAGATCAATCCTGGGTGTTCATTGGAAGGACTGATGCTAAAGCTGAAACTGCAATACTTTGGCCACCTCATGCGACGAGTTGACTCACTGGAGAAGACTTTGATGCTGGGAAAGGTTGGGGGCAGGAGGAGAAGGGGACGACGGAGAATGAGATGGCTGGATGGCATCACCAACTCTGTGGACATGAGTTTGAGTGAACTCCGGGAGTTGGTGATGGACAGGGAGGCCTGGCGTGCTGTGATTCATGGGGTCACAGAGTCGGACACGACTGAGTGACTGAACTGAACTGAAAGGGAATAAAGTCAGGCTTCCAGGTTCAAACCCCAGCTTGTCAATTATTAGCTATGTGACCTAAGGTAAGTTGCTAAACGTTTTTCTGCCTCAGTTTCCTCATCTGTGAAATGAAAATAATAAAGGTATATGCTCTCAGAGAGTTTTATGAAGATAAAAAAAAATCAGTTATAATGAAAATAAAATGTCTAGAACATTGTTCCACTTTCGTGTATAAGTATTTGCTATTAATATATTGGCTTCCCTGGTGGCTCTGATGGTAAAGAATCCACCTGCCAATGCAGGAGACCTAGGTTCTATCCCTGGGTCAGGAAGATCCCCTGGCAACCCACTCCAGTATTCTTGCCTGGAGAGTCCCATGGACAGAGGAGTCCGGTAGGCTTCAGTCCATTGGGTTGCAAAGAATAGGACACGACTAACTAACACCACAATAATATAAAATTATAATAATATAAAACCCTGACAGAACCAGGGACAAAGACATAAACCCTAGGCTATACAGAATGAGGGGAAATGGACAAAAGTTTCCTTAACATGACTCACATTTGGCCGCTGGCACAGCAGAGCAAATGGCATCAGAGTCTAAGTTCTTCATACCCTTTAGAGGAACGAACAAGATATGTTCTTCACTCCATAGGGTTGTTATGAGAGTAAAGTGAATTAACATATATAAAGTACTAAGAACAGTGATTACCTGCATTTTTATTATCAATGTTAACCATCTCTGGCAGTTGTAAGGATGCCTAAAAACGCTTACTTTGAGCAACATAAAATAACGCAGGAAGTAAAAAATTAGCTACAAGGTCCTTGGGTCTTCTGAATAAACTAAGGAAGAAAAGAATTAAGAGAGGGAAAGATAGTTCGAGAACAGTGCTAAATATCCATTTCTTAAATCAAATGAAGAACTTCCAAGTGAACACTCAAATCACTGCTCACTAGTAGATAATGATATGAGAATAACAGTGTATTATAATCCTCTAACCCCATGGACACATCCAGGCCAGCTCCTTCTTTGGTCTTTCCATCTGTCCATCCATCCATCCATTTATTAAACACCTACTATATACTAGTATTTCAAGTGATAGATGCTTAGATCCTCAGGTGAAAGACACAGCATCTCCTTTAAGAAGACAATTCAATGACAACCACAAGAGCAAGTTATGACACATGCAGGTCCAGGACATCTGGGGACACAAGGGGCAAAAGACACCTAATTATCTCAATTACTTAACAGCTGACCTGAATATTAAAGGTTACATTACCCAGGTGGGTAACTCATCAGGTCTCCCGGGCAGACTGGACATCTTGCATCAAAATGGAAGGCATGAGAGTACATGGCCTCCGTGAGGCACTCCAAGTCCAGTGTGGCTAAGGACACAGTCTGAGTGGCCAAGTGGCAGGAGATACCAGTAACTAGATCGTGAAGGCCCTTCTTTGTGAACTCAGTTCAGTTCAGTCGCTCAGTAGTGTCTGACTTTTTGCAACTCCATGGACTGCAGCACGCCAGGCCTCCCTATCCATCACCAACTCCCGGAGTTTACCCAAACTCATGTCCATTGAGTCGGTGATGCCATCCAACCATCTCATCCTCTGTCGTCCCCTTCTCCTCCTGCCCTCAACCTTTCCCAGCATCAGGGTCTTTTTTCAAATGAGTCAGCTCTTCGCATCAGGTGGCCAAAGTATTGGAGTTTCAGCTTCAACATCAGTCCTTCCAATGTGTACTCAAGAGGATGCAAAGTTCCATGGGGAGCTAATGATGGTTTTGAACAGAGAAGTGACCAAAGAGGTAAGAAAGAGACAGACGTGGAGATGGCCATCATCTTTGAAAGACAGTGCCGGCCATAACACAGTGACACTGGCTGTGCCCCTTAAACAAGGAGCAGTGGGTGCTTCCAGCCCATCTTTGCCCTGGACTCTCCAACCCTCCACTTTAAGTTCTAGGGGACCTGTGGACTTTTCTTTATCCCTTCTTGGTTCTGTAATGTGTGCGGCCTTAGGGCCATGTAAAAATAGGTCCAAGGGCCCAGGGACAAGGCAACTCAGCTGCCCAAGGATCTCAGACACTCCCCAGGCATGTGGCTGGCTTTCTGACAGCTGTTGGGAGGGCTCAAGGTCACTGGGGCTGGAAACCTGATCTCGTTGCAGACAGTCTTGCCCTAGCCCAGGAAGCTCCATGGAGAACACAGCTGGAGGTACCTGGTGCCAGGGCTCTCCCTGGGCATCTCAAGAGACTGCCTTTCTCTGGGGGCAACTTGCCCCTTTTTCCAGCTCTTGAGTTCCATCAACAGGTCAACTCAGGCCTTCTCCAGAAATACTCTCTTGCCTTCTCGCTGCTACCGCTGCTGCTGCTAAATCACTTCAGTCGTGTCCAACTCTGTGCGACCCCATAGACGGCAGCCCACCAACTCCCGGGTAAATCCAGCTGGTTCCACAGTGTATACCAATGAGAACAAGGAGAACAGGGACTGGGAGGTGGAGACTGTTAGGTCCCTTCTTTGTCCTCTGTCACAGAAATGACCATCACGGCCTCTCAAAACAGACAGCCTTGGGTTCAAGCTCCTACTCTGCCTCCTAGGTGAGTGATCTGAGGCAAAAAAAAATTACCTTTCAAAGTTCGATCTCCATGTGCAAAATATAAACAATAATTGCCTCTAATCATAAAGCTGTTATTATTCCCCACATTTCCTGGGGGAGGAAGAGCAGTGCTGAGAGGCCAAGTCAATGGCCCAGGGCTAACGCTGTTTAACCAACCCTTCACCCAAAGCTGGACATTCTTAAAACATCTATTTCTTTAAAAATACTGATGCTCAGATGCTTCCTCGTGTCTGACTCTTTGCAACCCCATGGACCATAGCCTGCCAGGTTCCTCTGTCCATGGAATTCTCCAGGCAAAAATACTGAGGTATCTTGAAAAACCATCACCCTATTAAGAGCTAAGATTGGCTGCATGCTTCCCCTGTGCCCAGGAGCGCGTGGGCACATCATACAGATCATCTCATGCACATCTTAAAATCACCCTGTTAGAGAGATGGGCCCCCTAAAAGCCACCCTGTTAGAGAGGCTGCTAAGTCACTTCAGTCGTGTCCGACTCTGCGCGACCCCATAGATGGAAGCCCACCAGGCTCCCCCATCCCTGGGATTCTCCAGGCAAGAACACAGGAGTGGGTTGCCATTTCCTTTTCCAAGGTGTGAAAGTGAAAAGTGAAAGTGAAGCCACTCAGTCGTGTCCGACCCTTAGCGACCCCACGGACTACAGCCAACGAGGCTCCTCCATCCATGGGATTTTCTAGGCAATAGTACTGGAGTGGCTTGCCATTGCCTTCTCCGGTTAGAGAGGCAGGTCCCCCCTTAAAACCACCCTGTTAGAGAGACTTGTCCCCTGGGAGCCTGAGGACCATGTCCTTGGCCAGGATACATGCTTTTGGCCTGGATGCCTTGTAACCTCCACAAATCAGAGGTGAACATGGCCTAGTTAATGGTTTCTGTTCCTAGAGGAGATTTAGGAGGACCAGAGGATGGGAAGCTGCTGCTGCTAAGTCGCTTCAGTCATGTCCGACTCTGTGCGACCCCCATAGACAGCAGTCCACCAGGCTCCCCCGTCCCTGGGATTCTCCAGGCAAGAACACTGGAGTGGGTTGCCATTTCCTTCTCCAATGTATGAAAGTGAAGTCACTCAGTCGTGTCTGACTCTTCATGACCCCATAGACAGCAGCCTACAAGGCTCCTCAGTCCATGGGATTTTCCCGGCAAGAGCACTGCAGTGAGTTGCCATTGCCTTCTCCAGAGGATGGGCTAGACCTAACTAGAGCTCGAACCTGATGTCTGGGTAGGGGGCCCTAGGCTTCATCGCACTGTGTATTTTCAGGAGCTGGTCTTCTGAAAGAGGGCTTCAGGGGCAAACGTGACAGTGGGGAAGGGAAGGGAAAAGGCAGGTCAAAGAGAGATCTATGACAGTCCTGCCCTGAGCTGCCTAATCCCATGTAAAGCAGTCATTCAGTTTTTATTACTTTTACATGTGGGGTGCCACACATCATTTTATTTCAGGGAGAATGGGAGGGGTTCTGCTCATGGAACAGAAGTTTGAAAGCCAATGTGCTATCCTTCTGTAAATAAATTAGTTGCTCAATCATGTCTGACTCTATGCGACCCCATGGACTGCAGTTCCCCAGGCTCCTCTGTCCATGGAATTCTCCAGTCAAGAAAACTGGAGTGAGTTGGGTGCAAATTCCTCTTGTTTTGAGAACTTAGGTGCTGACTTTTGTCCATAGGGGCCCCCTGAAAGAACAGGGAGATGAGCAGGCCTGTGCCCTAAGTGGCAGGGGCATCAAATATGGGGTCTGTGGAGGGGTCTGTGGAACCGCAGAGGCCTTTGTGACCCTTGAGTTGCTCACACCATATGCAAAATCCCAGGGTGTGAGTGATTCAGGAAGGAGAAGGCCAGTAGATCTCAGATTTCTGAAGGTTTTCTGTCCCCCAGCTCCTGACTGACTACTAATGTCATCATGACTGGAGAAACAGCCTTGACTGAGTGCTGACCAGGTGCTAAGGAGAATGGGGGCAATGAGGTCATCTGCCACAGACAGAGCTGCTGGGAGGGTGTTTGTGAAGCACTTAGACAGGCACCTGGCACACTGCAAACACTCTGATGGCCTCAGAGTTTATTTTCACTATCATTATTGTCATTTACTATTATCACTTTCACAGCCTTGTTAGTCCTCACAGAAACTTTATGAGGTTCATATTATTATCAAGCCCACTTTATAGAACAGGAAAGAGAGGCTTCAAGAGGTTAAATAATTAGCTCAAGGCCACAGACAGCAGAGAAGGAATCAGAGGGTGGCCTGCCTGGTGCCTGAGCCCAGGCAGGTCCCAGGTCTAGAAGGGCTGAGGGAAGAAGGCAGGACTCCCCGGGGGCCCAGGAGGAGGTGAGCAGGCAAGGCAGGACCGGGAGGCCCCAGATGACCCCAGGCCAGAGCCAGAGGGGAAAACAGGCCGGGACTTTCCGCTGAAAGGGCCTGAAAGGACCAGCAGCTTTGCTAACTTTGCACCTCTCTGAATCAACAACACAAAGCCAAACTACTTAAAATAATAATGATGAAAACAGAAAGCCACCCCCTGCGGCGTCCTCTCCTGGGCTCCAAAGTGAGCCAGAGTCTCGGAGTACACTGGGTTCAAGGCGCAAGGCACTGGCAGACCCAGCGCCCGCTGGCTGCGCTCCAAGCAATGTTTCTCCTTCCAAACACACACAGAACTCCGCTCAGCACACCGCTTGAAAGCCAAAAAGATGCCCCAAGGGTTGCCATGGCAATGCTAAACAGACAAAACATTTCAACTAGCTCTGACGCACAGACACAAACCTATTTAAGGGCCAAATGGATGGATTGAGGGGTGGGGTGGGGAGTGTTGTTTCAGCTCCATCTCCAAGGATTTGGCCCCTAAAGCATCTAGGTCAGACTGAAAGAGAGCAAAGGACTCCTTCAACACAAGCTGAGGCTGGGCTCACTTGGGAAAGGGAAGCCACCATCATGCGCCCTGCATCTTGCTTGCAGACGCATTCCTGTTTTAGGAGGGCTACGACAGGGTGACAGGAGATGCGGATGGCCCTGGCTCTGCCTGTCCCTGAGGACAGCCCTCTGCTCCCAGCACCAGGGTCTCTTCAAAGAAATGGGAAGTGATATGCTTGCCTGTGAGTGTGAAAGGTCTTAAAGCACTGAATGGACGCATGTGAGTGCTGATATTAACCACCATTCCCCACATGCTATCCACAGGGGTTGATTACCATGGGTATTTTCCTTTAGAAAACTTCACTCCAGGGTCCAATGGAGCTATTACCAGAAATGCTGCCACCCGGGGAGTGACGATGACTACAGAAGATTTGGTCCAGGCCTGAAAAGACCGCCATGTCTATGAGTTTGTCTTAGTTTGGGCTCTTCCATGCCCCATCCATCACCTCAGACACAACAGGACAAAGGGCTGACCTTGGTAAAAGCCCAGAAGAGTCTCACCAGACACAGCTGATGGCACGTGGTAGCATCCCTGAGCAAATGCTGCAAAACCTGCCTGTGCAGGGCCCATGACATCCTCAGGTGAACGGCATCTCCAGAAACAGGAATCCTCTTCCACTCCTTATCCCCCACGGGGAACCCTCTCACCTTTCAAGACACCCACCCCTGGGCAGTTATTCCTAAAGCTCCCCTTGTCCTGGAGTGGAACGGTCCCCCCACGTGCCATGCATAGATGTCTATGGGAACAGCACAATTCTAGTGCTCAAATTGTTCTCCGGTCTCCTGTCCACTCATCACTGAGCTCCCTGAGGACAGGGATCCCATCTCCTTCACCTGGATACTCACGAGGCCTAGCCCAGTGCCTGGTATTGGTGGGCCCTCTGTAAGCCTCTGCTGATTGGTGGGCTAAAAGCATGCATTGCCACGCCCACAATGTTTATGCACCAAGGCCCCCGGGCATTCTCTAGTCCATAGGCCACAGCTATGTGCTTTCACTTCCACATTCTCTGGGGAGAGAGCAGAACTTGAAGCTGAGCCTGGAGGGCAGGAGTTCGAGAGTGGAGCTCCAGGTAGCCTGGTGGTCAGCAGGAAGAGAACAGGAGAAGAGGAGGAGGTGCCCCACCTGCAGAATCGAAGCTCTCATGCTGGCCCACCGATTAGTTAACGAAATAATTTGCCCCTTGAAAACTGAAATAGCACCCATTTCCCCTGCTCTGAAGCAAACCCGTTTCTGTCTCTGTTATTTAAGGCCCCTGAAGATGCTCTGTTCTCTTAGGGTGGGAGAACATTAGCTCTGCGGAGTCACAGCTACCTTCCCAGCAGGTACGCTCCCCAAATCTCCCCTCACCGAGTCATCTTCCTTTTGTCAACATGAGGCTCTCCATATGCACTGCCTTCTGGTCTCCTCCAAATAGGCAACATTTAGCAAACAACAAATCTTTATCACTGACTGCCCTAACTGGGAAGCCTAACTGGGAGCTTGACCTTCTAGGAATCTAGAAATGGGGGCTTGTCCACTATGCTATATTCCCCAGTGATGCTTCCCATGAGCAGGACGCACGTGCCCACACGGGTGTACACACAGAGTCCTCCCGGCTGGAACGACACCCGTGCTTGTGTGTGAGCTGCACTGGCCATGCGCCCGAGGCGAGTGCTGCCTGCAGATCTGTCACTGTCTGTGATGCAGGTGAAAGGACAGGGCCCTGGTAGTCCTTATCCTCGTCTTCCTCACTTCCCACAGAATGGAGGGACTGTGGCAGAGGTTCTCACATTTCCCTGGTCTCGCATCCTATCTGCTGAACTATCCTTTGCCACTTTCACCATCAGACCTGGTCTGCTGCCCCACCTCTAAGCTGGAACTAATTATCATAGACAATTTTAGAATTTCATATTCCAGTGTTTTTTTTTTTAAAAAAAAAAAAACCACAGTCCATGGGAAAAAAAAAAAACAACACAAGACTTCCATAGCTGAAAGAGTTATAGAGAAACCACAAAACTATTGGTGCTATGTGGCATTGAAACATATTTACTAAGTTGGCACAGAAGAATCCCAGGTGATGGGTATTACCTCTTAAGCTTGAAAGTAGACTTTAACAACAAACATCTCAAATAGAAGGTACAGAAAATACAGATGTACCAAACACAAGAAAAGGTTCACTAGGGTCACCTGTCAGGCCTGCATCTGCATTATAATGGACTGGAACAAAGGCATCCATTTCTATCCCAGAGGAGAAGACTACATCTCTTCCATGTGATGCTATGACTGCATATGTAAAATGCCTGCACTAAAATTAAGTCTTCTATCTTCCAAATTTTCTCAATTATTAATACACCAGACAGCTGCAGTAGCTCTAGCAAAAATAGCAGCCAAGCTTTCCCACAAGTCAAAACAGCCATGAGATGCCTGCACGGGGACTTTCCTACAGGCTGGCTGCTCTCTGGGCCAAACAAGAAGAAACACAGTCTCCAGTGGAAAAACAGAAAAAGGGAAACTTGTTTTAGAATTTAACATGAAAAATGACAGCCCTTCCTCCCACCGCCGCCAGAGACATTCGCTCCTCTTTACAACAAGAAACTGTGTGTGGAAAAAAAAAAAAAGTTGACTGAAAAGGCTATCGGTCCCCTCATTGGGATAACAATTCAGAAAATGAAACAGCAAACCTGAGGAATGCCAATCACTTCAGTGTATTCTGGAATGAAACTATCCAATCGTGCCCACTCAACGGGAGCAGGGTGAGGTTAGAAAAACAAATTATGTCTTTTTTTTTTTTTTTTTAAGATTTCTGGAAGCAAATTAACATCCAGGAAAAAAAAAAAAGCTGTCCTTCAGTTGCCACCTCCATATTTTAAACAAGTATCACAGTGTCATCTTAAAAGACTTTTGTGAATGCATTTTTTTGTGGAAATAGTCACTTTTGAAAAGCACGGCAAAGGGAAAAACTGAGTACTCGGAGTATCACCATTCAATGGTCTCTGAACTCAACAGTGATCATGAATTTTAAGTCAAAGATTTGTGTGTAGAACATGAAACAAGAATAAAATAGATTTCAAAAGATTTTTTAAAGCTATACTATCAAAGCTGAAGCATATCACACCAGAGGGACTGTCACTTGTCACGGTCATGTTGTGCGGGGTCTTGATGTGATCAAACATTTCACACTGCCTGTCACAGTTCTGATTTCACATCATTCTAACCTTTAAAGGCAACCAGAACACATGACCCAGTTTCTGGGTCGTAAGATATCATCACCCTGTCTGTGCCCCAGCCCCACGTACAAACAGAAATGGTTGTAGGTCCTTGAGGAAAAAGCAAGGAGTCCCAGCGGCCCAAGTTCTAAACAAGGATATGTTTGCACCAGTTCTGCATAACTTGTTTCTAAGAGCAAGGACCATATTTCATTTTTCCTGTCTCACAACCTACATAAAAATCACAGTTATTTTTCAGTGAACGCCAACGAATGTCAGAGAGGCAAACTGTGGCTATTTGGAAATGGCTGTTAGTTTATTAATATAATCCCCCAGAGTAAAGCTCGTGGTGTGAATGTTTTCAAGACAGTCACTATCATTCGAAGGCGGGGCTTACTAACCTAACACAGACACTCACTGCCCGTGTATCACTTACCATTTGCGATCTGTTCTTCGGACAGCCATTGATGTCTTCGATCTTCTCATTTGCTGAAAAAAGAAACACGGGTCAGACAAACAAATCATCGTCACAGACACTGCAAGCAGTGATGTTCAGGACCCTTGAGGCCAAGCAAATCCTAAGGCCCATTCTGGGGTTTGTCCAGCCAGCACAGGCATGTGAAGTACTGAGACGCTTCTAGCCAGCTTCAGGACTTAACTCATCGAGCTGCTGTCCTCCAGGGACAGCTGGGGCAAGGTCGCCGTCATCTAAGGCAGAGACAACTGCACTGGCGACAGTCTTGGAGTGATGGGGCAGGGTGGAAATGTTTGCACGCTGGGAAATGGACTGAGCAGTGACTGTGCTCTAGGCTCTGAAAAGGCAACTGCAACTTCCCCACAAAAGATGGGGTGCTTCAGAGTGAGATCCAGGTAGCCTTAGTGCAGCTCCTGGGGACAAAAGCCACAGATGGTAGCATCTCACTCCATTTTTAGCCAGAAATATTAAGGTTCCTTTTGCCTATCCTGATCCTATTCCCAAAGTGGATCTTATTCCCTTTGGGATCCTATTCCCAGTGGAAAAACAAGAGAGTGAGACTTTAAAAATGACACATCCATGCCATTTAGTATGTCCAGATTAAATCTGGAACATACTCTATTGAAGTCAAAAGAGCGCCGACCTTCTTAGAGAAGTGATAGAAAGAGACTGAACTGCATAAGCTGGAAATCTAATAAAAGCAAGGAAGAAAGGCCCAGCTGCCCATGGTGAATGTGTTTCATCCTCTGTCTAAAGGAACCCTTGTAAGATAAAGCCTAGGACATCTGAGTCTGCAACTGCAGTGCTACAAGAAGGCAGTATGTATAGTGGTTTGGAGGCAGAGATACCCCAGTCTGAAGCCCAACTCTACAGCTCCTGAGCTGTGTGATCTTAGCCATGTAACACACCCTCACCTATAAAGTTGAGTTGGCTCATCTGCAAAATTGCGCTAATACTACGTACTTTACAGGAGGAGCTGTGAAAAGAAGATTGCATGATGCCAGTAAAATGCTTAGGGCAGTACCTAGCTCACAGTGAGAGTTCTATGTATGGTTGCTGCCGTTCAGTCGCTCAGTTGTGTCCGACTCTTTGCGACCTCATGGACTGTAGCCCCCAGGCTCCTCTGTCCATGGGATTTCTCAGGCAAGAATACTGGAGTGGGCTGCCATTTCCTTCTCCGGGAGATCTTCCTGACCCAAGGATCAAACCCAGGTCTCCTGCATTGAGAGTTGGATTCTTTACCTCTGAGCCCCCTGGGAAGCCCTCTTTGTATGGTAGCAATCATTAATCCAATTATACATACTCTTTATCATCTATGTAAAAATATATACAATTTTCCTTTTTGATCTCTCCATCTGAGTTTAACCCAGAAACCTAGCTAGGACTTCACAGTAAAAGGACTACAGATTTGCCTTCTCTGAAGACTTTTTAAGATTCCTTCCCAATCCTACATCCCTTTACATGTCACCACTCCAGAAAAGTAAGGCCTACTAGGTCTCTCTGCTCTCCCAGCACCCTGGAAACTGCCTCTATGTTGCTTTTAGCCTCATGTGTAACTGCTTTTCTAGCTTCCCCCAGCTATGCAGACAGGTAGATTTTTTTTCACACTTGTATCCTTACAGCTCAGTAAGTGCTTGCAAAATTTATATATATCACATCCGATTTTAATGACTGTAACATCTAAAACTTCCATGAAAAGATATTTTAAAAAAGCATCTGAAAAGGTTAACAGAAACAGTTTCCCACGACACTAAGATTTTAGAACACCTGTACTTAAATATAGTTCACTGTTACCTCCATTGGGTTTATTTTTTCCTCCAGCAATTCTGCCTTGAGAGAGAAGTAAAAAATAAGAAAGCAAGCTAGTGGCAGGACATTATTTACAAATCTAATTACCAGAGACAGGCTGGTTAGTATACACTCAGCCTCATCTACCCCTTCTTTAGAATTTGCCCAGAGTAATAGATATTCAGGCCTATGACCCATTTGGGAAAACTTCGGTCTTCTGGGAGCCACTTGAGTTTTCTCAACTCTTAAGAACACTGGGATAGGCATTTTAGGAAGCTTCTTCCGCCTGGTTTTCCCTACTCCCCAAAGAGGTGCCATAAAACCTTATTTAAAAAGGACATAAACGATGCCCAGTGAATGGGATGACTCACAAATACTTGTTATTCAGTTCACCAGAAAATACAATCAGCCAGAAGGGATCACTAGCATGTAAGTTCCACAAAACCAAGAACTTTCATTCTGCTTTGTTTTCTACTAAAGCCCCAGAGCCTAATGCAGTGCTTGACACACAGTAGTCACTCAGCATGTATTTGTTGAGGGAAACTAAGGACTATTCTGAATATTTCAATGAATCAAAGTTTTCCAGCCTAGTCTGAGGCAGCTGCCCTTTCACTTGTGTATATAAAAATGTATGTCCTGAAGGTGGAAAAAAAAAGGATGATCCTTGTAACCCGGCACTCCTTCATACATTGGAAATCATGGCAGGCTAGCACTCTGACCTTGGATTTTGATATGCAACACTGGAAGAATAGATATATGGCTTTTGAGAATCAATGCCACTCCTGGTATCTTCCAAGTGGACACTCGTGATGGCCAAAGTCATAAGTCATCGGGTTCCGATCAATACCCAGCTCACTGATGCTTATTAAAGTGAAGGATGGATAACTGTAATCCTGAGTAGTCATTTTAAAGATCACTTATATACCTTCTGGATAAATGAAACCAAGGGGTTAAGTCTAATTATCCCTGTAGTTCCTTTTCATGGTCTGTCACTTAAACCACAGTCAGGTGTTCATTGAGTTCATTGGGATCTTATCAGGCTAAAGCTGCCCTTTTATAATATTCAAAAGAAAGCAGTGGGGTGGAGCCTATTTATAACCCCCTAAAGAAGACATGGGAAGAGGTCAAATGACTCAACCCAAACTCAAAATAAATGCTTAATAAAAATGCAAAAACGTCTGGACCTCCTAGTTACCAATTTCATGTGATATAAATACTTCTCCTTTAACTTAAATTCTCAAAAATTTCTGTGAAAGTGAAAGTCGCTCAGTCGAGTCCGATTCTTTTCGACCCCATGGACTGTACAGTCCATGGAATGGTCCAGACCAGAATACTGGAGTGGGTAGCCTTTCCCTTCCCCAAGGGATCTTCCCAACCCAGGGATCAAACCCAGCTCTCCTGCATTGCAGGTAGATTCATGACAAGTTGAGACACCAGGGAAGCCCACCAAGAATTTCCGTGGTTGTCATAAATACTTAAAGCAATAATAGAAGCTCTCATTGTGCTGGTAAGAAGAAGAGCTTGGTCGTCAGAGCTGAATTTACTAACTTGGGGTAGGGGGTCTTTGGCTACAGCCCCAAAGTAGAAAACCAAAGAAGCAAAGCCATGTCCCCCAAAGTCCTCATTAAAGTCATTAAAACTGACATGCTGAAGTGCCAGTGGTATTTATTCCAGAAAGCTCTAATGCACGGACTTGTCTGCATGCAAGTCAGTCACTGGAAAGCATCAGTGCACTTTAAGAAGTATGGAATCAAGCTCGTCACTTCTCAAAAGACCTCCTGGGAAGAGTTCAGAGCATTTCAGGAGCCCAAGCCTCTATGCTTGGGCACCTATGTATGTTCAGGGCAGTTGGCCATCCTGCCAATGTCCAGAAAGAGAAACTGCCTGCCCTCATATGCCTGAAAGGCATATGACTTACCCAAGGTCATGCCATGGCAGCAGGTCATCAACAGAAAGTAGCGTCCTGCGGGTGGTATGAATTTCCCGGCTGTGCTCAGAGGCTGCCCAAATGCTGGTGGAGAATGAGCTGCTATCAGCCCTCGTCACCTCTAATGGGCATTCTTCCCTCTGTCTTGGCTTCCTCCTTCTCTCCAAGCCTCTTTTGTTTATCCTGTTTCCCGCCCCCTCTCTGTCCTCTCTTCCTCCCGCCTCCCCCCACCCCCCCCCCCCCCCCCCCGTCTCTCCTTTGCTGACTCCAAATCCTTCTGGCATCCTCCCTGAGTGACGGCAATGTAAGCAGAGGGAGGGAGGCCTGTCTCTCCCTCTTGATTCATGCTCTTTATCCTGGCCTCGTAAACCTTTCTAATAACTCACGGACATGGCACCGCTGATGGGCTGGCAGGCAACTGCCGACTTTGGGCAGCTCAGGACTCAAGAAGATAATCATACTAATAAGAGGCTGAACGCAGACACTCAACCCTCAGTCACCAGAGCAAGGGCACCAAGAGGCAGCAGCACAAGGTTCATTTTCTGCCCAATGGGCAGAAGGCAATGATGCAAGAGTGTGGGCCCCAAGGTATCCCACTATCTGGGAAGAGGCTGAATGGATAAATAGAAGGCTAGGGCCTAGGACCTATCTGGGCTCGATGAAGACTTAGTTAGGAGTAGCATCTGTGAAGATCATTTAAGGTTTTCCTTCACGTAAAACATCTTAGCTTTCAAAGGATTCCAACTCTCCATCATTAGAACTAGCTGAGGAGATGGTTAGATTCCCCAACCTGAAAGTCAAGTCTTCAACCACTGGCTCTGTTCCTGGGTTAGTCTTGTGCTGCTGCTGCTAAGTCGCTTCAGTCATGTCTGACTCTGTGCGACCCCACAGACGACAGCCCACCAGGCTCCCCTGTTCCTGGGATTCTCCAGGCAAGAACACTGGAGTGGGTTGCCATTTCCTTCTCCAATGCGTGCAAGTGAAGTCACTCAGTTGAGTCCGACTCTTAGCAACCCCATGGACTGCAGCCTACCAGGCTCCTCCGTCCATGGGATTTTCCAGGCAAGAGGACTGGAGTGGGGTGCCATTGCCTTCTCCAGGTTAGCCCTGTATCTTGCCTTATTTGCCTTGTTGAGTCTCTGGCTCTCTACCCTCCAGCATTTCTGCACACTATTCCCTCTGCCAGGAAAGCCCTCCCTGACCACTTCACCCAGCTAACACCCAGTTTGAAGTCTTGGCTTATAGAGAAATTCCTTGATGAAATGCTCCTTGATTCCCTCCTTGCTAACCCAGCGTCTCCTTTCCCTAATCATGGGTCAGGCCTCACAGCACAGGAGCCCTTTATCACTATGCACAATCTTCCTCCCTCCTAGATCTAGGAAGAGGTTGTAACTTAGAAGGACAATCTCTCTGCCTGCAAGTTTTGATGGAACTTCATTTAGATGAGTTCTTTTCAACAATTTTAAAATAACTTCAAACCTTCAGAAAAGTTACAGGAACAGTACAGAGAATTTCCATACATCATCATCCATTCTCATTTTCTCCCTTCCTCTCTCACACCCTCCTTCTCTCTATAAGTAGACATTATTTTTCCCGAATCATTTTAGGGTAGGCTCAGTTGTGTCTGACTCCTTTGCAACCCTGTGGACTGGAGCTCACCAAGCTCCTCTGTCCATGGAATTTTCCAGGCAAGAAAACTGGAGTGGATTGCCATTTCCTACTCCAGGAGATCTTCCCAGGGACCAAATCCGTGAACCTTGTGTCTCCTGCATTGGCAGGCAGATTCTTTATCACTGAGCCACCTGGGAAGCCCTGGTGGCTCAGACAGTAAAGAACCTGCCTGCAATGCAGAAGACCCCGGTTTGATCCCTGGGTTGGACAGATCCCCTGGAGAAGGGAATGAGTACCCATCCCAGTTTTCTTGCCTGGAGAATTTCATGGACAGAGGAGCCTGGTGGGCTACAGTCCATGGGGTCACAGAGAGTCACACACGATTGAAGTGACTGACACACACACCTGGGAAGCCCTAGGGGAGCCTCCATGGGTCATATCCCTTATTCTTGGTGTGGACTTCCAAAGGACAAGGATACTTTTTGTGGCACAATTCTAAATTGCAGAAAATTTAACACTGCTCTAATTCCAATATTCCAATGTAGTCAATTGACTCAAAAATGTCCTTTATTGCGTTTTATTCCCCTGAATGGGATCCAGTCCAGCATCATGCAGTGCATTTAGCTGTCAGGTCTCTTTAGTGTCCTTTCTTCTTAAACAATTTCTCAGTCTTTTTTTTTTTTTTTGTCTTTCACAGCACTGACATTTTGGAACAATTCAGGCATTTTTGGTTTGTTTGTTTTTTTCAATAGAATGTTCCACAATTTGGGTTTATCTGAGAGTCGTTGTGATGGGTTTCAGGCTTTCCAACCCCTGAGTGCAATACAACATGAAGTAATGTTGCATTCTTTCTGAGGTATCCTATCAGGAAGCACATGATATCCAGCTGCTTCTCATCAGGGATGTAGTTTGATCACCTGGTCATGACACCTGATTCTCCCATGTGGGAACTATATTTCCCTTTGCAACTAATACACCATCAGTGAAGAGCCACTTTGAGGCCCCGTACATAGCTGCTGTCCATCAAACGTTCTCCCCTAGATTTCAGCATCCACGGATGATTCTTGCCTTAACGAATGTTAACCATCACAGCTGCAACTCCTTCTCCATTTATCAGTCAGCATTCTCCTGTTCAGCTGAGTCCTCTCTTCTCTTCCACTGATACATCATCTATTTATTTATCTATCAGCATATAGATTTGTATACTCCTGTTTTATTCCATGGGTATAATCCACAATGGCCCTCGGTTATATTGATGCTCTAGTTGTCTCAGGTCAGACTGCTCTTTGTAGCCATGGAGTGTAAAACTAGTACTTGCAGGGAGATACTACCATGGGGGAGCAGATTTTGACTTAATGAAAGAAGAGCTTTTAAAAGATTCTAACTCTCCACCATTAGAACTAGCTATGGAGGTAGTTAGTTGCCCATCCTAGGAAGCATTTAATAGAGTCTGCTGACTACTTTTCCTAGAAGCAATTCGTATATCAGGCTGAGGCTTTTAAAAGGTCCTTTCCAAACCTTAGAGTTGCAGCATCATCCTGGAAAGGAGGAGGGTGACATACAGTTGAGAGGAATACTCAGGAGAACACTACACACTGAGAAGGGGAAACATTCAGGCCACCTGTGGGAAACAATCCAACACAGGCTTAGGGAAGCAATGGCTGCAGTGAGCGACATTCTCATCCCTAAACTAATCAACTCAACTTCTTGTGAACATCACTGCACGCCAGACACCACGTTCAATGCTGTGAACCCAGAAAGGAAGATGACTCAGAGCCAGACCTATGGAGAGCCAGGCCCAATACAGCAGTCAGTGGGATGATAGAGGAGGGTCCCCTCCAGCTCTGCCTGGGATCACAGGGAAACTGACTTTTCAAGAATGAGTAGGAGGTCTCCAGCCAAAGAGCAACTGTAACCACTGGACTTCTGTTCATCATAAGATGGAGTCTCTAGGACTCCAATTCTGGGAATCGGTGGTACTAACGAGCTTTTGAAATCACAGTCTAGTAGCTCAGGCTCAGAGAAGTCACTGTCTTGGGAGTTCATCTCATCAGAATAGATTCCGGAAGCATCCTCCTGAGCAATGATAAAAACTGTGCTAGCTTACATTTCCATAGCACTATGCTTAGTAAGTTTGCCATACACATTCACCAACTCTGGGCCCTGACAGACATAACTAATCTATCATGACACACTCTGACATCGATTCCAAGGCCTCTTCATCTTTCTGCACATACCTTTCGAGGCAGTGGCTACCAAGTCCTATCCAGAAACACTTCACAGTACCCAAGCACATTTCACATCTGTTGCCTACTTTACACTTCACAAGATTTCCCCAAGATCAGACAGAGCAGGCATGAAAGTGAAAGTCACTCAGTCAAGTCTGACTCTTTGTGACCCCACGGACTATACAGTCCATGGAATTCTCTGGGCCAGAATACGGGAGTGGGTAGCCTTTCCATTCTCCAGGGGATCTTCCCAACCCAGGGATCGAACCCAGGTCTCCCACAATGCAGGCAGATTCTTTACCAGCTGAGCCACAAGGGAAGCCCAAGAATACTGGAGTGGGTAGCCTATCCCTTCTCCAGTGGATCTTCCCAACCCAAGAACTGAACAGATTCTTTACCAATTGAGCTATCAGCGAAGCCCAAAAGCAGGCATGGCTGTGCCTATTTTATTTCACTTGTTTTAATTGCTTTTTAAAATCATTGTTTTCCCTTTGGCCGTACCATGCAGCATGCGGGATCTAAGTTCCCCAATCAGGGGTTGCACTCATTCTCCCTGCAGTGGAATCACAGAGTCCTAACCACTGGACCACATGGGAATTCCATGTGTCCATTTTAAAGACAGAGAAACAGGTAGCAGAGTCCATGTTCAGAGACCCATGTCTCAAAGAACTGAGAGGGTCTTCTAGGAGATGGGGGTGGCCTCAACAATCTGAGCAAGCTTGACCCCCCTACCCAGTCAACTCCAGATGAAAACTTCACCCTGGCCAGCACCTTGACTCCGGCCTTGCAGAGTCACCCAGCTAAGCCGTGTGTGCACCCCTGATGCGCAGAAATTATGAGGCAGCGAACAGATGTACTTTTACATCATTAGCAAGAGCAAACTAATACAGGGAAGGAGAGAAAAAGGAGAGGAAAAGAAGGACCAATGGAAGTTGGACTTCAGTCAATCTCAGGACAGGAAGGAAGCATCCTTCTCTCTAAATGGCACTGAAAGTTTCACCTTAGGCCTACTTGCCTGTATTTTTAAGTACGATCACAGACGTGAGCAGAGCTACAACTATACATGGCTGCCTCTCATACTTGAAGGATAAGCAACTTTTCCATAGCAACACGCCTGAGGGGCTGGGGCTTCTTTTTTTTTCTTTCTTCTCCCTTGGCATGAGTTGACGGCCGAGGCTGCCAGCGACAACAATCAGCCTAATGCCATCTAATTGACCTCCCGCCTCCACGGTCTGCTCCAAGTTCTCAGGCAGGACCACTGGGGTGCTTCCCTGAAGACCCAAGGCAAAGCTGTGCACAGCCTTCACCCACGTGCCTGCCCAGAATAACTCCTCTTCTCCTCCAGCACACGGCCAAGGCATTAAAAATCCCGCTGTTCCAGTTCCCTTCCCCCCAGTATTAAAACCAGAACCAGCCCTCTGCAGAGCCTGAGCCTTCGATTTTTCAGACCCAATTAAAGTTCACAAGGAAGAACCAGCCTCATGTTGCCTTTTCTTTTTTTGGAAATATTTCCAGAATAATACACAAAAAAGCACATCATCGAGGGGGCAATAAGAGAGCCACAAAGATGATAAGAGGGAAGAAGGGGGTCAGACAGCCCCTCCATAAACCACAAGCAATTCCCCCCAGCCATGTCAAGATGAGATTGCCCAGTAGGTGATCTTATCAGGCAAAACGAGCTGGTACCCAGCCTCCTCCGGCACAAAACAGAGTCAAATAAACTGTCAACACATGGGACACAAACACTGCCTTTTTAGATGATGTCAGGGTTCCATCCCCACTTTCCAGACTCGACCCCTGTTGGACTGGTCTCCACGGTAACTCTTCCACCCACCCCCCTCAACCCCACCCCCCTGAGGTCACATGTGCTCTTACCTACAACCTGGATAATCTGGGCTAGGAGGACGCCGTCCGTCACATCTTGCTGGAGATCCTTAATGAGACGCTTGTGGCCTGATTTGGCTAGATAGTGATTGGCCCAGTCCGTGTAGATCTGCAAGAAAGCACACGGGCAACTTTAGGAACCCCGTCAGATCCCATCTCAGCGTTCCGAGCAGCTGCGGGGCCAGCATAGGAGCCACTGTCCCGCCGGCGAGCTGTCTGGGGCCAGCCCTTGCCATTAACATGCAGTGCATTGTGCCCGTGGGGCATTCAGCTGGCCAGAGCCTGGCTTTCACCTATTGAGAGATCTGCCGTCAAAGGCTCAGGAGAAAGCTAAAGAAAGCCTCAAAACACACAGAGGTCTGAATAGGACAGCGGACACGGAACTAAACAGTCTGCACCAGACGGCTCTGAGAGGCTGAGGCGCTAAATGCAGGCACGGTCTCCCCCACCCCACCGCCCAACCCGGCCCCCGGCCCCTTCCCATCTTTTTCTCTTTATTGAGAAAACGTATGGGGAGGTTACCACCCAACAGGCAATCTTTTCATGGGCCATTTCAGGGAAAGGAGTTCTCAGGAGCCTGGGTCCCTTGTAAGGGAGCCAAGTACCAAAACACTGAGCCCTTCAGTTACTCTTGTGTGAGTGGAGTTATTAATGGCCTCACAATCATCTCAGATTTAATCAGCTTAATTTAAAAGCCCAGCATCATTTTCACTGTTGGGATTCTGTGAAAGGCAATAACAACAACAACAAAAATCCCCCAGCAAATTCCAACACATTTAAACACAGCGTTGGTGAGCACAGAACCTGAAAGGCAGAGGCTGGTCCGCCACAGGATCAGGAGAGCAGACCCTTTTGGGGGACACACAGACCCACCCCTCCCAGTCACAGAGCCATCGGCACAGAGTATTTTCTTCCAACAGGCCGACAAACCAGGAGGACTCTCGCCTGAAAACTTTCTCCCACAATGACACAAGCTGAAAACAATACTGAAAACCCCATCAGTTCTGTGTGCTCAGTTTCCTATGAGGACTTGTGAATTTGTTGGGGAACACCAAGGTGTTTATCAGAACCTTTTCTTCTTTTCCGCCAGGAGGGATATGAACATATGGCTGCTCATTAACAAAAGTATCCCCTCTCAGTTGGGCCATGTCGGCGGCTGCAGCTCATGTCCTAACCCACGTGGGGTTTCCACTGAAACGATAAGCACATCATTTCACCTCCATCAGCTGGCTCGCTCTGAGATCTCGAGTGACTCACAGAGCAGCGGAAGCCCTACCCCTGCCCCAGCCCCCGCTCCATCCTGTTCTTCCCAACACTGTGCTCATCAGAGGAGTCTCACACAACGGCGTGCTGCCCTTCAAAACTCCCAAAATGTGGGTTCAAGGGTCAGTGCCTGGACTTGCAAGGCAGGGGAGGGGCACCTCTGACTACTCCAACTGGGACACTGAAGGCCTCATCTCGAGAGTGGACAAGGTGGACGTACCCTTTCTACTTCATCGAGTGCTGAGAACAGAAAACTCCTGTCCATTACTTCCTTCCTGCAAGACTCCCAAGTTATCAGATCAAAAATTTAGTACAGCAAGATCACTCTTCAATTTCACAAGCACTGAGAAATCTAAGGAAGTGCAGAGCCATCTTGGTCACTACAATGGCCAGTCTGAAGGGTCAATGACCACTGGATGAAACTGTTAAGAGGGAGAGAGGGAAGGGGAAAAACGTTCAAAAGGAAAGAGAAAGACCAGGGTTCAAGTTCCAACTCCAGAGGCTCCCCAGGGTGGGGGTTTGGGGTTGTTTTGTTCAATGATGGAGCCCAAGGACCGACAATAGCACGAGGCACATTAGAACTTCCCGAAAGGCAGGTGTGGAGGAATGGGTGTCAACCTCAGCTGAGCACCTTAACTCTGAGCCGAGGTTTTCCTCTCTGCAATATGGGATCAATGCTGTGTACTTGTCAGTTCTTACGAGGACTGATACAACATGTTTTTTGAAAAGAGTGGCTCAAACAGAGTAGGAGCTGGGTAGCAACTAACACAAAGCCTCATACCCGCCCCGTACTAACACTGAAGACAGACCAACTCACAGAATCCTCATTCTGTGTGGTAGATGCTGGTGCTTCGTCTACGCTTCAGAAGAGGAACTCGAAGTGCAGGGATGTACAGGAACTTATCCAAGGTCACCGGGAAGTGGCAGAGCTCAGACTTTGAACCCAGCCTGACCGGCTCTAGAATCCCTTAGATGCACGCAACACTGCTTCTCCGAATATGAGTATTAATTATTCAGGTCACCCACCCACTCCATGACACCCTCCTACTGACGAGACTCATCCCTCTAACTCAGTTCCGTTCACACGGAAAGAATGGTTTACATATAGATGAAAGCTCCAAATCGATCCCTGGCTGTCACGTGACTTTTCTTAGCCAAGTCACGTGACTTTCCTGGGCTTCAGTTTATCCAGCTGTAAAATGGGCACAGCCCTACTTCAGAAGGTCATTGTAAAGAATTCAGTGAAGTGCCACCTGGAAGCCCCTGGCCTGACCCACATGGGGCTCGGGAAGCAGAAGCAGTGGGTGGTCATGAGGAGGGCATTGGCATGAGCCATCAGTTCAGTCACTCAGTCGTGTCCGACTCTCCACGACCCCATCAATCACAGCACGCCAGGCCTCCCTGTCCATCACCAACTCCCGGAGTTCACTCAAACTCATGTTCACAGAGTCGGTGATGCCATCCAGCCATCTCATTCTCAGTCGTCCCCTTCTCCTCCCGCCCCCAACCTTTCCTAGCATCAGAGTCTTTTCCAGTGAGTCAACTTGTCGCATGACGTGGTCAGAGTATTGCAGTTTCAGCTTTAGCATCAGTCCCTCCAATGAACACCCAGGATTGATCTCCTTTAGAATGGACTGGTTGGATCTCCTTGCAGTCCAAGGGACTCTCAAGAGTCTTCTCCAACACCACAGTTCAAAAGCATCAATTCTTCGGCGATCAGCTTTCTTCACAGTCCAACTCTCACATCCATACATGACCACGGGAAAAACCATAGCCTTGACTAGATGGACCTTGGTTGTCAAAGTAATGTCTCTGCTTGTTAATATACTATCAAGTTTGGTCATAACTTTCCTTCCAAGGAGCAAGCGTCTTTTAATTTCTTGGCTGCAATCAGCATCTGCAGTGATTTTGGAGCCCAAAAAAATAAAGTCTGACACTGTTTCCACTGTTTTTCCATCTATTTCCCATGAAGTGATGGGACCAGATGCCATGATCTTTGTTTTCTGAATGTTAAGCTTCAAGCCAACCTTTTCACTCTCCTCTTTCATTTTCATCAAGAGGCTTTTTAGTTCCTCTTCACTTTCTGCCATAATGAGCAGACAGCTTTAAACATTAGCTGCCAGGCTGCCTAGTACATCGGTGACCTCTGGCCTGGGTGTGCTCACAAGGGAAATAATAATACTACACATCATCAGGTGATTATGAGGGTGAAACAAGTCCATATACATAAAGAACACAGAATCCGAGACATGCTAAGTGTCCAGTAAATAAAAGGAATAACAAGAAAGGTGACTCCCAACATTATAAAATGGGCCAGAACAAAACCAGCCACAGCCTCTACCCTGAACCTCCAGGACACAAACGACTCAAGGACTCACTCCCCTTCTCTTTTGTCACAAGGTACAATTTCAAGAGTCTGGAGCACTCTCTCTGCAATTACAAACCAGGTGGATGGTAAAAGACAAGCAGCCCAGAAACCGGCCAGGCTGGTATGGAGAGTGAGGCATCCATCCCTAAGTAGGAGATACACCACCAGGGATGTCTCAAGCCCTGGAAGGATCCTACCAGCTGAGGGTCTGAGGGACCAAGCTGCTGCTGCTAAGTCGCTTCAGTCATGTCCAACTCTGTGTGACCCAACAGACGGCAGCCCACCAGGCTCCTCTGTCCCTGGGATTCTCCAGGCAAGAATACTGGAGTGGGTTGCCAGAGACCAAGAGAACATCCCAAAGCTTAAAAGCCATCTGCCTCACAACCGCCAGCTGAAATGAGAATAGGCCATAGGCAAGAACACCGCTGAGTGGGAAGCAACTCAGATACCTCTGCTTATTCCCTTCTTAGGTGATTAAGGGTATTTTAAAATAGACATCGGAGAAGGCAATGGCAAGCCACTCCAGTACTCTTGCCTAGAAAACCCCATGGATGGAGGAGCCTGGTAGGCTGCAGTCCGTGGGGTCGCTAAGGGTCGGACACGACTGAGCGACTTCACTTTCACTTTTCACTTTCACACATTGGAGAAGGAAATGGCAACCCACTCCAGTGTTCTTGCCTGGAGAATCCCAGGGACAGGGGAGCCTGGTGGGCTTCCATCTATGGGGTCACACAGAGTCGGACACGACTGAAGTGACTTAGCAGCAGCAGCAAAATAGACAAACTCTAAAGCCAGCCCTCCATGTGTGTGCAGAGATCAGCAGAAAACCAAGGTTAAGTAACTTCTTTCAGCAAGTCCAGGGGTACCTACACACACAGTGTGGAGTCCTAGTGAGGTCACACAAGTATCTGGTATACCAGGGAGAACTTAATTCTACAGTGGTCAGCAATGGCTCTGCCAGAGAAGTGACCCTCTTTACTCAAAGCTGTTTAAAACAAGAGCTCTTCTTCTCCCAACTTGAATCTACCTTCACACCACTGCCAACTGCATGTTCCACTAGCACACCTCTAATCCTGTCACCTGCTCCAAAAATCATCAGTGGCTCCCCACTGAACTAAAGGCAGACTTTTCACACTGTGGCTCAAGGCAGTCTTCTCATCCACCCACTCTTCCCCAGCCGGTGTCCAACCTTGCTGGGGAGGTGGTGTGTGTGAAAGTTAAGAGCGTGGGCTTGGGCACTGACAAGTCAAGCTGGCCCTTGGCAAGTGCATTTCTATTCACCTCTCTGTACCTGTTTTATCCTCCATAAAATGGGGATCATACCAAGTATACAATAAGGCAGGGACTGGCCAACTGTACACAGGCCAAACCCAATGGGCCACCTGCTTCTGTAAACAAAACTCTATGGGAGCCCAGCCACATACATTTGCCATCTGTAGCTGCTTTCATACCACAATGGCACAGCTGAATAATTGTGATACAGACTTTTGGCCCACAAATCCTCAAATATTTACTGTCCAGTTCTTCACAGAAAAAAAGTAGACAGTCTGTGTCATAGGGACTGAATGACGTAATGTGCCTACAGTGAGCAAGTACTCAGGAATGATTATGATTATTATTACCCCAGGAGAACGGGACCTCACACTTCCCCCATCTCTGAACTCCTGCCACCCCACCCACCTGAGGGCCTCCGCCGGCACCACCCAGCAGAACTCCACTTCTATGCTGGTCCTCTATGAAGTTCACTCTTGATTGCATCCCAAGCTGCATATGAAGCAGGGAACCTGTATGCTGGCACCATCACCTCACCCCCACTCGCAGACTGGGGGCAAAGATGGTGTCCTGCCCATCACTGGGCCCAGACGTGCCTCTCAAGAAGGGGGCACAGGAGGGGCTTGGTAAGTGGTTGTGGAGTTGAGTTGAACAGAGAGCGAAAGGGCAAATCCTTGAGAAACTGATTATATTGGTGACTTAATGTGAGCTCTCAGCAAGTGCTCAAACCAGGATCTCAAGCCTCTTTACTGATTGAAAAAAGGAAGGAATGGAGAAAATAAACTGCTCCATAGTCAAACTCACGAATCAGGACCCAAACAAGAACCATTAATTCATCTGGAGTTTCCTCTCCCTCGCTCTCAACTTTCTGAAGAAATGAGTTGCAGGAAAATGCCCAGATTTATTTTAAGAAATAGTTTCCATGGGTCATGCTAAGCACTGTCACAGGTCAGGGCTCTCCCCAAATTACTGTTACAATTACTGCTTCAGTAGCCCATGCAATTTCTTCCTAGAAGTACCTTTGGAAAAGAAACTCACCACATCCTTAGTCATTAAGGACTTCATCAGGTTCAGAATCTCAATAAAAAATGGAACAGAGCGTGTTTGAAAGATCTTAAGCAAGGGCTACGGCATGCAGGGCATCCTCTCTGAGCCTCAGGCATCCAGAATCAACTTCTCCAGAACCTCTCCTTCCCCAGGGTTCTAGAGACTTAGAACTGCCGCTGTTCCAGATGGGCTCCACCGATCCCTGATGAGTGAACTTTCAGTAGAAATGGGCAAGGCAAAGAACCACACAGTTCTGGGAAAGAGTAAAACCATCATCGCCACACCCAACTCCAAATGATCGCATCATTCCGGAGTAAAAATTCTAGAGGAACAGGCTCTAGAATCATCTCCCACTAGTATCCGCAGGAGTCTTTCCCACTCTGACTCGTATCACTGAGTTCACCACGGGCTCTGGCGGGAGACCTCATCAGTGCTCCAGAAGCACATGGTGAGGGAAAGGAGTTCTGTCAAAGCTCGAAAAGAAAAAAGGGGAAGGGTGACAATGACAGCTGAGAACGAATTCGTTCTGATTCACTTTACAAGCCTTGACAGGGTTTCAAGGAGCATGTCATTTGTTTGCTTACAACTCCACCTCATTTCACATCAAACAGCCTGAAATCAAAGAGGGAAAGTCTTGACAGATCAAGTGAAGTAAAGAACCCGATCATTAGTTGTAACAAGAAAACTGATAAAAATTGCACTGTTGTTAAACCAATGGGGAAGGTGCCAAGTTTATACTGCAATCAGCTCTCCAATGAAGGGGGATGGGTAGCATTGGAAGAAAGAAACCTCCACAAATTCTATAAAATAACTGCACCTAAAGTCGTTGCTCTAACAACTCTAACAAGTCCAGACCCACATGTCGGGCTGCCTGATGGATCCAAAAGGCAGCAGATAGAATTAGCACAGCAGTGACAGGAGGAAAAGGGTGCATATCAATCTCTTAGCAGGAAATGCCAGAGTGGAGATTCAAGACACACTAGTCATTTATTAATAGCATCTGAGGTGGTTTCCAGTCAATCAGTTGTAAAGAGAACCTCTTGTCTGGCCTCCATTCAAGGTCTCCCTGTAGACTTCAGGGATATCATCAACATCATAGCGCTTCCATGACTGTGCAGTGTGTGGTTAAAATGGCTTAGTTCTGATTGTCCCGACGTACAAAAATGACATTGCCACAACAGTACAGTGTCCACCCAGCACCTGAATACACAAAGAACGATTATTCAATTAGTCACAGTTTTAAGAAAATCAAAATACACCATTTGTTATTAAGGGCAAAGCTAGTTAACACATTCACTTCTGCATCCCTATCATCTAGCAAGAAGCCTGGTATCTACCCCGCAGGTGTGGTCACATGTCCACAGATCATTTCAACCTCCTGGGGTGAAGTGAGGGGCCTGAAGTTATTAGCTGGTGGCTTTTCCCCATGTTCCTGCTCTCCCCATCAGAGTCTAAGATATAGCCTCTCTTAAGGTAGACCCTGCCTTGATTAAAATCACTGCCTTGAAATAAACATTCAAATGGGTGAATGATGCCCCAGCCCTATACACTGAAAAAAGACAGGGAGTCCAGAGCAGCCAATCTTTTGCTCAAGGCCACAGAGTACAGCAGGGGCTGAGCCCAAACACTGGGGCTGCTCCCTGTTTTCTCAAAGGAAGAATCTAGTTTTGCTGACTTTGATTCTTACTACATACTCACCCTGGAAGGCAATGACTCCTCCATCCATATCTTTGCCAGGCGGCCCATGGTGAGTCAGGGGGGCCTTCACTTACATGGTGGTGATATGCAGGTTTGCCTTACAGACACAATGAGAGCATGTATGTCAGTGGTTAACACAGTGTCTGGAGCACAACACTGAATAAATAGTGGTTATTCATGTTCAAATGGAGAAGGGAATGGCTAACCACTCCAATATTCTTGACTGGGGAATCCCATGGAGAGGGGAGCCTGATGGGCTATGGTCTATGGGGTCGCAAAGAGTTGGACATGACTGAAGCAACTTAGCATGCACGCACACATGCATTCATATTCAAATTAATGTAAGTTTCAGGGAAATATGTCATTCTCAATTGCTGAGAGCTTCCTCTTTTGAAAGCCACCGTTTTTAACTATGTCACTGGGACTCTTTCCCAAGATTATCATGATTCGTGCTTTTTAAATTAACCCAATTCCATGTTTTATTGATGACCCATGGATATCACTATGAATAGCATTTTGATGCATTCAAGGATGTCTTTAAGGCTGCAGAGTTTCTTTAAGGCCCCAGAATCCTTTAAAATTGGGTGTAGAGTAAAAGAAGTACCATTCAAGCCAGGGGCTTGATGGGACTTTTCCACTGAGGAAAATACATCTAAGTGTGCAGGCTTTCATGGTACTCCTCTGATGCTCTGAAGGTCATAAGGGAAGGCCTCTTGGCTCTTAGCTGGTTTCTAGACAGTGAGACTGCTAGTAAGCTGGGCTCCCGGAGCACCAAGATGTGACCAGGGTCTGTATCTCCAACCCGAGCATGTGCCGAATGGTACTGCCAGTCCCCACGCTCAATATACATTTTGGAACCTGATTCACAGGAACCTGTTTATACCAAGGAGTACATATCCCTGTCTGGACCAAGAATACAGCAGCAGGCTGAGGAAGGAGCCCACTGCTGGTTTCCTCCCTTTCTAACTGGCAGTAATCTCAGGCCACTGCTGAGTTTTCCAAATTTGCTGACATACTGAGTGCAATACTTTAACAGCACCACTTTTTAAAGGATTTTAAACAGCTCCTCTGGAATTCGGTCACCTCCACTAGCTTTGTTCGTCGTGATGCATGCTCCCTAAGGCTCACTTGACTTCACATTTCAGGATGTCTGTCTGGCTCCAGGTGCGTGATCACACCATAGTGGTTATCTGGCCTTTGATGATCTTTCCTGTATAGTTCCTCTGTGCATTCTTGCTACCGCTTCTTCATCTCTCTTGCTTCCCTTAGGTCCTGACTGTTTCTGTCCTTTATCGTGCCCATCCTTGCATGAGATGTTCCCTTGATATCTTCAATTTTCTTAAAGAGATCTCTAACCTACTTGTCTGCAAAACCACCAAAGACGCACCCTGACACCAGCCCACAGGTGTACTCTTGTTCCAAAGGGATACACACACATGTCAACACAAACACAGACGGTAAGTAGATGGGGGCAGGGCTTACCACTAATTTGAATTTCCACCCCTCCTCTCCCCCATCTCCACAACACCTTTCTTTCTACTTTACCCCTGAATGATATCAAGTCAACATAAGGTGCTCAGAGCCACACGCATGCCACAGTGCATTGAGCAAACCCTGCCGGAGCAGCTACCTATCCTAAATCTCACTCTTGTATAAGATGCTAACTACCATCAGCCAAATTCTACAGTGAGTTGATAAAAGGAGAGCACCTTTTAGAGTCAGACTGCTTATGTTTCAGACATGCCTCAACCACTTCCTGAAAGAGTTATCACGGGCAAGTTCCTTAAACTGTATCTGGGCCTTCATTTCCTCATCTGTAAAATGGATCAACTCCCTATTCAGGTTCTTGTGACTGCAAAGAGGACATCTAATAACGCTCAGCGCACAGCAAGGGCACACAGCATGTTGGTGCCAGTTAGTATTACCATGAGGACGATGCCATGCACTGCGAGCACTTGCCCAACAGTGGATTCCTTTGGTTCCCAACTCATTGTGAGGCAGGTATCATTTCCCCCATTTTACAGATGAGAAAACAGAGGCTGAGACGGGAAATGACTTTCCCAATTTCACACACAAGAACGCAGCCTTTGAAAGAAGAGACTCTGGCTCCCAAAGAGGCCACACAGCTCCTCAGAGGCCCACACAGGAACGACTGACCACGGACGGGTGAGTGTCATGGCTGCGTGGGAAAAGCAGGCAGAGAGGGCAAGGCTCATTGCACAACAGCCACCTCAGTGTCCCCGGCTCCTGCCCTGGGGAACAGAGCTGGCCGCTTGTCACTCATGCCTAATGGACCCAAGAGGGGGGGGCTGACACTTTCCCACATCACCGAAGCACAAAGCCAACATCATAGCAGTGTCACTATCACAAAAATGAAGAGGCCAGTACAACAGGGGTTAGCACCGCTGGGCTGGATCCAGATGGGAAATGTTCAGGAGTAAAGTCGCCCAGCCTCTCCAGCCTGAAGTGAGCCAGGGCTGCGGGGGAAGGGCCCACAGCCACACAATGGTGGCATTGTCTTGCGGGAACACCAACCAGTCACAGGTGGGCGTGCACGGCAACTCCGGAGGTTGTGAAACTGTGCCTCTAGAAAAATACACCAGGCTGCCGCACATGTTGGGAGGCACTGGCGAGATCTTGAGGAGGAGCACACAGGTGCCTGCTCACCCCACACCTTAGGCTGGGTCACCTTTGGTGCCTGGGATGCCCCCGGCTGGCCTGCGCCCTGTGCTTCTGGGATGAGCTCTGCTCTGCACCACTCTCGACAGGACACACAGTCCTTTCCCCTTCATTTCCTGGCTGATCGCCACCACCTGTGCACAGGGGGAGCTGGGCTGCTGTTGAGAACCTGCTGAGTGCCAGGCGTTGTGTACCTGTCATCTACAACGTCTTCCCACACCGGAGTGACAGCTGCAGAACAGAAATTCTTATTTTGCTCACTGAATTTTTCCAAAGCATCCAATATGGTGCCTGGCACACAGTAGGGACTCACTAAATACCTGTGGACTAAATGAATCGTCCCCATTTTACAGGCTGGAAAACCGAGGCTCTAAAATGTTAAGAAACATACACAGGGTCACACAGCTAATAAAAGGCGACGCTCCATTTGACTCAGGCCTCCTGGTCCTACGGCTACCAGCTCTCACCTCAAAAGTGCACCCAGATCTCCCGAGGGCCTCCCTGGAAAGTCAAACAAGGCCATGTAAGGATGAAGACCTATCACCAGAAGCTTCAAAATAAAATCCCCGCTGTAATCCCTCTCACCCACTCCAACCTTAGAAGGTCTGAGTAATTTTTGACCAGGATGTCTAGCATCTCCAAGAAAGTCAAATGTCAGGGCCCACTTGAAATTTCTCGAGTATTTTCGCTCCCTTCCTGTGTTCATTATTACTGACTGATTAGAGATACTTTCTCTCCAAGTGCTATGGCTGTGCTGGGAACCAGGCCCCTCCAGGCAGGCCTGGCAGGAGGGGAGGAGGAGACGGGGCTGCCGGTAGGGGGAGCTGCTGAGCACACTCTAGGAGAGGGACCGTTCCCAAACTCAACAAGAGCTTTTGAGAGCTGGCTGGCAGGGTGGCCACACCCGAGGGGCTGGTGACAACCTGGGTAACAATACAGACCTCCCCCCAGTCTGGTCATGAAATGACCTTCTAAACATCAGCCTCCTTCTGGTCCTCCAAGCCCGCACAGTTCCCCTCACCTGCAGGCTGCGGCTAAGGGGATGCCGGCCATTGTTTCTCGACGCCCTCTGTCCTGCCAGAATGCCTCAGTTTAGCTTCCTAAGCACAAGCTCCCCAGGATTTTGGCTCCACTGGGTCCAGTTACCCTGGAGTCCCAGGTAACTTCTGGCAGGTTGCTTAACCTCTCTGAGTCTCAGTTTCCCCTTCACAGGATTGCTGAATGCATAAAGTGAAATGTTAGATCTAAGGGACCTCACATATTTGGACAGTATGCCAACGCTTTGTGACTTGAGCAAACCCCTTTCTGAGCCTCAGTTTCCACATCTGTAATATGGGATGATTATCCACTATGAGGACTATTGTGAGGACTAAATGGAAATGTTTGCAAAGGGCTTAGCACAGTGCCTGGCACATAAGTAGAACCTTTAAATGTTAGCTTCCTTTCCTGCCTTGTCTCCATGTCCCACACCCAAAGATCCCTCTGGTATGCCACTCACACATGGGCTCTGTGCCATGTTAACCTTCAGTCCCCATTCGTGGGTCTTCTGGTCTGGTGTGTCCTTCCACATCCCTCTGTTTAGCAGGATCCTCTTTTCTAGAAACCAGCCCTGACTGCCAGGCTTCTCTCCCTCCTCTGAACTCCTAATGCACCTACAATTAAATATACCCGTGAACCAGCTCCCAGCCCTTGTGCCTCTGCCCACACCATCCTCTCTCCAGCAGTGCCATCTCTTCCCCACCACCTGGCAAATGTTTATTTGGTGTCTTACAAGCCCAGTCAAGTGTCAATGCCTGTAAGGCCATTCCCAACTCACTGTCTCACTCCCATCGGGAAATTCTTTGTTCCCTCTTCTCTGGCTACAAAAGCACTCTGCACATGTCTTCATCATGGCTACTATAACCATTCATATGTCCAACAGGGTCTTCTCCAGGGTAGAGAACAAGTTTTCCACACCTCTGAAACTCTAGCACAATGCCTGATTCACTGCTGCTAAGTCACTTCAGTCGTGTCCGACTCTGTGTGACCCCATAGACGGAAGCCCACCAGGCTCCCCCGTCCCTGGGATTCTCCAGGCAAGAACACTGGAGTGGGTTGCCATTTCCTTCTCCTGATTCACTACAGGAGCTCAATAAACAAGTATTTACTGATTGACTGCAGGGTCAGTGGGTGGATGGATGGAAGAGAATTGGAGGGGCAGACTGGTGAATGTTCAGATGGACAGGTGGATGAATACAGGGGATGGATGAATGAATTTGTTCCCCTTCACTGCCTATAACATAAAGCCCCTTGAGTCAAGATGATGATTCATGTATCTTTCAGACCAGTCTTAGCACAAGGTATAGAATGGGTACTGGTAAGTAACACTTCCCTGGGAGGACTTCCAGCAACATAGTAGCAGGGCCCACTTGACCATGGATATTAAAGTGCTATTTAAAAAGACACACACACACACAAACACACACACACACACACAATATGCTAGAGCAGGCTTGCACTAGCTCAGGAGAGTTGACTGGTTAAACTTTCAGGAAATCCATGAGTTGGTTGTTAACCAGTCATTAGTGATAAAGGAATTATCAGAAAGAGAAATTTAAGAAAACAATCCCATTTACAGTTGCATCAAAAATAAGATACCAAAGACTGAGTTTTCACCTTTGGGCCACACCGTTTTCTGGTTGTCCAACTTGCATTCAAAACATTCTCTGAAAGGATGAATAGGAAATGATGGGACATTCCTGACCTCCATCAGTAAATATTCCTGATCCCGCTACAGTGCTGTCTTATGAGGCAATTCTGAATCCCAAAAGACCAATTAACTCATCCATAATCACAACTACAGAATTACAGTGACAGAAGAACCTCCAGTGATTTAACTCTAAATTTACAGTTGAAGAAAGTGAGGATAGTGTAAATTAAATCCCTTTTATGTTATCCCCTAACTTAAATATACAGCCATGTATGGACCTAAAAATATACAGTCAAATCAGCCATGAGATCACAATAAAATATATATGAAGCAAATAAAAATGGACTCTTTTGTATGATGGAACATCTTGAAAAAAGAAAATATCTCATCTAAAATTGTTTAATTTAAAATTATTTTTCTATTTTTACTGAGATTTAATTTACATATAATGACCTGCATATATCTAAACTGTACAATTTGATGCATTCTGACCTATACAGACCCATGAAACCATCACTACAACCGAGATAACAAACATTTCCACCAACCCCAAGAACTTCCTTGCAACCCTTTGTAATCCATCCATCCCTCCACCACTGCTGCAAGGCTAACACAGATCCGCTGTATGTCATCACAGATTCACTTAAGCTTTCTGACCTGCACATAAACAGTATCATATATACTTTAAAAATTAAATTATATAAACTTACAATTAAATTTTTAAAGGTGGTCAGACTCAAAACTCATCCCTTTCCATTTATCTCTCTACATTTTACTACTGTTTATGCTTAAAGTGATTTACATCTATTATATCCCGATGACAACCCACACCAGTACTCTTGCTATCCGTATGAGGGAAACAGTATTATGCACATCTCTCGCTGGGAAATACTGAGAGCAGGAAGGGAAGGCAGCGACAGAGGATGACATGATTGGATGGCATCACCGACTCAATGGACACGAGTTTGAGCAAACTCGGGGAGATAATGAAGGACGGGAGCCTGGTGTGCCGCAAAGAGTTGGACACAACTGAGCCACTGAACAACTTGCAAACTCAATTCAGAGACGCTGTGTGTGGTAGACTGAGGTCAGCCTCGGCAGGAGGACTGACCTTGGAAAGCGGCAAGTGCTACCTCCCAATTGTGAGCCCAGTTGACCACCAGACTTAGCAGCAGCAGCAGCAGGCACACACAGGTAGGGGGGGATATTCGATATTTTTCCCTCTCCCCTTTACCCCACAAGAAGGAGGAGGGTTTTTTGTTACGTAAAATAATGGGTTTGAGTGTGCAAATTTAGGTGAGTGCTAAAAAGCTTAGCATCAGAAAGAAAGAATTCAGGGAGAGAGAGAAGAGGCTTGCAGCTGAACAGACTGGGAAGCAGAGAAGCTGCGTAGGTGGGAGGAGGGAGGAAGCCCTGGAAACAAGATCAAGGGGGCTTTTGACAAAGTTGGACATGATCTAAACTCTCCCCTTTGAAATCTTCAATAAAAATCTATATTCTTACCAGTGCTTTCTAGGGCAAGTGGAATCCTTCTTAGGAAGGCCTAGAGGTGCCAAGTCCTGTGTCTCCGTGGGTGACGGGGCAGGAGAGAGCTGCGATTAGGTGACTCATATTCAAGAGCGAAGAGCTTTATCCACAGGGCCAAGTGGGTGGACGGCCAGCTCTCCGTATCCCTGTGCAGCATGGAACAGGGTGTTCGTGGAAAGGCACTCACTCCAGGAATGCTGGCTGACAGGCCCTCTTGACTGCCTCATCCTCTCCTGCACAATAGTCTCCTGGATCCTGGCTTTGGCCTCCCAAATATTTATGGTCCACAAGCTGCCCCGCCCCTTCCTGCTCCCAACACTGACTTCACCACCCACCAAGGTGTCCCAACTGGCTCAGCTCACAAAGCTCCCGGTGCCCAGACACTGGGCCCTGGCCCTGTTTCAGCCTGACCCTGGCGATCAAAACTCACCTGACTAGTGTGCCACTCCATTTCACCAGGCTTCCAAGGTCCCAGGTACGCGACTCTGCCAGGGATGGCCTGGTGGGTCACTGTTCCCAGCTAACATTTACATTCTCAATGGAGTCATCAATGCTTTACTGTCAGGATATGGATACAGGGAAAGGCAATCACACTGGCAAGTTTGAGAGAGAGGTTTTCTTTAAATGTTAAAAAGATTTTTCAGGGCCAATCAGATCACTGCAGGTGAGCGGCTTATATAAACAATACATTGTTCATTAAAACTCACAACCCCCAGGACAAACTGTGTGCATTCTTGGTAATTATTTAAGGATACTCCTTTACCCAGGAAACCTGAGCAGTGGATGATAGTTGAAGGATTTCCCCTAGGTCAGGTTTCTTGAGATTCAAAAGCCAAAGCACACTGATTCAACAGGGAAAAGCAGATCCAGAAAAGACCCCGTACATGGAGGTGGGGGCAGGCTCCTTCCTTGCATCAGGGGCTGTGACTGGAGGCGAGGACAAAGGAAGGTGATGGGGTTCTCCTCTGGTTCCACCTAGAGAAAGGGGGCAGGGGAATAGCTGGACAGCCCTGGAAAATAAATGGGGTACCACGTCTCCTTGCTCCTTGCTCACTTCCAAGCAGGTTTATGGTTGGCACAGGAGAAGGACAACATCCACGAATTTTTTGAATTTTACGTTAGTGACGAGGAGAAAATGATGTGCCGTGGTTACGAGGGTGAGGCCAGATCTGAGAGCAAATCCTGGCTGCACCTCTGAACGTACCCAAATCTAGGCAAGTCACTTAAAGGCAAGCTCAGTTTCTTTATCAGTAAAATGGAGACAATGGTACCAAGTGCATGTATGTGTCTGCTTAGTCGCTCAGTTGTGTCCAAGTTTTTGCGACCCTATGGACTGTAGTCTGTCAGGCTCCTCTGTCCATGGGGATTCTCCAGGCCAGAATACTGGAGTGGGTTGCCATGCCCTCCTCCAGGGGATCTTCCCAACCCAGGGATCGAACTCAGGTCTCCCGAACTTACATTAAGAACTAATGAAGAACAGTCTTTTGGACTCTGTGGGAGAGGGCGAGGGTGGGATGGTTTGGGAGAATGGCATTGAAACATGTATATTATCATATGTGAAACGAATTGCCAGTCCAGGTTCGACGCATGATACAGGATGCTCGGGGCTGGTGCACTGGGATGACCCAGAGGGATGGGATGGGGAGGGATGTGGGAGGGGGGTTCAGGATGGGGAACACGTGTAAACCCATGGCGGACTCATGTCGATGTATGCAAAACCAATACAATATTGTAAAGTAATTAGCCTCCAATTAAAACAAATACATTTATATAAAAAGAAAGAATTGATGAGAAAAAATGTGCAGCCCCTCTGAGCCCAGGCACCTAAGTACCCAAGGAGGGATGACGATGCTTATCAAAGAAGGTCCAGGTGCTCACAGGGGAACCTTAGAAAGTCCGGCATCCTCAAAAACTATCAGAGAGCTGCATCCCATTGGGCAGAGAGGCACTAGGCCTGGCAAAGACAGCGTGGTGCCACTTGTGGGAAAGTTGTGTGACAAAGGCTTTAAAAATCTCTGGAGGCAGGCAGTTCCCAGCAGTGGCTGGCGTTGCTCTGCCCCAGGACACGCTGCCCTGCTCAGGGTCTATTTAGGAGTTTTCCTTCCTTTCTGAGCAACTCCATGGCCAAGAGAC
Source organism: Moschus berezovskii (assembly GCF_049115385.1). NCBI lineage: Eukaryota > Metazoa > Chordata > Mammalia > Artiodactyla > Moschidae > Moschus > Moschus berezovskii. The sequence continues at coordinate 23,858,541 of NC_142484.1, read as the reverse complement.
TTGGCCACAGTGGAAGTGGTCGTTGTGCCCTGGGCTCCTCTCCAGCCCAGATGTCAAAGCTCTCAGGCCCGGGGAGTCTTGGGGATTCTGTGTTTTGTATTTCTACAATAGGCTTTCACTAGGAAGACTACCAGATACCAAGCTGGCCCCCAGGAAAGAAGGGGCCAACCTGGCCCAGAGCACAAAAGAATGATTTGCACAAAGATACTATTTATTCTACAAAGTCCTAGAAGAAAGCCCCAATTGATTCATCTCAAGAAGAAGAATAAAGTCCTAATTACAGCTCAGCCACTGCCTCCCACCTGCGGTGCTTACAGTTTAGAAAGCTCTTCTGTAGAGACAGTCTAACCAGAGTCACCCCAAAATTCTGGGGAAAAGGGTAGACTGCCACAATGCTTCTCCCCACTTGATAGATGAGGAAGGGGAGAGCTGAGCCGATCAAAGTTGAGCATCAGCACGGCCCAGGTGTTCTCACTCAGCCCAGCCATCGAGATGTAGCTCGGCAGGAACAAACACCAGGCCAGGTTGTCGGCTGGCTGTGATGGGAGAAAGTTCTAGGGATGGAAGGGGAGGGAAACCTCTTCCTAAGAAAATCGGGATTCGAATTCCAAGTCTGTCCTGCCAGACTCAGCAGGAGATGAAAATCCCCATGCAACACGTGAGAAGTGTTCATTGATGCTCAGAACCACATACCACATCTTTCTCCTGCCAAAATGTCTATTTTTAACATCCTACCTCAAAAGAAATCTCTTCCCTGGGGCATTGAGCCTAGGTCCTGGAGCTGAAAAGTCACAATAAAAATAATAACCCAAAGACACTCCCATCAACCACGCTTGGCCTGGGTGTGGTTAGACCTCTAAAGCAAAAGACACAGTGGTGTCCAATGTACCAGCAGGGCTCGGCCTCCAATGAGCCAACACGCCCGGAGGAGGGAGGCCACAGAAAGAGCTAAAAAATACCTGGAGGGCTCCATTGAGCAGCTCATACAGAAAATGGCCTCCAAGTTGCATCAGAAGATAGCTTCATGCAGGGAGATTTTTCCTCCATCGTTCATGCCAACTTCATTCACACCCTTGTACATAAAAGGAAGGTACAGACTACCTGCTGACCTAAGTAAACATGTTGCAGACTTATATATATGTTACAATCAGGCATTCCAAGGTCAGTTACACACAGTAATCATGAAACAAGGAAAACACACTCCCAGAAAATAAGTCCTTACTATACCTTATAACATAATGTTGCCTAGAAAGCTGGGTTGGGGGAGAGGGAGAGGACAATAAACTACACCATTGTTTGCAGACTAAAGGAAACACAGCCAAGTGACCAGTCTGAATATCCACCCAGAGAACCCTAGGCCACAAGCATCAGGATGGCCATCAGCCTGAAAGTCACATTAATGGTCTACGGGTGAAGGAGGCAGAAAGGAAAAGAAGTACATTTTGCCTTTTGGCTCTGTGTTGCAAGCTCCCAAACGGAGTCCCCAGGATCGGTGGAAAGTCACAGAAGGCAAGTGCCATCCGGCTTGAAAAAGCCTGTCCAGGTTGCCCGACCAGGGCTGGCGGAGGTCAGCGGTGTCCTGCCTGGGCCGTTCCCACTCTCACAGAACGAGTGATCGCTTCCCAGACCAATCCTTTCTACAGGGAAGACCCTGAGTACTCCCTTATACCTCTTCAGCCACTTAACAGAGGTCAATCTCACTCCCGGTTTGCACCTGCTGCGACCCACAGTGAGAAAACTGACCTAGAGCTGCCACACCTGTTAGCATCTTCCACCTTCCCCCGCCGCCCCGCCAACCCCAACCCTGGGACTGCTGCCTTTGGTTTAGGCAACTGTATCTTTTTCAGGCCATCAACAACTTCTAGACAGGTTCTTCCCCACCTGCTCTAAAAATACAGTGCTGGGTCCTCACCCTGTGAGGACACAGGAAGCAAAAGGCGACAACAAGGTGACAGCTCAGCGAAGCATTCTGCAGATGAAAGCACTCCTGGTCCCAACTGGCACAAAAAATAAACTAGAACTGTCTCTAAACACAAGCCCAGATGCAAACAGATTTCATCACCTCTCCCCAGGGCCCCTGCCAGTGGCCCTCCAGGTGGCTTACCACTTTATAATGGTCGCAGGACTCCCGACTCTGGCCCCGGGCAGGAACCCACAAGTTGATGCTTATAGGCATGGCTCGCCCCACAGCCTGCAGTCCCTGCAGTCCAGGGCCTGTGCCCGCCAGGGTGTCTAGTTCAAAGCACTGCGGAGGCACGTGAAGCCTCGAGGTTAATTTTAGCTGAAGTCACGCTCCTGCTGTGGTCAGATTTTCTTACACAGGTCACCTCCTGAATAGGGGCCACTTGTGTTACCCCAGCCCCCTGGGCGGCCCGCTGGCCCTCAGCCCCATCCTGCGGCCATTCTCCCCCTCCAGTTCCCCCACTGCATGCACTTTGCCCTCCAAAGTAATCAGACTGTGTTTCTATTTTCATGACACACTCGAGGCAAAGAGGTCACAGTTCCTTTAGCTGCCCCAGACACACGAACCTGGGGACTCACTCCCCTCTCGCTCAGGCCTGGCAAAGGCCGAGGGTTGAACAAACTTCACTTGAACCGGGCGGCACAAGGGAAGAAGCCTGATGCTTCAGCTTCTGCAGAGGGGTTTTGAAAACCTTCATCTAAACCATTAGTTGCGTGGTACCCCCAGGTGTGTTGTCTTCTTCCTGACATTATTTTTGTCAAAGGAGGCACAAGCATGGCTGCCTTTCCATCTCTTCTAAAAGGCTGATGGACAGAAATCTGCATGTTTCTACCCAGAGACCTTGCTCCTGAAAAGGAAAAGTGTGAGCCTTCACTCAACTTTGCAGAGGTTTTGAAAAGGCTACTGGGCATGTGCAGGGCCCTCGGATTCCAGATTTCAATAAGCGGAGGCTTCAGGAGGAAGGTCCCTAGAAGTTTTTCAGGCACGGCTCACTTCCTGCTAAGTTCAGCAACTCAGACCTGGGAGCTCACCAAACCTTCTTGCTCAAGTTGCCTGTTAGACTCAATCCTGACCTGCTCTTCAGATCACCTGTTTTCAGTGGACAGGACCATAGAAAGGCTATGGGAAAATTAAGCAAATCTAGAGTGGCCTCCCAGTCTCCCAACTGACCCCACAGCCTACAACTTTGCAGCCAAATGTTGGTGTGCGGTGTCTGAAGCAAATATTAAGGCCATGCGCAGAAACTGCTCTGTGTAGGATGCAATGAAATGTCTTTCCCCACCTGAGGGCTACCTGTTACACTCCCAGGGCATCCTATGCCCGCCTTTCCAAAGACGCATTATGCTTGTACTGGATAATTACTTCATTCATTCAAGTACTTACTGAGCACATACTCTGCAGCAGGTTCCCCCTCTAGGTTGGGAGGAGGCAGCAGTAAGAATACTCTACGGGGCTTTTTTCTACGTAGGACAAGAAGTGGGAGAGACACACGACAATAAACTAATCAGCAAGTCAGTATCAGAGAGCAATGCTATAAAGAATCACAGAGATGGGGATTCCCTGAGAGTCCAGTGGGGAGGACTTTGTGCTTCCACTGCCAGGGGCACAGGTTCAATCTCTGCTCTGAGAACTAAGATCCAGCAAGCCTCAAGGCGCAGCCAAAAAAAAAAAAGCAATAGGGACTGAATGGTGACACTACGTAGTGACAGACACTCCAGCAGGGAACTCAAGAATGGTCTCTAAGGAACTGACATTGAAATAAAGACCTAACGGCAAAATGGCAGCGATCCTGCAAAGACTCAGGGCAGCAGTTGTCCCAGACAGCAGCATCAGCATCACCTGGGAACCTGTCAGAAATGCAGCTTCTCAGGGCCCACTCCAGGCCTCCTGAGTCAGAGACGCTGAGGTTGGGCCCCAGCGGTCTGGACTTGAACAAGCTCTCCAGGTGATTCTCATGCAACTGCGGTTTGAGACCCACTGATCCAGAGAACCAACATTCCCAGGTGGAGAACTCTAAAAAGACAGAAATCTGTGGTTGTGCCTCTGGCTGGAATCCCCAGCCACCAGCCCAGTGCCTAGCACATAGTAGGAATTCACTATTTTTGACTTCTTGCTTAGTTTTAAGCCCCAGCACCCTGGAACACCCCCCCACCCCCAAATAACAGAAAGATATGAATCACAAAAGTGTTAAATTCCTAAAACTTCAGCGAAAGCACTTAAAAAGAAATAGAGGAAGTCATTTAGAATTCCAGGTGGCCAGTGGGAAGCTTTCCATAATGCCTGAAATGCCAGCTGCTAAGATCAACTCTTCCCAATTTAATAAACCTTGGCATCACAAAGTTGGCAATTAGATTTCCTGTAAAAGGCTAAATGTGGCGGCCTTCTGCTTCCTGGATTCTAAATTTCAGTAAGAAAGGCATTAGTGTGTGGCAGCTGGGATAATCATTTAATTGATCTTTTCCACCCATGGAAGTCTCCCTTCCCTGCTTCAACCCACTGAATTGTAAATCAATGTCACCTTCATTGTAAGCATGAAAAGGCAGGAAAAAACACCCCCTCCCCAAACCAAATAGGAGTCAATTTCCTAATGGAGAACTGGTGAGGCTCTAAATGGGTGGTGCCATTTGCCCTCCTCTGGCCTCCTCCTGGGCCACCCACACAGCTGCATACAGGCCAATGGGAGCTCCAGTGACATGCAAAGCAGGAGACAAGGCACTTCCTATGGGAGGGGTTCCCTGACAGAAAGGGTGTCATTCAGTCAGTCCCAGTTCAAGTCTCCAAACTGAACTGCATTCTAAAGCATCTAGAAAGGCATTTGACATGTAGGAAGGGATCAATAAATCACTTCTTTTTCTCCTCAATCTTGCTGTATGTAATTTTACTCATTCATTCAACAAATATTTATCAAAGACCCACTATAGAACTCTTGCCTGGAGAATCCCATGGACAGAGGAATCTGGCAGACTACACTCCATAGGGTCAGAAAGAGTCAGACATGACTGAAGTGACTTAACACATCACTTATATATATATATATATGTAAAATGTATTATTATATATTTGGGCTTCCCTGGTGGCTCAGAGGTTAAAGCGTCTGCCTCCAATGCGGGAGACCCGGGTTCGATCCCTGGGTCGGGAAGATCCCCTGGAGAAGGAAATGGTAACCCACTCCAGTATTCTTGCCTGGAGAATCCCATGGACGGAGAAGCCTGGTAGGCTACAGTCCACGAGGTCGCAAAGAGTCGGACACGACTGAGCGACTGAACGGAAGGGAACGGAACGGAAAATGTATTATATATATATATGTACACACACACTTACTGGGGATGGAATGACGATCAAAACAGACATTGGAGCTTCTTGTCTTGAGGGAGTGACAGGCATTAATCAAATAAAGATGTCAACTAAAAATAAAGATTCAGAGGGCACTTGTGGCAAACTATAAAAATGAGTGCATGGCACATGAGCCTATAATGGAAAAATTGGACCTGTCTAGAGTTTATTAAAATACAGATGTCTGGATCCCAGGTAGGCATCTAAATCAATCTCAGGACATGGGGCCCAGGCACAAGTGTGTTTAATAAGTTTCACAGGGATTTCTCACTGCTGGAGTGGGAGGTTTCAGATAAGAAAGGGAGGAATGCTAAAATGATCCATGTGGTAATTGATCTGAATTGGAAGCTCTATATAAATTATAAACTATTTTTAGTTTATAAACTAAATAACAGTTTAGTTTCAATACAACTGCATCTGTTTACAATAGCCAGGACATGGAAGCAACCTAGATGTCCACTGGCAGACGAATGGATAAGAAAGCTGTGGTATATATATACAATGGAATATTACTCAGCCATTAAGAAGAATGCATTTGAATCAGTTCTAATGAGGTGGATGAAACTGGAGCCTATTATACAGAGTGAAGTAAGTCAGAAAGAAAAACACCAATACAGTATACTAATGCATATATATGGAATTTAGAAAGATGGTAATGATGACCCTGTATACGAGACGTCAAAAGAGACACAGATGTAAAGAACAGTCTTTTGGACTCTATGGGAGAAGGCCAAGGGTGGGATGATCTGAGAGAATAGCATTGACACATGTATATTATCATATGTGAAACAGATTGCCAGCCCAGGTACAATGCATGCGACAGGGTGCTCAGGGCCAGTGTACTAGGATGACCCAGAGGGATGGGATGGGGAGGGAGGTGGGAGGGGGGTTCAGGATGGGGAACACATGTACACCCGGGGCGGATTCATGTCAATGTATGGCAAAACCAATATAATAATGTAAAGTAATTAGCCCCCAATTAAAATAAATTAATTTAAATTTAAAAAATACAACTACATACTGACCTATATATCAATAGTATATTGTTATAAACTGCTGCTGCTGCTGTTAAGTCGCTTCAGTCATGTCCAACTCTGTGCGACCCCATAGACGGCAGCCCACCAGGCTCCCCCATCCCTGGGATTCTCCAGGCAAGAACAGTGGAGTGGGTTGCCATTTCCTTCTCCAAAGCATGAAAGTGAAAAGTGAAAGTGGAAGTCACTCAGTCATGTCTGACTCTTAGCAACCCCATGGACTGCAGCCCACCAGGCTCCTCCTCCTCCCAGAGTCCATGGGATTCTCCAGGCAAGAGTACTGGAGTGGGTTGCCATTGCCTTCTCCTTGTTATAAACTAATGTTTATCTTAACTTAGATACAGTATCTATAGACACATGGGTTAGTAGGCACACATTTATTTCCTTATTTGTAAAGGATCTAAAACCAAAGATATCCCAATAGCAACAAGCACATACAATGTCCATATCTTTGTTTCTAATACCGTTTACCTACAATATAAGAAGCCAGGGTTCCTTGGAGAAATGGCTGATTATCTTGGAATGCAACAGAAAATATTCAAGATAGGCCTGGAGTATATTATAGTGCCAGAAAGGAAGGATATGTCCCTGCACTAAAAACACATGGATGGGGTTTGTTACCAGGACACAGGAGCTAAATGAAAGCACCTAATGGCCAATGCTGAACAGCTGACCAACAAGAATAAGGCAGTATTGGATTAAAACACAAAATAATAAACAAATATCCATGAGTCCACATGCGTGTGTCCATGAAATTTTCCAGGCAAGAATATTGGAGTGGGTAGCCATTCCCTTCTCCAGGGGATCTTCTAGACCCAGGGATTGAACCCAGGTCTCTCACATTGTAGGCAGATTCTTTACCATCTGAGGCACCAAGGAAGCCTGAGGAATAAAAGACTGAATAAATAAATAAATGAATGGATAGAAGAGAAAAATCTCCCACGCAAAGGGAATTACAAATAATTTATGTCTATATTCTGTTCTCAAGGGGGCGCAACATGAACTGCCACTCCTTTTAAGTGTGGGCTATGCAAAAAGAACAAAATGGAAAGGGTGGGGAAGAGTAACTTTTCAGAACATCTGACAAAGACCAACCCAGAAGGGTGATCCAAGTCAACCTCTACACCTGTAAGTCATGTTGAAATCAGGTACCCTGATACAGGGTGGTGGGAGCGGCACTTGACCTCTGTGGCCTTTCTCCCCAAAACCCACAATCTGGGGCTCATCATGAGGAAAGCATCAGAACGGTCTCAATTGGGAGGGGCCCCTATACCACATATTTCACCAGTACTCCTCAAAACCGTCAGGGTCATCCCAAACAAGGGAAGTTTGAGAAAGTGTCACAGCCAAGAAAAGTCTAAGGAGACATGGCAACTAAATGTAATAAGGTGTTCTGGATGGGGTCCTGGGACAAATAAAGGACATCAAATTAAAAAAAAAAAGAAAAAACCTTAAGAAATCTGAATAAAATACAGACTTTGGTTAACGGTAATGTTTTAATATTGGTTCATTAATTGCGGCAAATGTACGATAGTGATATACTGTTAACAGCAGGAGAAACTGGGTGTGGGGTATATGGCGAGTCTCTGTACTATCCTCCCAGATTTTCTGAAAATTAAAATCTACTTTAAAAGTTTATGTAAGAAAAAATTCAAGGCTCCACAACTGACTATAGTATGCAGCCAGGTTTGAAAACAGAACTTTGAAACACCTATGGATAGACTATGGATTTAGCCATGTCAAGGGCAGAATGCCTTGCCTAAAGTTAAACCTGGGGCTTCTTCCCTCAGAGCTCAGTTGGTAAAGAATCTGCCTGCAGTGCAGGAGACCTGGGTTTGATCCCTGGATCAGGAAGATCCCCTGGAGAAGGAAATGGCAACCCACTCCAGTATTCTTGCCTGGAGAATCCCCTGGACAAAGGAGCCTAACAGGCGACAGTCCATGGGTTCGCAAGAGTCAGACACAACTTAGCGACTAAACCACAAAGTTAAACTTAGGATCACAAAATTTCAGAAACATAATTTACACACACTCACACACTATACATGTATGCCATGTATATAAAGTCTATACTCTCCTTATTATATACAAGAAACTTCCTGCAAGGGTGAATTTCCTAGAATGCTCATTAGTAACTGTTAAGGATAAAAGGACTTAACAAAAAAAGGGGGCCATTCAAAACTCCAGGTTTTGCTTTGATCCTTTCAAAAGGGCCATGAAAGAACTATTTATGCCCAAAGAATGTGTTGGAATCTCCCAGTTAACAACCCTGGGCCCCAGCTCTAAAGATCCCATTTGTTCTTAAAAAAAGATTCAGCATTTGATTCTTCCTCACCTTTAAAAGGAGGAATCAAAATGCCCGAGGTTCTCTCAAGTTTACCAGATTAAAACATGATGTGAGACATTGTAATAAAACAACGTAAATTAGAATACACCATATCCTAAGATCTTCAGTAAGTAAAAAACGTCTCCAAAGTGCATTTAATTCACAGTGACCCCATGATTTGAGATTTTTAAGGGGGGAAAAACCATCCTTCCTATGATTGGAAACACAAGTCAGCTTTCACCAGCAGTAGGTGGCAGCATTTCTGTTTTTCTGGACTACATTCTACATAATTGTACCAACCAACAGACAATTACAAGACAAGGGTTTTTCAAGGTCCTACCGCATATCCCATGTTTTCCATTAAAGGATAAACTCTCTACAAATCACTTCTGCCAGAGATAACAAAATCACATCTCTCTCTTTTTTAAAAAAAACAAAAGAAAAAAAAATAAAGTGACAAATTAATTTCCCCCAACATAATACAACAAATTCAATCATGTTGTGCTGGCCATCTGCTTCACAGATGCAAATCTAACTGCATTTTCTACTGCCTGATAACTTGCTTAATTCTGTTAGCTCTAGTGACCCTACTTTTGTGAGCAGTTCTTAATGGGACCGTCCCTGGAAGCTTCTAGACAAGGAATTGGCTGAGCCAGAGAAGTGTTTCTCCAGGAAGCAGCAGTGACGGAGCCCCCCTCCAGCTGGCTGCCCATCAGCAAACGAAGCTTTAAACAGGACAGCCAAGATGAGCAAAGTTTCAGCTGCACTCAACTGGATAACGGGTACCAGGGAGCACTTCCTATATGTCAGGCACTAAGACCTTGACAGGTATTTGTCATTTAATCCTCACAACCTGAGTTAGTAACTCACGAGGCACCTGCGGTTTGGAGAGGTTAACACACTTACTCAAGGTCTCAAAACAGAGCCTGTGAGATCTGACAGCCCATTCCACAGGCTACTATGCAGGTTGCTCAGCATGACAAAGGACTTCCGTGGTGGCTCAGATGGTAAGGCATCTGGCTACAATTTGGGAGACCTGGGTTCGATCCCTGGGTTGGGAAGATCCTCTGGAGAAGGAAATGGCAACACACTCTAGTACTCTTGCCTGGAAAAGCCCATGGATGGAGGAGCCTGGTAGGCTACAGTCCATGGGGTCGCAAAGAGTCGGACACAACTGAGTGATTTCACTTCACTTCAGCATGACAAAGTGGTCTGCCTCTAAGCCAGAGGCACCAAAGCAAGCCTGGGACAAATGTACAAAATGCAGGATTTCAAAGAAATTCTGGAGAGCGAGCTGCAAGACTTTCCCTGATCCACTGGACAGAGAATATAAAGAGATGAAAAAGCAGACAAACAGGCTCTGGAGGAGGAGGCTATAACTTCAGAACTCTGTGTTATAAGCACATGCTGTACCCACTACTCAAATCTGGGTCAGGGGTACTTCAGTGTGGTTCCTAGGGAGCCTGAGATGAAGGTTCCTGCAGTTAGGGATGTTGTGGTCTGAGATCCAGCTCTAGCCCTGAGAATCCAGAGGGAGTGAGGGTATGCCTGACGGTTTCAGTGACGGAGTCAGGAGATGGTTACAGGCTGATATTAGCTTGCAGCCCCCACTGCTAGGAGCTTCCCTGGTAGCTCATATGGTAAAGATCTGCCTGGAATGTAGGAGACGTTGGTTCAATCCCTGGGTCAGGAAGATCCCCAGGAGAAGGGAATGGCTACCCACTCTAGAATTCTTGCCTGGAGAATTCCACAGAGAGTCCATGGGGTTGCAAAGCATAGAACATGACTGAGCAATTAACACTTTTCACTTTCACCCACTGCTGAGACAAGAGATTTGGTGTTTTCTTGGAGGAAGCACACACAAGGGTTCATCTGGGGTCCTACAAAATGGCCCTTGAAGTGCTCCACAAAAGAAAGACAGAGCTTTCAAGAGCAGGAAGTGAGCTCAGAAAGGACCCATGGAGTAAGGACCTTTCTTCTCCGCCTAGCTCCTGAGGGGTGGAGGAGGGCGGACTGCTTTCACTCTTCCTCTGCAGGGGCCTGAATTCAAGTTCAGGCTTTGATTACTATTGGGATAAAGAAGTTGTGGTACATATATACAATGGAATATTACTCAGCCATAAAAAGGAACGCATTTGAGTCCATTCCAATGAGGTAAATGAACCTAGAGTCTACTGTACAGCATGAAGTAAGTCAGAAAGAGAAAAACAAATATGGTATATTAATGCATATATATGGAATCTAGAAAGCTGGTACTGACGAACCTATTTGCAGGACAGCAATGGAGACGCAGACATAGAGGACAGACTCGTTGACACAGAGGCGGGGAATGAGTGGTGGGACAAATGGAGGGAATAGCATGGAAACATATACATTATCATGTGTAAAATAGATAGCTAGTGGGAATTTGCTGTATGATGCAGGGAGCTCAAACCCAGTGCTCTATGACAACCTAGAGGGGTGGGATGGGGTGGGAGAGAGGTTCAAGAGGGAGGGGACATATGTATCCCTATGGCTGATTCATGTTGATGTATGGCAGAAACCAACACAACATTGTAAATTAATTATCCTCCAGTTAAAAATAAATACATTAAAAAATATTAGATGGGGTATTCTAATTTTTCATTTGAGACCATCTTTGCAAATTATTTGACCACAGGACTGTCTGTAAAAATGAACAAAATGGTCACGGGCTATGACAGCCTTCGTCCCATGGCAGGGGTAAAAAAAGAAAACTCACAGGCTTTGTCCACAATCCACGCATGATATTTATCCAACATGCCGGTTACATGAGCAGTGCAGAGTCCCCTGGAGAGTTTTTAAAAAAACAGATGCCCACGTCCCACCTCCAAAGAATGATTCAGTAGGTTTGAATGATCCAAACACCTGCCTTTCTTTTCAAAGTTCTCTAGAGAATTCTGATGCCCTGGCAGGACTGAGAACTATCAGATCATGCTTCACATACAGATTACCTCTGAAAGGAAGAAAGAAGAGCATTTCATCAATACCCAAGTTACTTAATATTTATAAAATCTGCATTATTCAGTGAGTAGGGCAACATGGTTAT